>NW_022900919.1:9663681-9700059 GCF_012274545.1 Fukomys damarensis | reverse complement strand
CCGGGAGGACGGAGGGCCCGGAGCGCGCCGGTGAGCAGCTCTGACCGGCACCTGGCCCTGTCTCGCGGTGGCGGAGAAGCGCACGGCATCCTAGGATCTTCTGGAAGCCGCGGGCGGTTGTCATGGGGACGTGCGATTAGGCTCTTAGGGACCCGGAGAGCCTGGTCCCTTCGTGCCCAAGGCGCGGAGGGCGGAACCGGGATCTGTGCCCTTCCATTCTGGGATGCGGAGAGTTTCGGGGCCTCCACCCCTTCACATCCCGGAGCTAGGCAGACTCTTGGTTCGTGATGAATTGGCAGAAAGTCTTACTTAGGAAGAAGGAAGTAGCTCTGGATGGCTTGTTTCAAAGGACAGGCCTCGACTTGACCATCGTAACCTCGGACCCCTCCTCTGGGAAGTAGGGCAGCTCTGTACCAGTTCTGCCCCACCTCATATTTCTGCTTGGTTCCCTTTGCATCCTTTCCCTGCTCCCTCTTGCTTTCCCATTGGAGACAGCCACATGAGCATTTCCGATTACTCCTTCCAGTTCACCTTGGTGTTCATAGTGTAGATTTTTCCAGAAAGTGGCCATGTCAGGACCAACTACACGGAGATTGCATTAATACTAGGTACAAAATTTGATTTCTTTAATGATAATGAAAAATCATAAACTCACGGATTCCAGTGATTCTTAGTCCTCTCTCAGCCAGGGGTTAAACTGTTTGACCTTTCTGCCTCATCAGCTTTTAGCTATTACATTTGAAGAGTAAAATGCATTGTATCTAAACATTGGAAGACTTGCCATAACTTTCGTGAAGTGGGACGTGGTTGTGTCTTACCCGGCTGTGGAGAAACAGGCTGTCCAGTCAGATCCTCAAATTATGTGATCATCTCTCTAATCCCCAAAACTTTGGGAGGCAAACAATATTTAGAACCAAAGCTCTATCTTGATGAACAAGAACAGTGTGGTAGGTGACAGTTTCCTACCTCCCTTCATCAGACGGGTTTTCAGGATCAGCCAGCGGGGTGGTCACAGCCAGCCTGAATTTTCAAGATGGCTGCCTGGTGATAAGAGCCACGGAAGAGGAGAGAAAAAATAGTTTTTGTCTAAGTCTTTAAACTCCCTGAGCCCATAACTACTGAGTAAATAGATATAACAGTAAAAGCAGTTCAACCTGGGATTCACAATGAAAATTGCACTGGTAAAGTCTATGATTGGTAAAATTACAGGTAGCATGTTGATTTCACAAGTCAGGTCTCATTTCTTCATTCTAATGGAATGAACCATCTAAACAAGCACAGTTTGAAAAAAATCTGTGTCTTGTTTTAGGATGTATCATGACAAATACTAGCAATACATGTTTTATTTAAAATCGTGGTCTTCTTTTAGTTGTGGGGGGCTTCCCCCAATATCTAAACTTTGGAAAGAGTGAGCAACTTCAGATAGTCATAGATTCTCAGGATCACTTAATTCCAAACCTGAGCTTTCTTTCAATCATCTGAAGAGATTTTTAGAAATCTAGATATCTGAGAAATATAAGTCTGGGATCTATTTTTTTAAAAATCTCCCTAGATGATACTTTGGCATTGTCAGTCTAACCTTGCTATCATTGTGACTGATTTTCTTCAAATTTTTATAGAAGGATTGTGACAGAAAGACAAGAATACAGAACCAGAGAGTTGGTTTCAGTTCTGAGGCAACACCAGCCATGTGACCTTAGGCAAGTCCCTCACCCCCTCACTCTTCCTGGCAGCCTCTGTTTCTGTAATGGTCTTCTAGATCCCATGGCTCATGAAAGCCTTTAATTATGAGCTTTGGTGTAAGACCATTAGCCAATGAAATGTCTTCTCCCTCTTACATGGTAGCCCTCTGTACAAGACAGAAGTAAGGAGCCATGCAAACAGAAGCAGAAATGGTTCCAGCTTGTGAACGTTTGTAATTAAACACAATGACAAAAATTATTCCACATATTAAAACCTATGTTTGTCAGTTTGCTCAAATTGCTTTGTTTTGTATTTTAGCATGGTTAAGTGATGGAACTCCTGTGTTCATTTGTTTTCTCTGTGGAAGGGGAACTTCATCTTTCTCTTAGCTCCATCCCCTTTCAGTAATCCTGAACATTGCTGTCTCCACGTGCCTAAAAGGCCTCATGCTGTTCACTTCCTCCACACCCCTCCCCACTCATCTGCTGTCCAGGCCGCAGGTGCTCGAGGTGCCCGCACCTTCCTGGATGCCCAGGTTCTAGCACTCTGGTTATTGCTTGTGCACAGTGTCCAGCCCCTCTGTTCCCACTGGTCTGGCTGAGGATTGAAGTTATTCATCTTTCTATGGACTCCCAAGTGCCTCCCATCTGTGCCCTGGAATTTTTGAACTTAGATAAAATGTTTTTAAGCATTTGTACCTACTTTGTCATGCTCTGTAATCTAACGATTACAAATTAGAACTTGCAGCCCAATGCTCTGCAAAGCTTTGGCACAGCCTTGAGCCTCACCCTGGGTAGCTGTGAAGGCGGAAGCTCCCCTAGGTTCAGGTGCGGCGGCTCTGCTGCAACCCTGGCTGTGGCTCACAGGGCAGCTCCCCAGCCTGCCTAAACCCTGGCTTTGCCCTCTCACGGCCACTTCATCTGATCTGCTGTCCTTGTAACTGGTTATGGTTTACTTATGTTGCCCCTTCCCGCTCCTTCGATGTACGGTGCACTAAACACTGAAGAAATTTAGAAGACTTAATGGGTCAGTAATACACTCCTATTTTCTAAAAGTATAAGGCTGCAGCGTTAATTGAAATATGTAGGGCCTTTAAGTTCTAGTAACCAAGTGTAAAGAAATACTATTTCATTAGTGATTTCTACCCTTCAAAAAGTTTTTTTTTTTAATGGATAAATCAGAAAATTTCATTGTAGTGTCTGGTAACCAGGCAAATTCAAAGTTCTCCGTGCTGCGTTTTCTTCATCTTACTTCTCCCATCCACAAGGAAGAGATTGTAGTCTTAAATCTGAGCATGGAATGCAGGGAAAGTTTATAAATAGTTCAGGAACCTCCTGCAGTGCTGGAAGCCACAGTCTCCTTTGGATCTGAATGAAACAGAGTGTCTAGGTCCATTCAGGAGAGGTTCTAGTGCCCCTGGTCTCACAGCGTCTATCCACACCCCCTGTTTAGCCTTCTCACAGTCAGTGTTAAGCTCATGTGTGAAATAAAACTGAGCTGGCAGCCCAGAGCCGCAGAAGGGGCCTTGGCCCTGCTTGGTGATTCCCAAGCTGAACTCCCCGAAACCCTGTTAATCTTGCTACAGCTTACCAGTAAATACCTGACTCTTTGCTGAGTAGCTTCTTGTTGGTTTGGCTGTTTTGTATTATACCCACTATTAATACTTATAAATTTTGGACTTCCTTTTCCAACATAGTAAAGTTTATGGTACACCCAAAATAAATATCTTTTGCTAAATTAGTTTTAGTTCCAATTTAATATTGCTGTCTCCTGTTAGTATGATAGAGTAGGGTAAATAATTTGTTTTTATACATGTATATATACACACTTCCACATATGTGTGCACACACGTACTGTATATGTATATTGGCACTTTATGGTAGTTACTTGCACAGTTGTTCATTTGGAGGATGGAAATTGTGTGTGTGTGTGTGTGTGTGTGTGTGTGTGTGCACATATGTACGTGTTACTTGGTAAAAACTGACTCAAATTCAATATTCTAAATGTATTTAATGATCTTTTTAAGTATACTGCATTTTATAGCCATGAAAACCTCATTTAAGAATGACTTAGATTATGAGAAGTCTTGATGCTAATATTAACCTTAGTTAAAATAAAATACAATCTCTTTTATAGGTGAAGGCATCGTTTTATTACAGCCTGGAAAACATGAATTTCCATTTCGCTTTCAACTTCCTTCTGAGTAAGTGAAGCTATACAGTTTTGTGATTTTATTTCCCTGAATTATGTGCACCTGAACGTTTGAGTAGAGCACCTATCTTCTGCTTTTGAAGCTTGCACTTCTATTCTGAATAGCCTGTCATAGACATGCCTGCTTAATCTTGTTTTTTCAACTTAAACCAACCTTTTAAGCCTTGCTCTTCTAGCTGGATTGAAAAACAGACTCATAAACTAGTATCTCTTGTTTGTTCCAGACCTTTGGTGACCTCATTTACAGGGAAATACGGAAGGATTGGGTACTGCGTGAGGGCGGTTCTGGAACGACCCAGGGTACCGGATCAGAGTGTGACGAGGGAGCTCCAGGTTGTCGGTCACGTCGATGTCAACACACCGGCGTTGTTGGTAGGATCTTCCTCTTCCTCCTGCGCTTGCCCTCTTTCCCTTTCATTCCATTCCTCCTTCCTTTCCACAGCAGTGTCTACATTTACCAAGTTTAGTGATAGTCCTGTCACTTTCTGATGGCTTCAAAAATACAATCTGGTAACCCATAGGCATTCAGTATAAATATATGATTCTACGTTGGGCAAATTACAAATTGTGTGTGCTGATGCTATTGATTATGTCCCTGCTGTTCAGAGCTTCTTTTGCCAGAAAGTTACACAGGCTTGAAATGCATTAATAAGGCTTAATAACAATAATGCACACACAGAGAGTAGTTACTTTTACCAGAGCGGCCACATTCACGGGACTGTGGTATTCTAAACTCTTCAATAATAGCAGGTTGAAGAACAGTAATTATGGAAGAGTATTAATCATGCTCAGCCTATTATTGAAGCTCATGCCATTATGCTATGTATCCTTCCATTTTGCATGTCATTTTCTAACATTAAGTAAGTACATGCAGCTGCTGCCGAGATCCTTTCACTTATCATTTCCTTATGACAGATTTGGCCACATTAAAGCATTGAACTTCTAATAATCACCAGAAATACTGTAGACTGATAAGAAAGATCAGGCTATAAGTAACAACAGAATAGGCAAGATGGGAGCTAATGAGCTGGATTCTTTTATCTAAACCCATATTATCAAAATAATATAAAATTATACCTTGTACTTTCATGATAGCTGCTAGGATCTAATGGTTCTTCATTTAAATATGAATGAATGATCTTTTTTTTACTTCATAGAAAATACTGAGATCATTTAAACTTTTCACCATGATACTCATGTGACAAAGATTTTATTCTTTTTCTAACAGTGTTTTTAAAGACAAGGAAAAAAGCCAACTGTTGTTTAACTCCTATTTTCACATTAAAAAAGAGACAGAATATACTTTACCCCTCACTTCTGAATAAAAGATAACAAATATGGTTTGCATAGTTTCTTGTGGCCCAAAATCGTTTAATTTAATGGTTTTCAGATCAGCTCACCTGTAGCTACAACTTTAATACCTCCTTAAAACTCCTTTTGAAAATTGATGATGCTAAAATCTGCTTGGAATGGGAAGGTTAAGTATTTCTATAGTCTTTATAATATTTATGGCAAATTACTTAAAAAGATTTTGGTTTTGCCAAAAGTGGATACTAGTTATTCTTTACTATTCTTTCCATAAAGAAAAAAAAAAATAATCACAAGTAACTTTGGATTTTACAGAAAGCTTTGGTGTATGCAGCTCGTAAACTGAGCATCTTACCTTGTGTCATTTCTCTTAACATTAAAGAATAAATACAAAATAAGATACTGTAGTAAGGTATAATGTGTTCGATAGCCTTGCAGATCTGCTACTAGTGAAGATGTTGTTGCACTATTACACAAAGCCCCCAACCTATCTATGAGCACTTGAAATGCCTCATAGCATTGGAAGTGAAAAAAAAAATGGCTATTTGCTCATTCCACGTAGTGCCAAAACAAGTATGATATTATGATTATTAATTTTATATTAGTGCTCCCTTCACCAGATCTGTACACAAAGTTTTTAAAAATTCTAGTAAATATTGCCTTTTTGAAGGGATAGTGTATCATTTCCTAGAAATACAATGACTTCAGGGTAAAATAGGTTCAGCCTAGTTTTTCTAAGAAGGAAATAAGTTTTAGCACTTTCTGTTACAGTATGTGTTGCTTGATGATCTGACATGGAAATATGAATGTAATTTCTTTACAACTATTATTATGAGAGATGTAATTTTTAAGTTCTCTGAGTTCTCTAGAGTGGTTTAATTAAAATCATTTTATTTGAAATTTTCAAGACCCCTGTATTGAAAACTCAAGAAAAAATGGTTGGCTGTTGGTTTTTCACTTCTGGTCCAGTCTCGCTGAGTGCCAAAATTGAAAGAAAGGGATACTGTAATGGTAAGCAACTTATTTGAAAGTCCAAGTGAAAGATTAGTTCATGTTACTGACTAATATCCAGGGATTTTAAATGGTATGTTTTGTAATTTATACAGTATAGCTTATTTTAAAATATGAATAGTAAAATTCTAGTTTTAATATAACTAGTTTTAATTTAAATATTTTAAGCAGATGAATAGGTTCCAGTAAAACTTCTGGTATCTCTGACTTTGATCCTGTTACTTCAGGAAAAAAAAAAGTAAAAGAAGAGTGTGGAGATACAGGACTAGTAAATGTTACAAAAGAATGCCTAGAGCTACACCCCTCTGAAGGGGGCAGTTGCAATGGGAAAATACTGTTAGGACTCTGATTCCATGCTGGTCTGAGATATAGAAACGTGCGGGCTTAGAACGTAAAACATTAACAAACTGCAGACATGTTGATATCAGAACTACCGTTTGTGAAGTACCCAGTTCCCAGAGTGGGTTTGGCTCTGCCCCCAGGTTCTGGCTTGTTGGAACTGAACGTGGTCTGAAATGGTGTGGTGTAATGTTGTAAAACGTGCCTATCCTGCCATTGTCTTATTTGTGCCTCAGCTTTAATTCCTTCAAAGCAAGAGCTTTGTTCTCTTGTTGGGCAAATTTTAATATGATAGGTGAGTTTGTTAATGTTGTTTTTCTAACGTTGAGCTAGATCATTTATTTTTAATCCCTACCTTAACTTATACAGGTACTGATCATTTACATATCTTTAGAACTGTTAATGTAATATTGCTGCAGTACAAAAGTGAATAATTCAATAATTAGAAAAATCATATCAACCACAAACTACAGTGAGTTTTCTTTTATCTGACCCAGTATTACAATATACATTTTCCATCAGGGCTTCTCAATTGGTTGAAGTTCTTTTGGAACATTTCAACTTTAATTGGTAATGGCCTCATTGCATTTTGGTGAGAATTTTTTGAAAAGTCCCTGAATCCATCCTGTTTTTATTTTCTTTCTAGGAGAAGCTATTCCTATTTATGCAGAAATAGAAAATTGTTCATCTCGGCTGATTGTTCCCAAAGCGGCTATTTTCCAAACCCAGACGTATTTGGCTAGCGGAAAAACAAAGACCTTCCGTCACATGGTTGCTAATGTGCGAGGAAACCACATCGCTTCTGGCAGCACCGACATATGGAACGGGAAGACTCTAAAAATTCCGCCTGTCACTCCCTCCATCCTGGACTGTTGCATTATCAGAGTGGACTATTCCTTAGCTGTAAGAGAGATCTTTCTAAAATTAAAAATATATAGAAAGGAGCAGTAACTGGAGGCATGTTGCTGTCAGTTTCTTAGTTGATACTTAGGAGATTATTCTCCTGTATCAGCATTGCCACCACTTGTGGGCCAATAAAGATTGACCTTTGCTTTTACTAAAAGTCTGTCCCTCCTCCAGGGAATGAAAGTCACAGAAAGGGATTGTGGTGGATTGCAGGGTGTACGTCACACACTTAATTTTGTGGAATTGTAAGCAGTGCCAGCTTCCATTACAGTGTGTGAAGGCCACAGGTCTCTGTCACAGTGTTTACTGTATTTGGGGTCCTCTTCATTTTGTTCATTTCGTTTAGTCAGGACTGTCTACATTTGAAATGGGAGTGGGGTGGTAGTTGGCAAAGGAATTCATTGCTTCCTGAAAAAAAGACATCACCAGGGCAATCTCCTGTGTGCTTTTAACTTATATCTGTGCCTTCTCCTTTTGCTGATCGATCAGGTATACATTCACATTCCTGGTGCTAAAAAGCTGATGCTTGAGCTGCCATTAGTCATTGGTACAATTCCCTATAATGGCTTTGGCAGCAGAAACTCCAGCATTGCCAGCCAGTTCAGCATGGATATGAGCTGGCTGACCCTGACCCTGCCAGAACAGCCTGAAGGTAAAATATTTTGAAGTTCTTAATAATAATGAAGTTTTATATAGAAAGTAGCCAAGAACAGGACTATAAGATAGTAAGTGCTCACATTTGAATTATTACAGCTAATACAGTTAGGCTTATTCTTCTTACTACTAAAAAGTCATAAAAGGGACGTCAAAAATTTAATTCTTCCAGGACACAAAGCTGCCTGAGGGCACTCAGGAATAAAAGGTACATCTCCTAATGGCGATGTGTAATAGTAAAAGAATGAGAAACGCTCAAAATAAAGTGTAGAGTGTTGCATGTTTTTCTGTGGCCACATTTCCGTGATAATTCTTCCCCAGACTGTAGCAAAATCTTCAGTCAGTGTTAGCAATAGTTTAATAAAAGCAGGAGGAAAATTGTCTTTGTTGTACACAAACGTTTGCTGACTAGAGAGAAAAATGCCTTGTTTTAATCGTCATTGTAGCTAAATTTCTTATTTTTGAAAGTGTTCAGAAAAATTTGTTTTTGTGGGAATTTTTCAGCTCCAACTCCATTTCTGTTTCAGCACCACCAAATTACGCAGATGTGGTGTCGGAGGAAGAATTCTCCAGACACATTCCTCCTTACCCGCAGCCCCCTGACAGTGAGGGAGGAGCGTGCTACCCTATGTTTGCCTGCATACAAGAATTCCGGTTTCAGCCTCCACCTCTTTACTCAGAGGTAAACAAAGCAAAAGAAAATTAGACTTTCATTATGCTGTTTGCCAGTAATCATTTTTGCTGTCCTCCGTTCATTTAAAGTACCTGTTCCTGGCTCATAGTTAATAAAGGCTCCATATAAAACTGCTTTCACATTGGTGATAGATTGTTGCTGTCCATTTAGCTTGCTTTCTGGAATCTTCCTTGTGAGCTATATGTGGCACACACGCACAGTGTCAGGAGTGAATTTGAGGTGTTCTATGTGGCCTTGGACCATGGGAACTGGCTGGTAGACAAGACTCTGAGCAGCTTGGGTTACAGTCATCATGTAATTAGAAGTAGGTCGTAGAGTCACTTAAAAACCGCTACAACAGTAATCGCAGTCTTCTTTTTTACAGGTTGATCCACATCCTAGTGACATAGAGGAGACCCAACCTGTTTCCTTCATTCTCTGAGTGAATATTTCAGAAATCACTGTGTTCATCAAATTGGAATGTTGGTTCTTTCCCATCTGCCTTTTTGGGGGAGAGGGCAGAAAGATTAATTTAAAACCATAAATGAACATCAAGATTGAAGACAATAGAAATTAAAGATTACTAGAACTTTCTAGTGGGCCACGGCAGTGGTTAAGTTTCTGTGATGGCCACCTGTCACCTTTGGGAACGGGATGACACTGTGAGCAAAGGCGAAGTGGACGTGCTGGTGAAGGTAGCGTAAGTGAGGAGGCCTGCTGACCAGCGAGGAGGGTTTCTGTGAGTGGAAACCAGAGCAAGGAAGCCTCTGCAAAGGCTTTGCAAAGAGAAGCAAACGTGAAGGCCAAGTGAAGGATTCACCGGGCAGACGGTTTGAGTGTAGCCACATAGACATGTGCGCAGAAGTAGCCTACTCTGAACCCTCAGTGAGACCTGCAGGCTCCAGGGTCTTCATGACTTCCTGTTCTATCACCATATCAGAGATCAAGTTCCCGTTCTTGAAATCATGGTCACATAAGGTTCCAGTGTGGTAATACAGTTTCCATTCTTTCAGTCTTAGGTTAAAATGTACTTTCTAAATAGGCTACACAGTATTAGGAAACCTGCAAAGGCTTCCTTAAAAAGCGTGCCACTTCAAATGGGAAAGATGAATTTTATTATGAAATTGTGTTTTGTTGAAAGCTATACCACCTCTAAATACTTAAACAGGATATCTTAATATCCCCATATCTTCATTATCTGAGGGCACAGCAGAAAAAGGAGGAAAGAAAAAGTTACATCGTTAGGATGCCTTGATAACCACACAGTCAAAAAAAGCATTTTCTTAACCTACCTCTAGTGGGGTTATCAGATAGCTTTTCAAAACTTTAGGCCTGGTCAACCATATTTGAAGTTTCTGTTATTTATAGCAGCAGTCTTAGCTCACCTTGTATTTAATCAGAAATTAAACCAGGGGAAAAAAATCTATAAGGTTAGCATTAAATGGAAATAAATATATGTATACCTAAAGGTATTTCAAAATAAATGTAAATTCAAAAGAACGTAGAAATGCTACTTTTAAAAAAAAAGACATAAATTTAATTTACTGTCAAGAGGCTTAAGCAGACTGGTGGCAGTCACTGCATAATACATTGTTATTCCAATTTTTAGTACTTCTGTTTAAACTGTGACTTTCTTTATTGTTTTGGTGCAATATTTTGTTGTCCTTTAACCTCAGGAGATTCTGACCAGCAGGATTGTGTTGCTGCTTGAAGTTTCAGCAGTGTTTGTACTGTCTCTTCTCCCCTCCTTTTCAGGTTCACATGCTCACTGGCTTTTCCATCCGTTAGTGTTGTGAGCTGAGAACATTTCTGGACACTAAGTGAAAGGGAGGTAGGGATTCCCATAATTGAAATTTTGGACCAGCTGATTATTAAGGGTTTGATCCAGAAACCCTGGTGCTTCCCAGGCAGATCCTGTACTCCATTTGATAAAGTAATTAGTAAATGTGTTCACTTAGAAATAAAAAAATTCTTATACAGTTAAATTTTGTATTTAAAAATCAGTTGGCCATTTGATCAGGGATTTTTTTCTACAAACGTTTAGTGAATGTGTGCTTTTCACCCCCTGGATGTACTTCTCATCTCTGTAACCATGAAACATTAAACGCATTTCTTTCACTATAAGCCACCATTTAAAATCACAGTGTATGATGGTTATACCAGTAATTGTGGTACAGTTGTTACAAAACTTACTCCTTCATTTGGTTTTTAAAGGTCTTTTACTTTGTTTTTTTGTATGTCTTTAAATAGATCTGCGTATTTAAGTGCTGTCCAAACAGCTCATCTTCAGCTGTTTATTGACTTCACAGCTATAGTTTACAGGCCATGCCAGAACATCATCCATGTCCACGAAACCAAAACAAAGGGGAAAAAAGCAAACTCAGTCTGGAGAGGAAGTTTATTTGGCTTCACAAAGAAAAGCAACCACTTACTAGAATCCTTCAGTAGGATTACTTTATCTTCTTGAGTAGAGAAGTTGTGAACTCTGCCCAGCAAAATGAACATTTAAGAGACTAGGTCAAAAGTCTGACTTGATACTTTCCATATGCCTGACCATAGCAGTAGGTTGAAACTGCATACCTTTTTTATAGTTAAGATAGCATTTTATGAATGTAGAAAACTACATTGGCACAGAGAAAACCTATGAATGAAGAAGAATTTAGCTGCTATTATTTTCCTCTTTATTCCCCTCTTGCTCTTGTTTAGTTTGGGAAAAAACGTGGCCTTAGAATTTTCCTTTGAATGCGAAAAGTTTCAAATTGAAAATGCACATTGTTTGGCACACAAAATCTTTTATTCCCTGGGTAAAATTTACTTTTGATGTTTTCGTTTTGCACAATAAGAAACTCAGTAGGCAGGGAATATGTTTTTGATAAGTTAACTATAAGAGCTTTTTTTATTTTTGTTAAAAATGTAACAGTTTAACCCACAAGCAAAAAAAAAAAAAAATAGATTGTATTTTGTACTCTGAACCCTATGGGTTCCTTTTGTTAATAAAATGATTCTACTAATGCTGAGAGTCACTTATTTTTGCTTTAGCTTTAAAGACTTATTTAAATTATCATAGATTTAAGTAAGGAAAATGAGTACCAAAAATCAAAATGTTACTGCAATTCAGATCATTTTGTTCTACTCGTGTTATCAGAAGGTAAGGTACAGCCCTAGGGATTCTGAGCTTATTCTTGCACTTAGTTTTCTGAAGTAATAAAGTTTTTACCATTCTGTGAGGAACAGTAACTGCAATATGTAAATGAGTTAAGCTACAAAGCGTAATTCAAATACACAGTGAATGTTTAAATTTGTAAAAAGTATTATAATAAACGACACATTGGCCTTACTCTCCTTCCAAATGCTCCCCTCACTTCAGACACACTTAGCCCATCATTCTTGGCTCCTTCTGAAGCAGTTCTGGAAATGCTCTTTAGTAGGGATTACAAGGTGTGATTATAAAATACAGTGAACACTGTTGCCAGGAGCCATCCAATGAGAAGGCATTACAGTGTGTCCTCGTCCGTCTGATTCACCAGATCTGACCATGTGCGCCTTCTGGCCCTCTCAAAGTCAAAGTGACCATGAAAGTCAGACGATTTGAATCAGCTCGGGATGTGGAAGCAGCCACAACAGCACAACTAAAGATACAAAAGAGACCTTCCAGAATGGCTTCAGAAAGTGGCAAGGTGATGAGATAAGTGTTTGAAGTGAGGGGTGGGAAGGCTACTTCAAGGGGCATTAATGACAGTGTCTTTCACTATAATAATTTTTTTATCAGTTTTCAGTCATACCTCCTACATTGGTCACTGAGAATAGCTTCATGTATGCATAAATGGTAGTGGTCACTCCAGAGTTTTTGTTCAGTTGGGTGGAATCTTCCCAGGACTGAGGTAGCAGATCTGAGGGGCTGTTGAGGGTTCCTCACTGTGAAACACTGCCCCATGAAAACCTCCCCTTTCTGTGTAAACAATGGTGGTTACCAGCACTGAAATTTGTACAGGAAGATGTGCTTTTAAGTCATCTCAAGTCCAGAACAGTCGTAACCTTTACCGAGTACTAAACTGCCTGTTTAGGTTGCTCTTGAGTTGTTTTTACTATATAAGCAAGTGTTATGTGATAAATGGGTTGTTTCTGCATGTACATACCTTTGTATGTACTCAACATGCATTTGAATGTTTGTAATAAATACTAAGGCACAACTTAGAAGGTTACCATTAAAGTTTCTATAGATTATATTGAGAAGATGTGGATTCTTAAATTTTAGAACTAGGCCAAACACTAGGTAGAAACTAGAACAAAGCTCTCACTTTACCAAGGGAGATACCAAAACCCAGGGAGGTGTAACCTGAGAGCTTGGCCCAATGCTCTGTGAGGTCACTGCTTGTTCTAAAACGTGCTGATTCTTCAGCTTTATAGAAGTAAGGGAACAATCATTGCTTTCACTTACACAGTTTAGGAGTCATAGAGCTGGACACCAGCATATGCGAAATCCAGAGTCTTCAGTGTTTATATCTAAAATCCTTGCCTCCAGAAAAGACAGCAGTCTCTGACTAAATTGCTTCCTAACTGTGTTTAATTAGTAAGTGAAATCCTTTCTTCAACAGCTCTAAGGTCTTTATATTTGATATAATTATAGGCTCACAAAAAGTTGCAAAAATAGGATAGCACAGTTCCATATACTCATCCCAGACTCCCATCCTTCAGATGCCCCTGTGGTGGTGTTTTACGTAACTGTAGTTCACTAGAAAACCAGGACTTCAACATAGTACAGTCACCCACAGTTTGTGCACTCGCTTTCCTTGAACATATGATTGTATGCAGATTTATGACATCATGTGTAGGTTCGCAGGATCACCACAATCAAGTCACAGAAAAACTCCCTGCAGAGGTCCCTGTGCATCCCCACCCGCTTCTTCCTAGCTGCCCCTCCCATTGATCTATTTACCATTTATAATTTTGCTATTTCCAGAACACTAGATAAGTGGAATCTTTTGGTCTGTGCTTGAGATTGGCTCCCCCTCCACTCTACATAACAGCTTATGAGGCCCATACAAGCTGCTGCTTGCACCAATGTTTTGTTTATTATTTCAACTGAGGCATCTTAAAAGATACATATTACTACTGAAAACTTCATCCTGCACTTTGCAAAGAAAATGTAACAATTGTATGCACACCATATTGTCCTAAGTATTTTGGTTTTGAGTTGGAGAACTACCTTTTTATGTAGAAAATGCATAAATGCAGATATACAAACTTTCAGAGGTACATTTTCAGCTTATCAAAGTTCTGGGAAAATTTTGGTTCTAAATAGCAAGCTACATTATGAATGAACAAGATATGTCAGTGCTGAAATTGTAGACAGGGAAAAATTATACTGGGCTATTAGCTTCTGAATCTGAGAAACTTTAACATTAGTTATGCAGGAAAAAGATGCATTTGCCTTATGTGTGAATATTACACTTTGTGAGTTTTGGGGGTTATTTTCCCCCCTACTTCTTTAATTTCCTTCATTCACATTTCCACTTCTTAGTACCTGATGAGATAAAAATTCCACTTGCTGAGCAAAGTTTTTCACTACGAAATACATTCTTATTCTTAATGAAACAGTATTAAAAGTATGGGCTTCCTTGTTAAGCTTATTACATCTTTATAGGCAGGAGAACTCGCAACTTGTAGAAGTCGTCACACACTAACCTGAGGCCCTTTTCTCTAAAGCCAGACCTAAGTCTGTTGGTGGAGCGAGGAAGCAGTGAAACAGATCCACACAGTGACGAAAGCAAGGAGTAGATAAAAAGTATTGACTAAGTGCTCGCTTCTAGGACATGGCAAAAACCCACCTCACTATCAAGTATGCTTGGTAGAGCTATTTCTGTATTCACTAATGGAGAGTTTACACTTGCCCAGTTTTTCAAAGCACCAAGGTATCTTGCATGGACAGGAAGAGACCTGGTTCAGGCAGTATCCTCCAGTTGGAACAAATAAAACATAGGTGTTTTCTTCATCTTTGTAAATGTCCCTCCCCCCACATGCATGTACCACACATACATAAGTACACATAAAACTCACATCACATGCACACATTTAGTTTTCTTTTGTTCTTTTAGCTGCACCCTTTACCTCCAGGTCTTGGTCTAATTCAGGTAAGAATGTAAGCTTTGTTACAAAAGAAGAAATGGTTTCTTACTGCCAAAAGAATCGGAAAGGAAGCATCTTCCACCAGCTTTCTTACCAGTCCACCTCCAGACAGTAAAACACTAGTGAAGAGACACCAGTGACTTATGAAATGAGTAAACCAAGGGCAGTTGACACCAGGAATTTATCCTTTTCTTTTGGAAAAAAAATTACTGCATGGGAAAATTGTCCTATCTCCCCAAAACCCCAGCTCCATTTCTTTAATGACAAAAGGAAATAAAGAGTTCCAGACCAAAATAATAACTCACACATGTAGCGTCTACTACTCTAATCTTTACATATGTGGACCACTTTACCTTAACATGATTTTCTTTTTCAAATTTGTCTTTTTGTTTTAATTGCCAGACTCCATCAATCATTCATATTTTAAGTGATTTATACATGAGCAGTATCTTTCTTAGCTATCACTGAAAACACTTAGACTTCCCCAAACTGGTTGGCTGAATTGATTCAATAAAAGTTTAGGGTTTGCTTTGAAACACACCTCACAGGAATGTGCACATATGTGCACACACATACACACATGCACACAGATGCTTTTCTTCTCAGCTAGAGATTTTTTTCCCCAAAGCAAGATAACTCATCAACAGAGCCATTGTTTACATATCTGGACTCTGGAGAGGGCTCAGTTTAATATGACTTCAACCCACTATTGCAAGAACACAAAGTGCAACTTTTTTTTTTTTTTTTGTAGCTGATACGTTGTTGGTGGACAGTAACAGATAAGGGGTAAAGACTCAACAGGGTTACAGCTGCAGACTCCACTCACACCCTAGATCACTGCAGCACAGGAAGCCAAAATCAAAATCACAAAGCGCCAGGGCAGAGCTGGGCAAGAAGCACACTGCCTCTATACAAGAGACTGTACTGAGTGTTCACTACTGGAGAGCTTTGCTACAGACACACTTCAACAGTTTCAAGAAAAGAGCTTAGGAGCTAGACACGATTATAATTTTTTCTTTTACCTAAATTAAAATAAGCTGAAGAAGTATGTGTAATTGTATGCACGCATGCCAAAGTCTTCCTTCATCCTCCTAGAGGAGTATCAAGTCAAAGTCTCCTGCTAAACCTCTGAAGAGAACTTGCAACGACAGAGGTGATTTAAAAGCAAATCTCAATGTGTGCGATTTCATTCTCAATTCAACCACCTGGCCCTCTTACATAAATGCAGGAGGCTGGAAACCAGGGAAAACAGCAGCAAATACAGACTTTTATCTTATCTGACATATCAAACATCTTGGTCCTGATGGCAAAAGGTAATGTATCACCAACATCCTCGGACACGAACACCAACATCTATTTGTCCACCAGACTCGCTGGATTGCATCACATAAATATTTCTCAGAAAATTACTCTAACTGTATTAAAGCCTTAGAAAAAAACAGCCCCCAAATTGTTTGCCCCAGCACAAAACAAATGCAATTCTCTCTGCCCATGGGAAGAAGTTTTATACAGCATCTACACTGCACAGGAGGACTCAAATGGTCTCAGTCTTGCCTCTGAGCACAACACAAAAGCCTCATGGAAAGCACTGGGTTGGTGGGAGCCTTTTCTGTTAACCCTCTCTCTCCAGCCTCTGCCCACTGGAGACACCAGATCTTTGAACCTTCAGCCTTAGCCTGACTGGTTCCAAGACAAACAATAGCTCTAAAGGCTCCAAGACAGCTTCTGGGGAGAGCTGTAATGCATCTGCTGCCCGAGCCTGGTCTCAGCCTGAGCATCTGACCACGTGCCTTGCTCAGCCACTGACTTGCAGTGGCTGTGAGACACACAGAAAGGACTGGGCACATGCTGTAGGACTGGGCTCTTCCTCAGCAGCCTGCTTAGCCAACACCCAGAACCACAGCTCCAACACCAGGAATCCCAGGGAGAAGAAAGTACAAGAAATTCCTTAAGCCATGGAATGAATCAGAAATAGCTGTCCATGGAGTTCTGTATATCAGAAAAGTTCACTGAGAGGAAGTTGTCTTTTTGATAGGTTTGGGTATGCACATGTTCTTTGTTTCTTTGTTTTTAGTTTGCTCCTGCATTTTATAAAGGAAGCTGAGCCCTTCGGACCTACAGTCCCAGCTTGGAGTCCGAATTCTCAGCAGTTCCCTGCTCATGTTCAGGGGACCACCCTGTCTCAGTTTGCCTCATTCTTTCTCTGTATTAGCACTGAAAGTCCCAAGGCCAGGACTCCCGCAATTCCAGGCAAAATGGCACAACTGGCCTCCCATCACATTTCTCCCATCAGAGATAACCCTCCTCCCCATACCCACAGCAACCAGCTATGGATTTTCATAGAGGAGCTGTCACCTCCCTCTGAGACTCCAGGACTAAATTCCACTTACTGTCACCCAACAGCCCCAAGTGAACTGTCTTCTTGGAAATGAACACAACACTTACAAATGGATATTCAGGCCCCTTTGGTCATGTTTGGACTGTGACTCCTACAGAGGACAGCCCTACAGCTGACTCAGTCTCCGCCTCCTCCCTCCAGTGCCTCTCCTGTCTATTTACTCATAAAAGGCCACAGATCATACTTGTGAATACATTTCCTCCCAAGATTTGAGAACTTTGACAGATGTACTTGGTCAGAGGTCACAGAAATGCTTTCTCTTTGTGTGTGTGTGTGTGTGTGTGTGTGTGTGTGTGCCTGTCTGTCTGTGTGTGTGTGTGTGTGTGCGTGTGTGTCCTTCTCTCTCTCTCTCTCTCATCCTCAATGAGGGCCAGATGTTCCAAGCATTGCTAAGGTTAGGATCCAACATGTCTCTCAAAGTTTCATTATATTAAAGCTTAATGATTGTCAGCTTATGAATCATGAAACTCAAACTTTATCAAATGGATTAATCCATTATGAGTTCACAGCTCAGCAGCTCAATGAGCTTATTAGGAGATGGGGACCATTCGAATGAGGTGGGTCACCAGGATCATACCTTTGAAGTGTACCTCTTGTCCCTGACCTCTTCCCCTCTGCCTCTGGCTTGCTGTCTCTGCTTCCTGGCTGCCAGGAGGTGACAATCGTTTCTCTACCATACCTTACTGCCATGGTGATTCTGTCACAACACAGCCCTAAACAATGGAGCTTCCTGACCATTGAATGCAACATTTGAAACTCTGAGCAAAATAAATCTTGTCTCCTTTATGTTGTTCATGTCAGGTATTTTGTCCCAGGAATAGAAAGCTGACTAATATATGCTGGTTCCCTTTCTTCTTCTTGCAACTCTTTCAATAAAAACTGGGGTCCAATCAGAGCTGGGCTTTTCTCCCTGCATAATCAACATCCCGGGCCATGACGAGGACCAGGTAACATGTTCATGAGGATGGAGCATAACTGCAGAGGACAGTGACCCAGCAATGATTAAAGGATACCTAGTGTTTTTATTTCCCTCTCTCATTGGTGGCCAGGGCTGGAACCTCAGGCTTCCACGTGCAGAGGGCATGCTCTGCCAATGAGCTGCAAGCCAGCCCTATAGCCCTTCTCTTCACATTGTGCCTGTAGCTTAGGCTTCCTAGTATTATCACTGGTAAAAAGTGTCTACCCCTTGAGATGGAAATTGATCCTTGACAGGACCTCCAGGTCATTCAGACAAGCCTGAGGAGTAAAGTGGGATGCTGGACTGGAGGTGGCCTTGGTGTGAGGCAAAGCAATGATGAAGAACAGAGGCCAGGGGAGGGACATCAGTGAACAGGGTGTTCTTGGGAGCTCGAGAGCTGGATCTAAAGAAAATTTCTAAGTCTCTGATATGCAAGGGCTTATTCATATTATACTGTTCTTGGGCGTCCCACTGTCAGGCTACAGCATAAAAGTACTTACTTAGCATGTGCAAGGCCTTGGGCTCCTTGTCCAGCCCGAAAATAAATAAATAAGAACAAAAATATCCCCAAATTGCTGATTTTTATCCCAACTTGTTGCTCAAAAATCTCAGCTTCTTACCAATTTCCTTTTCTATTCCAAAGAACTTTCTGAAAGGCCCACGGACACCCAGGAAGTCAGATCCCCCTACCCCTAGCCTCACCTCTAATGCCCTGAAGTCTTCACAAGCTTATACCACCACTAATTTTTTTTTTTTCTCAAAAAACAAAAAGAAGAGATTCCTTTCTGCAGCTGGCTTTTGGAGAGGTCACCTACCCCAGTGAGCTCTCTGAGAGGCACCAGGCTGCTGTGTTGTTTAAGCATCCACACCAGAGCCCCTGGGCTTGGGGCAGAGGCTGCCACAGTGCACGGAGTACTAAAAGCATCTTGGATGAGAGTCACTGCCTGAAGCAGCTAATCCATGGGAAGTCCTAACAGGGCCCTGACCACTGAGGGAAAGCACAGTGCTGCTTACCTGGTGTCCACAGGAAGGAACTGGGCACTGAGAATTCCATCAAGCTGATTTTGAACTTCACCTTGCTCCTCACTGCCTATTCCTTAGCCGTCTGTGCTCAACTGAGAAGCATTCATTCCCTTGCTTGTCCAGGACAGTGTTCAACATGTGGCACATGTACATTTTGTTTGAGAGATGGATGTCTTCTTATGCTGCCCAGTCTGGTCTAGATCTCCGAGGGACCCTCCTGCCTCAGCTGAGTAAGACGATAGGTGAGTACCACTCACTGTATCCAGGTGATAAACATTCCCTTTCTTCTTTTCACCTATCTGGCTGTGGATGAGTGATTCAATCTCTCAAATGAGCTTTTCCTATAAAAAACCTCCATGTGTGCTTAGCAGAGCGATTCCAAAGCCCAGGGATTTTTTATAGTATTACAGAGAGAGGCATGCATCTATTCTGTGTGTTTCCATTAACACAGACTGGCAATTAATGCTTTGGTTCAAAAGCCTTCAAACATTTGTACATCCATTTACACGTTTAAATGGCTCTGTATAACAGTCAAGCAGGTGGTTAACTATATGTATATTAAATTCATAGAGAAACTGGTAATTTTCAATTATAATTGTCAGTTCACAGTTTACATGATAAGAATTTTTTGAATAGGCCCATTAGCTGATTTAGTTAGCCAGGGTTTTTATAAATCATGGTTTATTTGCTTATTCTACTTATAAAAGAGGAATTTTCAGTATTCTCACATGAATCAATAAATATTTACTTTGGTCTTTATTCTGCTCAAAATGCCAAGTTTGACAATGGATGAAATATCATTGGCTTTTCTTAAACAGCTGTTTGAATGCGACTGTTTTATTAGTTGTTTTGTTTAGTATTATTACTCAGATAATGGTTTAAAAGTTTTATTCTTTTGCTATTAATTTGTTTTTTTATAAATAAAGTCAAAATAGGGCTGAAGCTCCATTCCTGGTAATTTTACAATGGATTGCACTTTCCTGGAATATGTTTTGACAATAGAAACTTCCAAGCCAATCAAAAGCGATCCCATTTTTCTAAATGATATCCTTTAAAGCAAAACTCTGTAGTAGACAGCACTAACTTGTGCCTAATAAAATTTGATGATTTTGTGACTGTGGATAATATTTCTCTTTTGTAGGCAACAGAAATAATTTAAAAGCCTCTCATTTGGCTTTTACAGCACATGCAGCAATGCGAGACATCA
This sequence comes from Fukomys damarensis, assembly GCF_012274545.1. Classification (NCBI taxonomy): domain Eukaryota; kingdom Metazoa; phylum Chordata; class Mammalia; order Rodentia; family Bathyergidae; genus Fukomys; species Fukomys damarensis. Next base: position 9,679,562 of record NW_022900919.1, on the reverse strand, counting down.
GCTCTGTGGAGAATACCGAACTGGTGTGACAGGAAGACTGCTGTTCTGAGACGCGCCTTCAACACTCTACCTATGTCGTTTCCTCAGATGTGTCCTTGGGATTCTCCTTTTACAAAATGATCAAGCAGGAACTCTCCACCAGTGTGGCATGTAAATAGAGCTTGTGGAAGAAATCTCAGGTCGTTTCCGAAAGCTAGGACCCCAAATAATCTCATTTTGGTCCACTATATCTGTGACTGAGTGTTCCCTAGTCATACTGCTCTGTGTTAAGTCACATGGGCATGAGCTCTTTCAACAACAGAAGAAGCAATGTAAGAAACAATTTTCTTTAGTCCCTCAATCTGTCCGCTCAGATTTCTTCATATTAATGGAAAGGTTTATGTGAATGAATATGGTCAGTCTGAAATATAAGCAGCACCGCCTTCAAGATTGTCTTTCGGATGCCAGACTTGGAAAAGAATCTGAGTTCACAACTACCAATGAACAGATAACAAAGGAAACCATTTATGTTAGACAGCTTTCCATTTTTATGACAAATACCAGAGATAAATAACTTACACAAAGAAAGATTAATTTTGACTCATGATTTCAGAGGTTTCAGTCCGTGGTTACTTGTCCCTGTTGCTGTGGGCCTGTAGTACACGAAGCATCACAGAAGGAATGAGTGACAGAGAAAGGAGGCCTGTTCACATCACGGCTATTGCAAAGTAGAGAGAGAGAGAGAGGAAAGGGCTGGAGTCCCACAATCCCCTTCCAGGCCATGTCTGTAATGACCTAACTTTTTCCCTTTAGGCCCCACCTCCTAAAGGTTCACCACCTCCCAGTAGCACCACAGGTCACCAGCCTGAACACATGTTCCCATGGGGGATGTTTAGATCTGATATAGCAACATTAAAAATAAGTATTCTAGCTCATGTCTGGGAAATATATAAATCATTTCCCACTCTATAATAAATTGCTACATATGTGGAAAAACATGAACTTATCATCATTCTTACTTGAAGATAATCGTATAATGGCTCTCTCCTGCTAGGCCTTCCAAAAAACATTCATTGTGAATGATTTATGGTCAATTTCTGACCCTACTTGCAAAGGTCTGTTAAGTGGTCAGTGGGATTCTCTTTTTGCTCGAGTCTATTGATGTTCTTACATAGGGAGTATGAGGCAAACTATAGGGCTATTCTCGAAATATAGGTTTAAAGGCAATTAACTTTTCCTTCAAAGAAAGATACGGATTTATTCTTTACTGGACAGCAAAACCAATCACATAGATTAATTCTCTAACAGGCAATACCAAACAGAAGGAGACTTAAGCATACGTCCTGGCTATCCACATTACTCAGCCTCAAGCATATCACTCAAGTACTCTGATTCTCAGTCTCCTTGTCTAAAAAATGGAAATAGTACATTCTCAGTGCTTGAGAAGAGATACAGTGGGATAGTATCCACAAAGCCTAGATCCTCTCAAGCATGAAGCAATAATGATCATTTGATAAATGTTTCTACACTTTGCTGAAGTTCCTAATTACTTCTTTTTAAAAATAATTCATATGATTCTTTATATACTCTGGATACTAATCCTCGTATCAGTTGTATGTGCTTAAATATCTTACTATAAGAATATTGTTGATAACTTATTTCCAATATCTATCAGCTAACATGCCCTCGTTGGCCTTTTATATAAAGATATTTCTATTATTAGCATGTTTATTTATCACTTCAACGTATATTTACTTACTAATTCATTTCAAAAGTTAGGTTTTTGGTTTGTTTGTTGGTTGGTTGGTTACTACATAACATGGAGAATCAATTTTCCCAGGCTTTGGAGTAAAATAAAAAAGAATAAAACATCTACTTTCTAGATGGAAATATAATAATATAGTTGACTAAGATACATAACAAACTGTACCATTAGTGGTCAGAGAAAATCTAGCTGAGAAAGCATGTGATTTGGACATTTCAAAATCAAATTGACGTGAGAATCCAACTCGGAAAGTTGAGTAGAAATTGGACATGCAAGAATAGTATGCATGATGTACAGTCTAGAGGAGAGTTCATGAGCAAATACTTATTCTGCTTTTGGCAGACAACACAATTTATCTCCTCATATCTCTAAGATAATTTTGCAAAGTAATTGTTATCATCATCTTTTATGTCAGGGAACTAGGAAACTTGAAACAATTCTCAACATTAGTTAATGATGGAATTTTGGTAAAACCTACATTTCACTGGCTCCTGAGCTCTGCACTTACCCTCTCCTTGGGATTGAAGGGTTTGAGCCAGGAGGCCACACATACCGTGCAATAGACTGGTCCGGCTCCATAGGATCCAAGCGTCACTAGCTACCTGGTACACAGAGACCTGCAACTGGAAAGAAGGAAGCAGGTCAGAGATGAGAAAGAGCTGTTCAGTGTGGGAGCAGTCACAGGCCAGTGAGAGTCTTAACAGTCGGACCCTGTAAGAAACTAAGCCACAAGTCTAGAACAGCTGTTCTTTTGCTGGAGATGAAAGTTTAGCAACAAGAACACGTGAAGCCCAGATACACCACTGTAGAGATGCGAGAGCCAATGGAATTCTATACCTGCCAGATATTTATTGAATGACTGTAAACGGAGGAGAAAAGAATAATATTATGTGCACAACCTTCGTAAATGGCCCAGGGAAGTTCACCTTAGCAGGTGGAAACACAAATAAGGCCACTGTTGTTTCCATTTAAAGGTTCTTTCTTTCTCATGCCTGTTTACCCTCCCATATCTGCTCTGTGGGAAAAGTTAAAAGGGCTATGACCTACATTCTCTTTTCCTGCACATTTGGGTCCTTTCCAAGTTAATCTCAGTGCATTGAGCAGAACGACCATTTACCTACGCCAGGGATTTTGCAAGCTGACCTAGAGGGGACCTAACAGATGATGGAAACAGATTTATCCACTATGCAGGAATAAACCGACGTCTAGAAATGAAGGAATTTTCCCATGGTCACTCAGCATGGTTCTCCTCTCCGGCCATTTTCTTCTGCCTAGTTTAGAGTTTACCATTAATTCCTTGGAGTAGAGATACATATAATAAGAAAAACAAGCAAATACACACCAGTGTCAGATCTTGGGCACTGCCTATTCCTAACAAAATGAAAAATACACTGAGAAGGGATCATTATGACACACAAGGTAGAAAACTGAACTACTAAGTAGCGAAGAGATGCACAGTAATCCTTCCCATCTATTCAGTCCTTGGCAAGTGATATAGCTCCCTGAGTCCATTGTCTCAGTCAGCGCTTAGACTTAGATGGCGCTCAGAAGATGTCCCACGCCCTTCCAGACGCCCCACAGATAATGACTGCCCTAAATATATAGTGAGCAACCCATAGAAAGTAAATGTCCAGCCAAAGTTTTCATCCTACTCTTGTGCTTTGAATTATAGTCCTTCAAACATCCTACAGGTGGGAAGACAGATATAGAAAGAGGAAGAAATGAAGTGTCTCAGTCCCTGAATATAATGTCCATTCATTTATTTATACATACAATGAATTGTTTTATTGAAAGCTTACTATATGCCAGGCATCTACGAGGCTTGTAAAGGTCCCTGTTTTCATAAATATCTCCATGCATTCCAGACTGTGTTTTTATATAAGACCTTGTCCCCAAACTTCTTTTCCCTATCTTCCAAGGCAACTAAATTACCACCATTGAAAATGTATCCTCTTGGCTCTAAGAACACCACATCTGTTTCAGAAGACCTAGTCATAGTCTGGGTAGGCACATGGCAGGCTGCAAAGCCCTTTCTTAATTATCTTCGCACAACAATTCATAGCACTCTGTGAAAGCCACTACCTACCAGTCAAATTATCCGTAGAGCCAGTCTTTCAGCAGCATCATTACTTTGCTATGAGAGAATGCAAATATATATATATATATATATATGACAAAGTAAAATTACAATTTTAGCAACTTTCACCACTCCAAAGCACAGGCATTCTAGCTATTTCTCCAACTTGTTTGACCATAAGAATTCCCTGGGTAATATGCTAAGCATAGTGGTTTCCGGAAACTAGAGGAAGCTGATTCAGACCTGTCAATCTAGAGGATGGCGGGCCTTGAAAGGTCACGAAGGGGAGACAGAGTAGGACTGGGACATGGGTGATCAGCAAAGGGCGAGGAGTGTTGAGAAAGGACACACTCAGACAAGGTTGTAGGGAGCAGGGTCACCAACATCTGTGGAGATAGACAGCATAATCCGGCCCTCAGCCAGCCTGGCCCACACACCTGTATCCACCGGCAGAGCCAGGTAGACAAAGCCTGCCTGACTCCGGGAAGCTCATAAACAGAAGGCCTTCCTTCATGCCCACGGTGGGCACCACCAGGAGCTGCGTCAGCCCCCATAACACAGAGGAGACTCTTCAGAAATTGTCGGGAAAACTATGTTCACAAGGCAGCTCATGATGTGGACAGCAAGAGGAAGCCTGGTCAGTAGTGTCCACAAAATCACCTGTCCACAGTTGTGAGGCTCCATTGCTTGCTTCTGGCACCTATGAACTTATCAAAAATCCCCACTGTCTCAGGCCTAAGGGAGCCTTTGAAGTGAGAGGAACACTCAAGGCTCTGGTTTGTAGTGTCCAAGAGCCACAAATAATTCCGTAATCCCTAAGCTTTATAACCTTGAGGCATCATGAAAATGGAGCATCTCATTTGAGAGATAAAAAAACAATAAAAATGGAGCACATCTCATTTTAGAAATAAAAACCAGTAAAAATGGAGGATGTCTCATTTTGACAAACAAAAGCAGGGGATAATTTTAATTAGCCAACTGTTTTAAAATGTAGGGCCAGGGATTTAGCTCAGTGGTTCTGCTGCCTGCCTCACAAGTGCAAGGACCCGAGTTCGATCCCTGGTACCAATAACAAACAAACAAGCACAAAGACCTGAGTTTGATCCATGGTACCAAAAAAAGAAAAAAGAAAAAAGTACATCTATTTCTGTGAATTTATGAGGAAAATCTGGAAATACGGATGGAAGAGGGAAATCTGTTTGTGGAGCCTCAAAACATACTTAATGTATTCGTTACTCTGTTCATCTTACATCGTGTGAAAACTACATTTATATGATGTGAATCAATCCTGGGGATGACACAGTGATGTAGAAATGATTGTACCTGATTGACCAAAGAGGAAACTCATTTTCAGAATTGTAGTGTGCCTCACATGGACAAGGAAGAGATTTAAATTTGTTCTGATTTCAAAACCAAGAGAAGCCCCATTCAACGTCACTTGTGAGATTTCCTGGGAATACAAAAGAGTGAGTCCTGATGACTGATATGTTCCATGAAAGGAGGCCACCTTCTTACATACCTTTTCTCCATGGAGCCTAGCACAGGGCTCAAAAAATGCTTAACTCATGAATAAATGAGTGAATGACTTTAATGGCTTGTCCCAGGCCAATTTCCAAGGCCCACTTCTTCATTTAAGGTTTTTGTTTGTTTCACCTAGAGAGTCTCTTCTCAAGGCTTCGCTTCTACCAAATCATTTGACATCAGGCCGTGATGCATCGAGTCCTCCCTCTGACGCTCCGGCTCCCCAGGTCAGCAATCTCTGAACAGCTAAGCCTGCATCTCATGAACACGCCCCTTCAGACCCGGGCAGACACCTCAGCCAGGCCTCCAGAGTGCTGTAACGAGGTGCCACCACAAGGAAAGCAATTACATGAGTCACTGGGCTGGGTGGTGTCTGGGGTCCTCGGTCAGAGCACCAGGTCTCGAGTGGGTGGTAGTTATGCATAATTGAGAGTCAGCTGCATGGTAACGCCTCAGCTTGCCTGTAAGGAGGCCCTTCCTGTGGGATGGCTCCACCAAGCTGCTCCTGCGCCTGAAACTCAGGGAGGGAGAGCGTCTCCTTCCTCCCTCCAGGGTTTAAGAAAACCATTGGTGGTGACAGGCAGGCTGCTCCTGAAAGAGCGCCCTCTGGAGGAAGTTCGCAGCCTGAGCCTAGCATGTGGGCTCCGCTCAGCCAACTTTTAGCTTTCTCACTTTGGACAAGTAGTGGCATTTTTCTGATCCTAAGTTTTCCACATTTGTTTGAAAAGAAAAAATGGGGAGGAAGTGTATAACGCTGCTTCTGCCACTGGGTTTTCATGAAATTTAAAGGAAAGATTCCACATGGAAAGGTTTATAACTCAGTGTCTGCTTTTGACAAATGTCAGTTGTTATGGTTGTGGTGGTTTTTCACATTTTAAACCACTGTTTTAATTATTGGGTGACCCGCTATTGGTCAGCTCTCAGTAGTATACACCATCTAACAGTGTAGGGGAGACATTTTTGTTCTTCACAGGCTCACAAAACCTGGGCCCTAGGGGTGTTCTCTCAGGACCCCCAGATGACTCATCTCTGTTTAGACAAGATGATGTAGAGGGCCGGAGGCCTGACAAGGTCCAGGATTATGTAGAGGATTAGAACTCAGGTCCCCTGTGCCTAGAACCTGCTTGCTCTGTTATGGTATTGTCTCCTCTCGTGGTCTGTCTCATTAGTATTCAAATAAATATCCCTCGGAAAATTAAATCTTTATTGCTAGCAGAAGGAACTGTCAAAGCATAGTTTATATGGATCTTCAATCTTTGCATTTAAAAATGTTCTTACTCTTATCAACCTAGGACTTAACTCTTTAGCAGTCTCAGCATAGATATCTGACAGGCAAAGTGTAAGAAATCGTAACAAGGAGCTGTCTCAGTAATGTTCGCAGTTAGAGAACACTCATCTGTCTTAACTTTCCATGGGGAGATCTTGTTTGGTGAGATTTCCATCCAATATTTTGGATCAAAGAGCTTCACGATGTGATGACATTATGAGTGTGTGTTTGAGAGATTCCTCTGCATCAATCTTTCACCGAGACAAACTGAGTGTTAAAGCTGTTAAATGCTACAGTTCCTGCTGTCATATTGCATTTTACTACTGTATTTCCACGTCCTGAAACAGGCTGGGAAATCCAGTGGGCCATGTCCTGCTTTTCCCGTGTAAAGTCCAGTTCAGTAACACCTCATCTCTCACAGCATCATATGAGACACACATCTCTGAGACATGTGCCTGGAGACCTGAGAAGACACTAAGGCCAGACACCAGATGTTCTAGTGCTGTGGCCTGGACAGGTAGGCAATTAGATGAGTCCAATTTTGGTTTGGAAGTCTAATGGTAGGTGACCAAATACTGCTGCTATTATTGCTTGAAAGCAAATTGTAGATAGACGCCTGCATTAAAGTTTGTATCACTCTACAGAGTTTAAGAGGTCAGCAGAGACAGTAACAAGAACAGCAACCGCAAGACAAACAAAACATTTGACCAACCAAGGACAGACTCTGCCCTCTGCCCAAGGCTGTACAAGCTGCTGTGTTTATTTTTCTACCTGTGTGGATCTCTGTAGCATCACTGTTTGGGTGAGCCAGTCCAGCCCATTTCTCAACACTGCCTTATCTTCTAGGAATTCACACAATAAACAGGTTTTGGAGGAATGCCAGGTTGTTCTCAAACTTCCTTCTCTCCGGTTGTTATTCAGAATTCAGGTCAGCGTCTATCTCCAGATCTTCATATCAGTGGTTACTGGATTTCAGCTTTGGTTTTTCTCTCTGGGACAGAGCACAAACATTGTAACTGGGTCACCCTCTGAGTTCAATCCCTTCTTGTCTGATCACGAAAGGTGACAGTTTGCTTTTCCCAACAGAAGGGATCAGTGTGAAGTCAGAAAACCCGAGTGAAGGGGCCCTTGGGAAAAGGTTGAATCTTTTAACAAGGAAAACAAAGAAAACTCAAGGCAGGCAATAGCACGGTGCCTATGTGAGACAGGGATTCCAGTCTTAACAATGTGTTGCTGCTACAATGGTTTTGTCTTTATGTTCAGGGAGAAAATGGATGCTGTGGTCAAAGTGTTTGAGAGAAGCCTCTCAGATTCACACCCTGAATGGGATGGGAGTCAAGGTATGGAAGAAATGAGTGGAGGGTTCTAGATAGTTGAAAGGTGACCTTGTGGTCAAGCTTCCAACAATGCTGTTTTGATTTCATTATCTCTCATCTCACTGCCCCAGTCCTGCCATTTCAGGTTAGATGTGCTGGAACAAAGCTATCTCCAGGGCCTCTGGGGCCCAGTTCCACATATATTTACTGAGTGCCATGTGTATGCCAGGTCCTGTTCTAGTTGCTACAAAGGCCAAAACAACCTTGGAAACTGGGGCCTTGTAGGGGGAAGGACACACGATAAACAGATGAACAAATATATAGTAGGAAAATTGCAAGTGCTGGCTAACAATATGGAAAAAATACACAGAAAAAAGGAGAGAAGTGTGTGCTTAGGGATGATTTTCAGATGTGAACTGGGGAATGCCACTACCGAAAGGTAGCCTAGGAGCTGAAGAGTGATGATAAACCAGTCCGAAGAGGGCCAGCCTACCGAGTTTTACCCTTAAGAAGATCAGGGACAAAGTTTTGAGAGGAGAAAGAGTTTGGCAGAGTGTACTGGGCAAAAGGAAATGAGGAGGAGACAGGAGCACAGAGGGAAACAAGAGGCCATTGATCAACAGCTATGCCCCTGCATGTAAGATGTTCCTCTACTTTCAGACAAGCTCATAGACTTTCTTTATGAAGATGAGTGCTATGGAATATGAATGGCTAATAAGGCCTAAGGGAACATGAGGAATGAAAGAAAACAATGTATAGAGTTTCTTACTGCTAAAATTGTTTCAACCAAGAATGGCAATAAGCCTCCTTAGATCTGACGGATCTAAAACTTCTGGCAAGTTCCTAAATCTAGCTGTATTAAAGCTAAGGGAATACAATGTGAGGCCTGTAATAAAAGAACTTGACCTTTTGTGTGTATGTGATGCTGGAGGTTATACCCTTTATAGATTATTTTTTAAACTTTGAAACAGAGTTTTGCTAAGTTGCCCAGGCTGGGCTTCAACTTGTAATCCTCTGACCTACTTTTCTCATAATGTTAGGATAACAGTCATGCACCATCACCCCCAGCTGAACTCCACCTTTTTATGCTGCTTTAAAGAAGGTGTCATAGGAAAAGCATGAGGTTGGCCATCCTGTGACCCTCGATAGCTCTATGACCTTAAGTAGGTTACTTACGCTCTCTGCCATGGTCTAGATAATAAATGCCCCCTGTAGGCCCATGTGTTAAAGAGTTAGTCCTCAGAGTGGGGCTACTGGGAGGCAGTGGAAGCTGTAGGCAGCCAGGGAGGTCTTTAGGTCCCTAGGGTGAGTCTTTCGAAGACACTGTGGAAACACAGTTTCCTCCTCCCTCACTCCGGCTTCCTGGCCATCATGAGAGCAGTTTTTCTCAGCCATGTGGTCCCCACCACTGCCATCTGGCACCATCACCAGGGACCTGAAAGCCACAGGCCAGGGTGATAAATTACTGAAAGCTCTAAAACCGTCAGCCAAAATAAACCTCTCCTCTTTCTAAGTTGCTGTCTCAGGTCTGTTTCATAGTGAGGGAAAGCTGCCTAACACCCTCTGACTCGTGTCTGCCTTCATTACATTCTCACAAGGTGACTGAGGTCTGAGATAACATGGAGCCCAGTTCTCTTCAAGTTTAGCTCTTCCCTTTCTCCACGTCTGCCTCGTACACAACTGGAGAACGTCCCTCAAAGAGAAGACAGAGGCTGTTTAGCAAAGATTAAAGGGAGGCACGAGGGTAAAGAGTTTGTTTGTGCACAGATCTATGCCTGGAATATATCATTTGCTCAGTGAATGTGTTCTTAAAGTGCTCAAACTCTCTACAGGAAGGGCCCTGACACCATGAAAGGATCCCAGACAGTTTCAGTTTGGTTCTGGGCTCATAGTGCTTCCTGTCTGGCCAGGGAACAACAGGAGAACAGTGGGGGAGGAAAAAAGATACAGAAGGGATCAGAAATGATCAAGCTATGTTATATGCATGTATCAATCCTCCAAAATGAGCTTAATGGTTGTTTTACAAACAGACATTAATAATTTTTTAAAAGACAAAAATCTTTGCCCTACAGGAGACCTAATCCCTAAAAGTTTTCAACAAGATCAGAGAATCTGTGGATTCTTGGCTTGGTGGACCTGTCACTTTTCAAATAGCTAAGTAGCTTTTGTTGTTTATGAAAGTTCAGAAAACACACAAAAATTAAAAACTCAATACCCCACCCTCAGAAAAAAATTGGCAGTTCATATTTTGTTTGTTTCGACTACATATTTAGACATCATTGAGATCTAATGTGGCTTCAGGCACAAAGCCTGTCTTTTTCAATCTTTATCCTAGAAGCTAAAAGGTGCTTCATTAACATAATCCTATGGTAGTATAACAGTCCAGACCTGGAGTGCAAAATGATTAATTTAACCACTTCCCTACTACTGGAAATTCAGATCCTTTCAACTTTCTTACCATAGACCTTGTTCTTAGCTTCATATGGGAAAATATGAGACAAGACAGATGTACATGTTATTTGATATGTGTATTATGCTACCTAAAGGGCACAGGACATCCCTACCAATCTCTACCTAGCAGCTGTCTCACCACCTTGAAAGTTGCTTTCCTAGGAACCTTCTCTGAGACCAAGCCTAGGGCCATTGTCCTGATGAGCACTGGGATTCTCAAACTCCTAATGGGATGGATCCCAGTGCATGGGAATGGGGAGCCCAGAGGAACCCTTTTGGCTCAAAGTCTGCACAGGCTAACTTATGCACCCTGATTGGAGATGACGGAATGTGCAAAGGACTCCACCTGGACACTGAGACCTGCAGTACTGGCCACTTCTCCTTCCTTTGACATCAGAATGCACTTGGTATTGTGGGATATAGCTTGAATGCAGTCCCCAGGAGTTCCTATGTTGGGACCTTGGTCCCCAGTGTGGTGGGTTGGAAGGTGGTGGGAGTCTTAAGAGGCAGTGCATAGTGGGGGCCATAAAGGGAGCTGTCCCTGGAAGGGATTGATGTAGTTTTCACGGGACCCTGTCTAGTTCTCAAGAAGTACTTATTGTAGAAGAGCAAGACTGGATTTCCCAGTGGCTTCTTTATATCACTATGTGACCTCCCCAGGTGATGGGAAGATGTTCCGTCTTTATGAAGCTCTCACCCAAGCCTGCACTATGCTGTTTGAACTCTTCAAAACTGTGAACTAATAAAGCATTTTTATTTATAATGGACTCAGCCTCAAGTATTTTGTTGTAGCACTGAAAAACAGACTAATGCAAAACTCAAGCTTAGTTCTATAAACTTGGAGTTTCACAAGAGCAAAGATTTAAAACATCAACTCTAAAAATGGCAGCTGTTGAAATTGCACAGATGGTTGATTTTCTTGCGTGACAAACTGTCTTCTCTTATATCTTCTTCTGGCTCTTTGTGCACCCGCTCCCAGAGGAAGTGGGACTATAAACTCCCTGTTCTCCCACTAAGTTCCAGACTCAAGTACTTCTAGATAATATCGGTTGCCCTGCACACATGGGTCTATGGTTCTGTAACTAGTGCACAGGGACTAAGATGGCTACGTTCCTCTTCCCTTCTGTAGTGCTGAGCAGGTTTCTGGACCCAGAACAAGGTGCTCCAAAAATGTTTGTTCCTCTTTATTTGCTAGGGGATATGGAATTAAGGACAACTTTTAAAAAATGGCCACCATACAAATATGCTCAGTGTTGTGACCTTCAAAGGTTACACAATTACTTCAGGCCCATGGACACTGCTCACCAGCTCTTCTGCAAACCATCTCTTGGAATTATCTTCGGAAGCAGATTCTGAACAGCACATGTGAACAAATATGATGACTCTCTCTGAAGAGGCTCCTTTTCGTATATTGCAGTACCACCGGGATTGATTCCTCATTATTCATACGATTTGGCTCTACACAGCCACTGGGGGTTTCTAAAAGCTGAAGTTTGAGACGATGCTGGCAGGGAAATTCTTCTGCTGCAGGGCTTTCTGGGAATTCCCAAAGTGCTCTGAGCGCTGGCAGCAGGGATAGATTAACGGGAAATTTCCCATCTACTCTGCTGGGAAGGAGTCCAGGGCCATATGCCTGGAACAGGTTGGAAGGCTCGGTCATCACATCAGTCCCCAGTCACACACAATTTGGCTGCAACTTAAAAACCAATTTCTACCATCCCCAAAATAATTCGCCACCGAATTTCTACCTAACCTATTCACTCCAGGACACATAATAGAATTTAATGGGCAACCAGCCGCTCTGTCACTGTTGCACTGCACCAGACAGCACAGTTACATGCAATCTAGAGCCACACTATGAAAAGTAGAGACAGAAACAAAACCCCGAGGGATGTGCTGGAAAATTCCCTCAGGAAAAAGTAATTTCCACAGGAAGTGACTTCTTGTTATTGTGTGGCAGAGAATGCCTCTCGGATTTAAATCTTCTTTTCTTTGATTAAAAAACAACATCAACAAAGTTTTTAACAAAACCATAGAAGGAAGATTTTAAGCACTACCCACTGATATGGCCTGAGTTTGTCTTCCCTCACCCTCCAAATTCTTACGTTGAAATCTTCTCCCCCAGCAGCCAGACTGTAGCTGTACTTGCAGATAAGGTCTTAAAATAGTTAAAGGTAAAAGGAGGTCACCAGGGTGGGCCCTAATGCAGTGTGATGGTATCTTTACAAGAGAAGATTTGGACCCAGACACATGCAGGGGGAAGATTGTTATCTGTGAATCAGAGAGGATGCAGGATCTTGGACCTTCTCATGCAGGGCTCAGGCACCTCAGATGTCTGTTTTCTATGCCAACCTGTCACTGGGCTTTATTATGGAAACTCAGATAAACAATATGCCAGATATGGAATTCGTGGTGATAAAGATTCAGAAGTTCCTCCTCCATCAGTGCAGGTTCTGATGGAAGAAAGCTACATTTTTTCAGGTTGAACCCAATGTTTCCTCCCAGTTTAAGGGCACATCACACTGTGACCACACCACACACTTGGTGTGTGTCAGCTACAGAGGAAGGCCCTGGGCATCCACCCATGTGTCATGTGGCTGAACCGGTTCCAAAGTTTCATGCATATGTAGACTGTGCATTTCGAAATCCAAACTGGGTCCAGTCCTCCACCTGAGCACAGGTGAGACAGCAGCACATTCCTTGGCCTCTTCCCGGAGTCCCCAAAGTACATGAAGACCTTCTCAGGACAAATGGTCCAAACCAGTACTAAATCACCTCCTATTCTACTACATAAGGTAATCGACTGTGGCATTACTGGACCACAATAAAGTGATCAATCCATTAAGTGGCTTCATTTCTGCTGAAATGGTAACATCCCAGCTCTCCTCTCATTCTCTGCTCCCAGCTTTTATAGTTACTCAAAGCAAAAAGAACCTTTGAGAGCGTACACTTACACACAATGCGAGAGCCATGCCCAGCTCTTCCTGACCTACAACAGCAGTGTAGGTGAAGATAAACTTATTCACCTAAGGGCCTGGACATGGGAGAGCATCCTCAGCCACCCCCATCATTTGTCCCCAGAACAAATCCTGACTCGGGATCTGTGTTGCCAAACAAGTAAAAATGTGGCTTGTGTGTATGTGCTGTGTGCACAGTTTGGTGCATGTGTGTATGTGTACGATTTGTGTGCACAAGTGGTATGAAGTATGAGTGGCGCGTATGTGTGCACTCATGGGATGTGTGCTGTGCGCTTGGCGTGTGACCTAAGGTGTGGTGCACACGCTGTGTCCGGTGTGGTGTGTGTATGTGTGTGTTGTTCCTGGGTGTGTGTGGAGTGGACTGCTTGGTTGTGGTGTATTTATGTGGTGTGTGAGGTGTACACAGTGTACGGTCCATGGTATGTGTGTGATATTGTATGTGGGGTGGGGGGTGTGGTGCTATGTTATATGTGCATGTCATATGTTTAAGTGATTATGTGCATATGTGTAGTATGTGTGCTGTATCTCGCATGGAGGTGGTACGTGTGGTAGGAGTAGTTTGTATATCTGCATGGTGCAGGGTGCTGGTGATGTATGTGGTATGTGTATGGTTTATACGCAGTGTTTCTGTATAGTTCAGAGCGTGTGCATATGTGCTGTGGGGGGTGCATTGTGGCACATGTGTGATGAATGCAGTGTGTGTGCACAGCTGTGATAGTGCGTTTGAGTGTGAGGGTCAGGTGGGCACAGACATGGTGACCTTGTCACGCTCTTCTTTTAACCTTAATTTTATTTTAATAGTGCATGTTTGCAGTATATGATTACATTCATCAGGGACCTGACATCCCTTTGGGCCGGCAGGCACAAGGGGTGCTGCTCACACCCAGGACTGTCCACTGGGCCCTTCCCACCAGGTACTGCGGGCAGCTCCCGGATACCCTCGGACGCCACACTCCCTGTCAACTGGGAAGTGAAGCAGAAGACAGGGGAGATGAGGAGTGGTGAAGGGTCTTTCCTGACTGTCCCTTGCCATCTCTGGAGGATCTCCGTGTGGTCCACACAGGAAGGCCAGTTGCCAAGGCCTGGCAGAGCCTCTGAAATGCCCTGTGTGTGCAGCAGCCAACTCACATCAAGAGCCAAGTCTAGTTCAGGGATGGCCACAGGCACAGGAGACCACAGAGCACAGGAGAGAACAGCAGACAGACATCTGTCAACAACCACAGGAGCAAAGGAAGCAGGTCAAAGGTTTCTCTCTCGCCTTCATCAGCCAGGAAGTTAGTGTCTCTCAGCAGAGCTCAGGACTGGCTCTGCCAGGAGGCTGTCAGTCACCTCCAGCCTCAGCTCCAGGCCTTTCCCAACCAAGCTCCAGAAGAAGGTCCCAGACTGCACAAGCAGAAGGGACAGACTTGCTGAGGTAGAGCTCCTCCCTTGCATTCCCATGGGAACCAACCAGCCTATCAGCATCTACTCAGCGCTAGGCACTGTTAGGTGCTGTGTGCTCAGAAACAAACAGCAAGGTCCCTACCAAAGGGGATTTTACAGTTTCATCCGGAAGGTAAACATGTCATCTCCAGGTAAGTGTTAATGTAGAACAGTGCCCAGGCCTCCCATAGAATCACCCGGAAGTTTAAGAAAAACTTCCTGGAGAGAACTGCAGCTGAATCTGTACCTGAAAGATGAGTAATGACATTCCTGGTAATGGCAGGTAAAAGGAGTATTCCAGGCAAGGCAGGACTGCAAATAAAGGTTCAGCCTGGTGTATGTGGAGAACAGCTGGTGGCTTGGCCTGACCTGGAGACACAGGCTGGAGACTGGAAGGAGAGGTCAGAGCAGGCAGGGATGTGGACCCATTGGCACGTTAGGGTGTTGCTGAGAGTGAAACAGGGCAGGGAGAAAGACCAAGTAGAGAACTCTGGGAACAGTCTAGTTCAGACTGCAAAAACTGTGCATTGGTTTGGATGTTGCTAGGACAACATCCTAGTGAGTGATTGTCTCCCACTGCCTTGGGGAAGAAACCTCCGAGGTCTTATGCACATTGAGCACAGATAGGGAAGAGCACTTATTTTACACCCAGTGCAAGGGCTGACCCAGGGAGAGCATTGCTGGGGATTTACAGACGTAACAGTATCTCTGTACAGTGGGCTGGAAACTGTAATATTGATTATTCCCCAAAGCAGGCTGTAAGCAGTGCAGGCTGTGAAGAGTTAACCCAATTGGCTTGTGAGTCCAGCCAAAGCCTGTGTGCCAAGGTCAGAGTAACTCACATCCCAGTTTCATTCACACAACTAAAACCTTCTTACTAGAAGGACAATGTTCTAATTACAACCATATATTTTGTCTATTCTGTTCCCAATTCAAGAATGCTTTGTCATGTCCTTTAGGAATCTTGTTTACATTAATTTCCATAGAAATGACACCACTGCACCTCCTCATGTGTATTCCTGCCCTGTACCCCAAATGATTGTTGTTAAAATTCAGTGGCTTGCACCGGGTGTGGTGGTGCATGCCTCTAATCCCAGCCCTCGGG
>NW_022900919.1:9658635-9663538 GCF_012274545.1 Fukomys damarensis | reverse complement strand
TCAGTGGCTTGGACTGGCCAGCGCCTTTGTCAGTTGCACTGGCATTGGTTTTCCTGGTGTCCTGCTTTCTCTCCTAGTTGTCTTTTTTTCTTTTCCTCAGGCCTACATCATATATTGGGTAGGAGACTGGAACCTAACTGCAGGGGTCTCCGGTATGGTGAGGAGTCAAAGAACTCTGATAGGATAATTCCTAGTCACCTGAAACAACCTTCAAGAAAACTTAAGCTAGGAGGTTTTCTCCTCTCTTTCTCTATGTGCCTGCCCTCCTCTCATTTTCAAATGCCTGAGCACTGGCCTTGATGCTTAGCAAGTGGTAAGTAATAAACCTTCTCATGAACCCCTGTGGTGTCGTTACTCTGAGCCCTTCTCTTTGGCTGCCTTTTCTTTACGTTCCTGAATCTGCTTTGGAATCCCCCATAGCATCTCCCTCTAACCCAGAAAATAATGACTACGTCTTTCCATCTCTGTTCCCACCACTCCTACTCAATAGGTGGAGAGCTTTTGTTTTTCATTTTATTTTTCAAATTGATTCCAGTGGGAAGTAAATATAATTATAGTCATGTCAACTAGGGGAACAGAGTGAAGACACAATGAAAAGTCAATAGCACTTTACTAATGCATTCCCCTCTTTTATGCAGGTATCACAACAGTCAGTTGTCTCCTTGAACCAAAAAGTGGCTTATTTACAAGCACAGCTTAGTCAGTGCCATATACACATGGCCTAAGCCCCCTCACTTAGTAGGAATGTTCCTTGTCATTGGATTCCTTAGTGATATAAAAAAGAAGACCGAGAGACATTGACAATGGGAGACAAGAACTTCCTGAGAGATGAACAGGGCTAGGAATTAAGGCCTTGACACAGAAGGGAGGAACCAGATTAGTCATGAAGCACCATCCCTCTGAATCTTTCAGAAAGCTCCCTGGCATGTTGGCAAGGTTGCCATTTCCTACTCGACAGCAACATCTCTCTGAAGGGACCTAATAGACAGACATTGGTGTCCCTCACTTGGGTACCAGGGTGGCATACTTGGAAGGAAGTGACAGGTGTTTTCCAATCACAGCATCTTGGATTTAGAGCCTTGCCTAATTTTATAAAGCAATATAGAGTTGGAAAAATCAATCTAATTCGCTTGGAATTTTTGGGTAGCATCCAATATCTCCTCACTGATATGTAACATGTAAAAATGCTGAACACAGCAGGCTCCATGAGATATCACAATCACGATAATAACAGGGAACATTTTGGGGGTTCATGCATAGGCCAAGTTTGAACACAGTAACTTATTTAACCCGCATCATACCCCTGTCACTTGGATACCATGATTTTTCCCATTTCATGGCAGAGAAACAGTGCAGAGCAGCTTGGGAGCTTGCTCAGGCCACTCGCGGAGTTCGTGGTGGAGCAGGGACTCGGCACTGTGTGGCCACGCCTGGTCTGTCTCCTGCATCTGCCATTCACGAGGACCCGTGGGGAAAATGCATCATTGCTCAGGGTCTATCTGCGGTACCAGGGGAGCTCTGTTTCCTCTCGGGTCAGCTCTCAGGATCAGAGGCATCCACAGCATCTGCCTATTGAACACCCAGTGTAGAAACTATTACCATTATCATTTCTACCCAGCCTCCCCAGTGCACCCATTGAGGAATCATCAAGTTCAACATTTAATGAATCTGTAAATCAGCGATGAGTCATTGTTCTGGGGAGGCGCTAAAGTGAATCATCTTGGCTTGTCCGCGGCAGAATTTGCGCTGAGACCTTCCGTCGGTGCACACAGGAAACTGCTGGGCATTTTTGAGGGGCTCATTAAAAAAAATCTAAAAGGAGTTTAGGTTTAGTTCCAAAAGCTATATTTTAAATAGATTATTTCAAAATGGAACCCCCAAATTTAATAAATTCTCGTCTTGAGCTCCAGCTGTTCTGAAACGACTCCCATGCCTCCTCTCGTGATTTCTGGAGCAGTAGATAGCCTACAATAGGAGTAAATCTGGGCCCCAAATTCTCTCCAAATTTAGTGAGAATCCGGCCAGCCATTTTTATATGATGATAAAATATTCATTTCTATGAATAAGTTATTTTTATACGTATAACTTTTCTCAATAGGATTTCTACAGGAACAGAGAAAGTTGGTGGCAAAACTCTGAGTAATATCCCATTATGATGTTTATAAAGATCTGACATTAGTTCTTTCAAATACAATTATTTAAAAATAATATCTCCCCCCAAATATTTTCTTTCCCATTTTATTTTACTGCAATGACCCAATCACCTGTACTATGCTTTTATTTATTTGTTTGTTTGTTTATTTATTTATTTTTGAGACAGGGTCTCCCTGTGTAGTTCAGCCTTGATTTGGACTCACATTGTAGCTCAGGCTGGTACTGAACTTGCCGCAGTTCTCCTGTCTCAGCCTCCTGGGTGCTGGCATTAGAGGCATGCACCACCACACCTGACAATGCTGTCTTGGAAACAGCTTGTGGGTGGGTACCCATCCCCTTTAAGAAGCAAGCAGGAATGGGTGTACAAGGGACTTGGAGAGAAATTCACATGAAAAGGAGCAAGTACCACCATGTGAAAATTACATATAAATTAAATCCATAGAGAAATAGCTCTCTGCCTTGCCTGCTAAAAACAAAGTCTCATTTTGAATAAAATGACTCATTTTCATTCAATATTTTAAAAAATAAAACTGTAAAATATATACCAGTTCAAAGATGCAAAACCATCTGTTCCTACTTGGCCTATTTTAAACTTTCTTCCAACTCACAACATTTTTAAGGAAAAGTTACTCTCTTTTATTTAAATTGATCTATATCACTAAGAGTTGAAAGTCTAAGGAGGTTCCTTTTCTTAGAGTTGCCCATAGTTGATGGGAGAAAGGAGCAGGCACGAGCTGGACCAGCTGCTTTCGGACCTCTCCTGGATCATTCGTGCCTGTTCCTGGGCAGGACTCTGCTGTGCCTCAGTTTTCCCATCTGCAAATGGAGAGGATGATAAGGCTTACACTACAGGGTTGACCATGCATGGGGGAACCCATGGACAGCACCTACGATGTGCTTGGCATACAGTGAATGTTCAGCATCATTACCATGGTCATTATTATTACTTTCCGTGCATATGCTTAGCTGGAAGGGTAAATAGCTGCTTATAAATGCTGACATAAACAATGGGACACTCTTCCATTTTTATTAACATTACCGGAGCATTTAATTTCATTTGAACTTGAAAATGAAAGGACTAAAACGACTCTTCACTGTGCTATACTATAATCTGTGATATACTGTAATCTCAGCACTCTGGGAGGTTGAGGCAATCGGATCATAAATTCAAGCCCAGCCTGGGCAACTTAGTGATTTAGCAAGACCCTGCCTCAAAAAATAATGAAAGGATTAGGAGGCAGCTCAGGGTGAAGACTCCAGGTTCATGCCCCAGGATCAAAAGAGAAAAAGCTGCTCTTTCCAGAAAAATCTTGCCAAAGTATAAAATGGGGATCAAGGGAGGGAAAGAGCCATTTTACGAACAAAAATCTTATGCCCCAGTTTTAGACAGTGTTATTAGTTCTTCTACCAAGATCTTCCCTGCTATTTAACAATTGCTTTGTTATTTCCAACCTTTTTTTCCCCCTAGCACTGGATATTGAACCCAGGGCTTTTGCACTGAACTAAATTCCCAGTCCTTTTTTATTTCTTATTTTGACACACAGTCTTGCTTAGCTGTTAAGTTACCCAGGCCATTTCAATTTTCATTCCTCCTGCCTCAGCCTCCCAGAGTGGTGGGATTAGAGGTGTGCACCGCCACATCTGCAGTTTTAGAATATTTTAAAAAGCATTTTCAGTTAGATATTTCCAATATGATCAGTAACCATACTTTTTAGAATTAGTAACCAAAAAATTGTATATAAATTGATCCAGTGCTCTCTACAGAGTCAGTATATTTTCTCCAATTCTACTTTACTTTTTTAAACCCATTAGATGGAAGCCACTGATTAGGGGTATTTGTTGGTTGTTTGATTTATTTTCTAATTTGTGAAATAGTTCAGAGATACTCCCCAGGTTCTTTCCTGATTTGCAATCTTGGCTCTATGTAATATTTTGGGGTAACTCTTTTGGCTTTAGGACTGCATAATGTTTGGTGACATTTCTCTCTCTCTCTCTCTCTCTCTCTCTCTCTCTCTCTCTCTCTCTCTCTCTCTCTCTCTCTCTCTCTCTCTTTCTCCACCCCCCTTTGTGGGAGGGACTTTTACATTTCTGCCTAGACTCATGAAACAACAATATTTATAAAACTCAGTAGCTGAAGTACTAAATGTCACAGTAAGAATCTGGAACAATATTTTGAAACATGGTATTTTTTCAGGAAAGTTCTCTTATGAAGCCTTGTAGGTATTTTTGCTTTTTTTTCAGAGACAATAGTTAAACACATGTTGAAGTCTTTGTGGGAAAACATATCAGTCAGTTGCTCTCTTATTTTCATCTTTTTGCCTTTATCCTTTACATTTTCTGTGATTAGTTTTTTTCTCCACATTGCTAATTAGATCTCAAAATCTTCTCTGTTCTGTGGTATTTCTAGTTTATTCTTTTAATCCTTTCCATTTTCTTCTTAAGTTGTTGTCAACACGCCACAAATTCACCCATTCAGGGCAGAGCTCTGGGGGGTGAGTTATCAGTCATGTGACCACCATCACAGTCAAGACGCAGAATCATCATCTCCCAAATATTTGCTGTGCCCCTTTCTTGGCAGATTGCCCTTCACAAGCAGGCTCAGTCTGTCTTATGTCTCTGTAGCTTTGCTTCTTCCAGAATGTCATAGAAATGGAGTCCTACAGTGTGTAAATTTTGACTTCTTCCACTCAGTAAAACACACTTCAAATTCATTAATGTTGCTACTCTATTCCTTTCTATTGCTGAAAAG
>NW_022900919.1:9572332-9658507 GCF_012274545.1 Fukomys damarensis | reverse complement strand
TTTTTTTTTTTTTTTTTTTTTTTTGTATCGGGGATCAAACTCAGGACCTTGTGCTTGCAAGGCAGGCGGTGGCACCACTGAGCTAAATCCCCCGCCCAACAAGTTGCATTTTTTTGTGTGTACTAGAGTGTATCCATTCCCCTTTTGAGGGATGCATTTTAGGTGACTCTGGATAGGGGTGATTACAAATAAAGCTTCTATAGCTGTTCAATTTTGTATAAAACCAGGTCTCATTTCATTTTGCCCCTTCTAAATTTGGATTGTTGGTTATTTTGTGGAAATTTCTGTATTCTTTACACATCTGGACATAAGTTCTTCACTGAATGTTATTTGTAAGTCTTTCCTTCAGGTGTTGTGTACCTGTTCAGATCTAATTTAGTTTGAGTTCCTAATGACTTTGCTTTAGCTTATGTCTTGAGATCTGCAAATTTTACTTTTAATTTAGATGTCTTTTATCTTATCATCTTCAGCTACCCGAAATTATTTCTCTGTATTACTCTACCATATCTAGTTGCTCTTTTAAAACTGCAGTGTAAAACAATTGCTGTGAACTTAATTCCATCCCCTGCTTAGTTCTTGTTGACCTTATTTTCACACCATGTTCTTTTGGCTCCCATCCCATACTACATTTGTACCTGAGGTAGGTGGACTTGGTCATTCATTGCCTTTCCATCTGGCTCTGTTTGCCCAGCTCTCATGGGGCTTTCTGTTTGCTCTGATAAAAGTCTGATAAAAAGCTGCTGCTTTCCCAACGAGCTATGGTTTGTAGGTGAGTGGGCGTCTCATTTTCCACCTGCTTTCCTCCACGATGAGCAAATGTGAGAGGTTGATGGGATGCTCAGTGGATGCTTTATTTTCTATCTTGCTTCTTTCTAAAAGAATGGACACACTCTGCCCTCTCTGTAGCACTTGTTAGAGCAGGACTCGTGAGGTCTGGTTGGGCTGGTGTTAGAGCAGGGAATGGGCCCAATCCCATCAGGAAGATGCCCAATTCCTTATCTGGCCACCATGGTTTTTCTCTGGGTAAAAAGAGACACCGTCCTATTATTCACATTCCACTATAGCTTTGTCTCTCCAGCAGCCATGCCTCCTTTTTTCGGACATAAGGAAAATATAAAGAGAGCTCTTCTTGGAGATGTGGGTACCCAGTGAGAAATTTGAGGTTTGTGAAAAACTGCACTTCACGGCTTGTGAGGGTTGGAGAGGGACTCTAGGAGCCGTGCGATTGGGGTCATTTGCAATCAGGTCTTCCCTTTCATTTCTTGACCATCAAATTTTAGACTTTATGATTTAAGCTTAAGTCCTTCTTCACTTGGTTATAGTTAGTAAAAACTATACTTTTTAGTATAGTACACTTTTGTACCTTTTAATAGATTTAGTAAAAGAAAATACATCACCAATATACTTTCAATTCACTAGTTTCTTCTAAAGTTTTATTTTCTTGTGAATTCCTTCCTCCACGAGATGGATGCCCTACTGCCTCTGTGCTCCCAGGGAGTGAGGATTAAGTATTTAGCCCAGTGCAATGGTTAAATATTAAAATAACAAATGCAGTATGTGCTTCTTGAACACACTTTGATATTTCAATTTTCATTTCCAAGAAATTGCCATTTTTTTTTTTACTGCTACTAACAATTTATAAATGAGCCATTGTACCCACATCTTATCAGTGATGGTCAAATTCAATATGTGAAATTATTATTGTTATTTTTTGTTAACTTAAACTTTCTGGATTACCTGTGGGGTTGAGCAAAATTATCAATGCTTAAAATTTACCCTTTTTCTATGATTCTCCTATTCATATGTTTTGTCCATTTTTCTACTGAGTCATCTGTCATTTTATCAATTTATGACTGCTCTATATTTATTTGAATATTGATTTTTGGCATCTAATCAATTGTGCCCAGTCTTCCTCGTGTCATAATTGTCATTTTATTTAGTTTGTTCATTAGAGTTTTAAGAGTGGACATTTTTACAATCTTTGTAATCAGTCTACTGGTGTTTTTCCTTTGTGGCATTTAAGATAAATGATGACTATAAAAATAACCTTCCAAATATTCTCCTAATAAAACACACACACACACATCATGTGAGAGAGACAGAGACAAAGAGACAGAGACAGAGACAAAGAGACAGAGACAGAGAGAGAGGCATTGCTTGAATAATGGATGTCAACATTTTTCTCTAATTTTTTTTACACCACCATATACAGATAATTTAAGTTAAAAGAAATCCAAGACCTTCCACTGACTTGCAAGTAGAACTTTCTAATTAATAGGGTTTCATAATGTGTTAAATATAAAGTGAAACTTTCTTCAAGCGATCATAACCAATCTGTAATTAATGACAGTTTACTGTATATCCATCTTGGAATTGTTATTTTAAAATGTTGAGTGGAGCTCAGCACAGTGTGAAACAGCATCACCAATTGCATACATTTGACAGATTCCTCACACGAGTAGGAAGTTGCTGTTATCTCCTCAGTGTATGTGATACTTGCTGTCTCTCACTGATTAATAAACTTTCACCCAGTTAAGAGAGTCCCATTCTATCCCTGCAAGCACTCCAAGCAGAGAGCCCTAATCCTGGCTTGTGACTAAGACAGACACCTATTTTGAGAAAGGAAGATGAGAACAGCTTTCCCATAACCCTTCAACTGATTACCTAGTGATCTCTCCTCTCCCCCATGGCCTCCTGACTTCTGACACTGGAATTAGTAGGTGTGCAAATCCCGAGCTTTGCTGTGAGGTGTGGTCTCCCCTCTCCTTTGTACCTGAACACATCAGAGATTACTTGCTGTTCTCATCCACAGAAAGTGCAGACCACTCCCTTCCAGCATACCTCCATGTTTATCTTTATTTCCTATGTTGCATCTGTGACCAGGATGAACGGTGATACAACTGTCTGTATCTTTTGTTAAAATCTAGGTATCTCTCTTCTAACACTGTATATTAGAGGAGTAAGTGCATAAAAGCTGCCTTGTTTTTGTTTTGCTTGTTTTCAGATACTGAGAGCCACATCTCCAGCCCCTTTTTATTTTGAGACAGGGGATCACCCAGTCACTAAGTGCATGACGCTCAGCTTGAACTTGCCATCCTCCTGCCACTTTTTAATAACTACACTGCATTTCTTTGTCTGGCTATGCCATAATTCATAAGATCAGTCTCCCCCTGAGGTATCACCTTTAATTTTCCTCTAATAATTTGCAGTTATGAACAATCCTTCCATGAGTATCCCTAAACAAGCATCATGTCACACATCTAGAAGCATATTTAAAGGGAAAATGTCTACAGTGGAATTCTTAGGACAAAAGCATATACATTTTTAACTTTGAAAGATACTTCCAGACATCTACATTAATCATGACAGTTTATAATGCCTGTCTGCATTTCCTCCACAAGGATGTTAGTCTTTATTTTATTGATTTCTAAAAGCTATATACATATTTTAGAAATTTGCTACTTATTATTCTTGTGAGTCATGAGCAACTATTTCCTTCTGTGTGTGTGTGTGTGTGTGTGTGTGTGTGTGTGTGTGTGTTTTAACATTTTGACCACTTTGACTTACATGGAATTTCCTATTGTTTGAGATTGAATTTATCCACATTTTCACCTTGGAGTACTTCTTTTGTGTCATACTACAAAAGATCTTCCTTTCTTCAAGACTGTTTTGAGTTTTTTCCTTTGTTTCTTTTTAATGCCTTTATCATTTTACTCTTTGGCATTTGAAATGTATTACTCCTGGAATCCACTGTAATGTGAAGTACAAAGCATGAATCCAACATTTTTCTACCCCAATTGTCCCAAGATCTCGTATATTTGTAAGCCACTAACCAGCCCTCCACACCCTAGAGCTCTCCTTGGGACATTCTTAGGCTGCTGCACCACCTGTCCTTAGCCGGTGCCCACCACTCAGGTCACTGTGTGCAGGGTCTGCAGTATCACACCACCTGTCCCTTTCAGCAGAAAATACAGGAGAATACTTTCCTTTAAAATGCACAAATCTAAAGTAACTCCACCCCCTCAAGTACTTCTCTGTCTCCTCACATTGATAACAAGACTCCTTAAAAGAGTTGCCTATCCTCGAAGTCTTTGGCTTCTCTCCTTCCATTCTGTCTCCCCACTACTCCAAAACCATGCTTGTCCAAGTCACCAGTGACCTTCCTGGTGACACTGATCTATCGACGTTACTTGACCTATCATTTAGCAGCCTAAGTGTCTCTTGTGGGAATGCTTCTTTACTTGACTCGGGGGGGGGGTACAATTCATTCTCTCTTTCTTCCTCTCACCTAAGGTTCCTCCTCATTCTCTTTCCCAAGCTTCTCTTTATTTCCCATGTTAATTACAGGTCAGCCACAGGCCAAAGTCCTCAGGCCTCCTCCCTCTGTCTCCGTCTCCAGAGCTAATTGGTAATGACACTCAGGGTTCCGTCTCCATCCCAGACCCCAACACACAACACCAGATTCACGTGTAACCGCTGTTCAACATCTCCCATGGGCTGTCTAGGTGGACATTTCAAATCAACACAGCCAGAAACAAATACCTCCCAACAGCTACCAGATCTGCTCTTTTCATTCTTCCCTCATCTCAGTAAATGCCACGTTCATCCTTACAATTGTTTAAGAAGTTTCAGTACCACTTGACTTGTCTTCGTCTTGACACTCAGTCAATGAGCCTATCGTGTGTGCCCTCAAAACATATTCAGAACCTGATACCTTCTTATCACGTTGGTTTTAGGATTCCCCGACAGCCTCCAACCTGCTCCCCATGGGCTACCCTTTCCCCATAGGAAGGGTGTGGACCTCTGTAGGATCTACCTGCCCACTCCTCTGATTCCACACTTCCCATTTTCCCTTTGTTCCCCCTGTTTATACCACACTGGCCCTCTGCAGGCCCCTTGGATGTGTGAAACAAACCCTCTCAGAGCAGTGTCTTCAAATGTGCAGTTTCCTTACCCTAGAATACTCTCCCCAGGGACTTATATGATTGGCTCCTTCATTTCCTTCATAAAAAAAATAACCTGACTCTCTACTCAACATCCGATCCAAGTGGTCCTCCTTAACGGCTCTCTATAATGAAGCAACCATGTGCCTAACATCAGTCACCTCTACCTGCATCCTTCCTCACCTGTCCACATCTCTCTGAATCTTAGGTGTGTGCTGTCACAGTTCACGATCCAGAGCTAAGTCTCATGACATCAAGGCTTCCACCACTGAATTCTCAGTACTGAAGGAGTGGCTGATCCAGGTAGGCTTCAAAAATACAAGATAAGAAGGTGAAGAAATTCAGCCCAAAGTGCATTTGGTATAAGTGGTATAAGTATACCTGCTTTCTGTGGTATAAGGAGATGGAGAGTCAAGGAGTCATGACTGACAATTCTGTTCAAGGAGCAAATAAAACTTGATGCCACTCTCATATCTGGCATTAACCAGGGGGAAGATTTGGATAAGTCCCTCTCACTTGAGTGTCTGAGATTTTGCCAGAAGGTAGACTTGTCCAAACTATTACATCTGCTTCACTGCAGTTTGGTTAGAAAGTGTGAGACACTCCATATTTTATGAAAGTGTACTTATCAACTCTCCATGGGCCTAATCATCCTCCAGGTTTTCTCTTCCTTGTAAATGGTGACTCTACTCATCCAGGCATCCCGACTAGCACCTGCAGCACCTTCTGTACGTCTCCAATACCCAGCAAGTCACCAGTATACCCTGCTTCCTTCACTTCTCTCAATTCCAGTCACCTTTCCCTTCATCTGGTGTCTGTATCTTAGAGAAGATTTTCTTTCTATAGATTACTGAGGAAGATTCCCAACCTCCCAACTTCCGGTGTTTCCTCCTTCGATCAGTTCTTTATTCTGCAGTGCAGATATGTTCGAGTTTCTCCCTTGCTTGGAATTTATCAAATGTTCTCCCAGCCTCGAAGTCAGGTTCAGACTCCAAGTCTAAGCATAAGAGATATTCCATATGGATATAACCTCACTGGCCATATGCTGCCCTTGATTACTAATGTTCCTCAGAAATGTGCAATTCCTTATTTTGGGGCCTTTCCACATGCCATTCCCCCTTCCCAGCTCTCCCTCGTCTCTAATGCCTGACTTATGTTCTTCTCCAGGGCTTGTGTTTCTTTCTCTCGTGGCAGTTTCCAGGGTATAATGTTAGCATGAGTGTCCACCTCTCCAAAGTAGACTCCAAGAGGAAATGTCTCTTTCTAATCCCAGCTCTGGGACCAGTAATTGTGGATGCTCAATAGATGTAAATGTGTTTCTAAATAGGTGGGGAAGCAATTGGAC
This sequence comes from Fukomys damarensis, assembly GCF_012274545.1. Lineage (NCBI taxonomy): Eukaryota > Metazoa > Chordata > Mammalia > Rodentia > Bathyergidae > Fukomys > Fukomys damarensis. Next base: position 9,652,219 of record NW_022900919.1, on the reverse strand, counting down.
ATGTTTACCAAGCACTAAGCAGGTGTTATTAAGTTACTGTTACTGCAGGGTGGGAAACTGCTCAGAGGAGCGGCATGTTGGAAAGACTGGGCTCATGCTTCTACTGCCATGTCCTGCTTTGTGTGTTTCCACTCAAGCCACATTACACATTTAGCATCAATCACCTTTTCATTCCATTTCTTCCCTTTTGCCAACATATCCCCAGGTTGCTGTGTGCAAATCAGAAAGCTGGTTTTTCAGCTTATTTTGGGAAGCCAAACCAGTCCTCCTCAATTCACCACTCAAATAAACATTCTACCTACTGGACTTTGATTCCAGCTGGAAATGGACCAGGTAGCTATGTATTCTCTCCTGTTTGCAAGAGAGGAAGTGGTGGCCTTGTTGTTTGCCCCTTTAGGCTGGCCCAGGACCAACAAGGGAAAACACCAGGGCAAACATCCACTATCCACTGAGTTTATATCTAGAAAAACAAACATCAGGAGGCACACATTGTGACCCTAAAAGCCATCAAAAGCACACAGCCCTGAACAGCGCCTGGCAATTTGGTTCTCTTCCAACAGAGCAACACATTAAGTTGGGCCATTAGTGTAAATGAAAGGTTTCAGATTTCTCTCATTGGCAGATGGAAATTGAGTCACAGAAACCCAATCAGCCCAGGCTAGCGTATATTTAATCTCATTTATTTTTAATTACATAAGTAATACACAAATATAGTGTGGCTATAAAAACTCAAACGATACAGATAAATTTAAAATCCCTCTTGACCACTCAGCATGCCACTATTTCCTCTCCTGGGGAGTTAAGCCTTATAGCAGGTTGAAGTGTGTCACGAGGCAAGAATGCAAGTGCCTGCACCCACACTGACACATCAGAATGAAACTGTTCACCCAAGATAAGAGACACTGTATCCCAAAGCGAGACAGAAGATCCTCACTGGGGAGAAGTAACAGGAAGTAAATGGGTGATTCGTGACTTCGTAAGTCCTCAACCATATCAAGAGCCTGAAAGGACTTTGAAAATCTTGATGCCAGTTTTCAGGCCTTCATCTGCATGGAGCCAGGAAAGACAATGTGTTGTTGTTGCTCCCAGACCCAAGAAAAGGCTTCAGTGGGACCATCTGCTCTGCCTCCCTGACTTAGTCACCTCTCCCTACGGCTTTTATATTTACTTCCCGTGTCATCCTTTTCTGATTTTTCAAGGTTAGAAATATAATCTCTTGTTTTCTAATGATTTTAGGAAGTTTTAATGAAGTATGATTTGTCTAGAACTTTGCTTTTGCTTTACTTTTTCTCCAACAGATAATAAATTATTCTAACATCAATCAATGAGTAGTTATCAAACTCTGGTTTGAAAGATCACTTTATACTAATTCTCCAAATAGTGAATTATTTTTTGCAGCATCAATCTATTTGTAGGTTTGCTTATGGACAGACTTATTAGAATTCAATTGTACCTTCCTTTCTAGAAGTTGAGGAATCGTATGAGAAATATTCGACCTATTATTGTAGATTTTCGAGGACCATGCTGTAATGGTAACCAGGACCAGTGACCTGACCCAAGCCCTACTCCCTTAGGCAGGCTTCGATCTTGCCTTCATCCCAGTCCCTCTGCTCAGACTCCCAGCATCTCTGGAAAGCACTCACCTCCTGCCTCTGAGGACCTTCTAGACTAACAAAGACACTTTCCGCTTTCCATTCCCACTTGGCCATCCCTAGGGGAGGCCTTGTGAAGCGCTCCCCCTAGTCTGCCATGTTACCCAGCTATTTACTCTGGGGATGCTTCCTTACTGACAGTCTTCTGGAAGGCTCCATGACCTTGCCTTTGCCATTGTTTCCCACTCCTTTTTGCAGCACTGGTTTCCTAGGAATCAGCCATGAGGTGATGGGACGCCATCTTCCTCTTGGAGGGACAGGAGTGATGTGAGGCTCCTGTGACCCTGGCCCTCTGTCCAGAAGACAGACACTCCTGGGCCTATGCACCTCACTGTCCAGAAGGCTCATGGATTTGTGCTACACTCCCCCTTAGTTCTCACAGCAGAGGCCTCTGCTGTAAGCCACAAGCTTACAGCGATGCAAGCATCCTTGAACTCATCTCTGAAGTGAGGAGAATGACATTTTACAAGGCTTTCTGAGGATTTCTGAGATCATATATGCTTAGCTCATTGCAAAGGAGCCATAGATACCACTTACCTTTTCTCCTTCATTAAATTAAGGGGTCACCCAAAGAAGCACCGCCTCCCATCTAAAACTGTGTGACTGCAGTTATTGTGCTAATCTGTGGGTGCTCTGTGTTGCCGGGGATGTAGCTTGGTGGTTTAGAATTTGCCTAGTAAGCAGGAGGCCCTGGATCCAATCCTCAGAACTACAAAGGAAAATAAATATAGCAAAGCATGTCTCTATATTGACTTACTAGCTTCTGGCTTTTTTCTTTAAGAAAACATCCTTATTTTCAGAAGATAGATATTTAAATTGCTGTATCTGTATTCTGGCTTAGCTAGCTCCCTCATCTCTTGATTGTTCATTGAAACAAATCAGGAGCACTCAGAGGACTAACCCTGGATATGATACACTGCTTCATTTAATTATAATCATCAAAGTTAACGAGAGACATAAATTGTCTCATAACACAGGAATGGGCAGTATGAATGGAGATCAACCTGGATGCTCCACTATCATCAGAAACACACCAGAAACATCCCATGTGAACAATATCTTCTTCATAGGAAGGAAAGGTCATGAAGCCACATATATGTAACCTGGTGACATTTGGGGAAAGTAAATTCTAAGTCAGAATAGCAATGGAGTTTGAGTTTTATTTTCTGGTAAAAGTTCTGTCTCATCTCGGATGAGTGATTTTTGTCTGTGATTAAGATTAAAGAGAGCTTTTAGTATTTTTAGTTATACTTTTATCTTACATTAAAAAAAAAAAGACCTGGAGACCATGAGAGCAAAGTCACATATTAAAAGGTCAAAAGAAAGTGTAGTCCTGACCAATGCAGGTGAATAGTCCAAATTGAGACTTTCCTGTAGCCACCCAAATGTGCATGTATGTGTGTGTGTGTGTGTGTGTGTGTGTGTGCAGTATTCAATAAATGTATTTATTTTACCTGATTTCAAAGTTGTACTCTCCTTATTCTTGCAATACTATCACAGATTTTTTTAATGGAGGTCACATCTATATAATAAAAAACAGTTTTAAAGTATACAACTCTGTGGCATTCAGTACATTCACAATGTTGTGTGGTCATCACCTCTTCCTAATTTCAAAGCATTGTCATCATCCCAAAAGAAAATCTGGTATCCATGAGAGTCAGTAGCCATCCTCCAACATGCCAAGCCCATAGCAATCACTACTATGCTTTCTTTCTGTGTGGATTTGCCAGTTCTGGATACTTCCTATAGAAGAAATCATAAATTACGTGACCCTTAGTATCTAGCTTCTAGCTTCTTCCATTTAGCATAATGTTTTCCAAGATGATTCATCTCACACAGCAGGTATCAGGGCTGCATTCCATTTTAACACTGCATGATGTTCTGTCGGATTTATATACCACATTGTATTGATCCATCTATCTGTTAAGCCCTTTGGTTGGTTTCCACCTTTGGCTACTATGACTCATCCTGCTATGAACACGAGTGTACAAGTACCTGCCTCAGATGTTTCTTTCAGTCTTTTGGATGTATATCAAGGAGTAGAATTCCTAGGTCATATCATAATTCCACGTGAAACTTTTTGAGAAAATATTTTCCGGATGGAAAATATTTAACAGGCAATTATTCACAAAGGAAAAAACACAGAAAAAAGGCAAGACACAGGTCAATGTCTACCCCCCCACCCACACAGGCATACAGTTTGTCATCTGCCATTCTGAATGTCCACGTGATGACAGAGCCATATGGTATTTTAAGTAATTTGCAGGCCTCAGGAAAGAAAAAAAAAAACTGTAGGAATCCTCAACTTTATTGATCTGTTTCTCCTCTCATGGTGCCTAATTCAAGCTTCCCATGATAGAGGCCAAGTGCCGACTTTCTCTGCTCCCTGAAGTTCATCCAAAAGCAGGTGCTAACACCCTTCTTTGCTTTATATGAAGCACAGGGTTGTACTGCATCCCAGTATATGAGAGAGATGCAATTTCCTGGCAGCTTTCTGAATAGCAGCCTTCTCCCTCTGCAGAAACAGAATGCAGGGGTCCAAGGCTGTGATTAGCACGTAACCTCGCAAAAAAGCTGTTTCCAGTACAGAGGTCACTGTAAAACCACAAGAGGAATTTTAGGGGAATCCCAGAGAGTGTGCTACAAGCCAGACAATCAGGATCCTAACTTTCCTGAGTCAGGGAGAATTGCAATTTCAATAAGCATCCTTTTAGCTAATATATATGAGAGTTTCTTTAAGCAAACTTGTTAGAGACAAAATATAAACCACTCAGACATGAGAGAATAATATTGGTCATATACAAAATGTTGCTGCTTATTTTTAAACAGCCAGAACAGAGGTGGAGAAGTAGTTGTATATTCTCAATGGGCCATGATACAGCTGCGTATGTAATTTGCCAATCAACTGGAGAGTGGATAAAGAAAATATGTTTTTTAAAAATAAAATGGAATACTACTCAACCATAAAGAATGAGAAACTAGAGACATTTATAGCTAAATGGATGCATATTGAGGCCACAAGTGAAATAAATAGGACACGTGTGTAAACACTGAATAGTTTCTCTGGTGTGAGAAACTAAAAGTGTAAATAAGGATCAAAATGTATGGCTGATAATGTGAAATAGGAAGAAGGGGCTAAAGGAGTAGGTGCGGGGAGAAAGAAGGGAAAGCAAAAAGTAAGAGAAAGGGAAAAAGGGAAACAAAGTGTCTGTAAACAAGGAGGTGTGAGCTGGGCGTGGTGGTGCAGGCCTGTAATCACAGCACTCAGGAGGCTGAGACAAGAGGATCCCTGTGAGTTCGAGACCAGCCTAGGCTACATAGTGAGTTCCAGGTCAGTCTCAACTACGTAGTGAGACCCTGTCTCAAAACACTGAAAAAAAAAAAAAAAAAAGACAAGGAGGGGTGGAGGGGGTGAAGGGAGGGCAGGGGAATGGGGAAAAAAATAACCAAGACCTGTCATGTAAAGGTACAAGTTCCCAATGCTGAATGTAACTGTACTTACTGTACAGCTAAAATGTACCAATCAACTTAATGGAAAAAAAAATCACTAGCACATTCCTACTCCATGTATTCCCCCTATTTCCTATACAACTATCTCCCTGCTCCACAGACATCTTAGGTAGACACCCCCTTTCAACAAAGACTGGTGATCCTTCATTAAGACTGTGTGAAGCTGAGTCATCTTAGATCTCAATAGAATATAATGGAGAATACTGACTTTAGTTCCACAAATGTATTTTTATGTAATGTAAGGTAAATTCATCTTACTGTATGCTCTTACTTTCCTAAAAAAATCTAAAACAATACATCAGCAAGATCTGGACATTGGCCTGTAGCACCCCTGAAAAACAATGAGAATCAGAGTATCATGTACTGATTAATAAAGTACTGATTAATGTACTGTCTGAACACCCGGTACTAAGTACAGTGGCAAAGCTGGTTCTGTCACAGTTATAACATCAGCCAACCCATTTCATAGGAAGTGGCCTAGCATTTATAGTAAAGAATGCAGGTAAATTACAGTGCTTGGTAGCCAAAGCTCCTTTGTTCTCTGCTGTTGGGGAAATCCCCACAGCAAAGTTTAATAACCTGCAAAGTGAAATTTTTCTCTGACTGAGTCATTCTTTCACTAAGTCCAGGAAATAAAAGATGCTGTCATTCTTTGCCATAAATATGTACTAACTGCATCACATATCAGGGAGCTGTGACTTTGCTCATAAAGGTTACTGACATCTAAACCCCATGAAGAGGAAACAAAATGCAGGAGACGAAAGCTATGTATCATATACAGGGAAGGAGAAAGGACTCAGCTATGGGCCTCAGTGACCTCAGAGATACTCCTGGAGAGCACAGGTTGGAGAATCAGACCAGTGTGCCTGAGTTATCACACGGAAGAGGTAACTTCATCTCAGGTCTCCTGTCATCTGCTTTGCCGCATTCACTGATGCTTGAGACGGTGATGTTGGAGTGAGTGACAGACTGTGTATCTGTCTGCACTCTTTCCCTCTTTCTACAACTCGGTGGAACCCACACCCCACATCTCCAGTGCAGAGCTCTAGTGTTTTGAATGTGGAAATCTACCCTCAAAGCAGTATTAATTACAGAAGAGAGCACTAACAACAACAGCCTGACCTACTAAGCACTTACTATGAGCCAATCTAAATGCTGAAGATTCATTCTATACCCGATGACAACTATAAAGTAAGGCAGTAAGTCAGAATGCCATTAAACTAATCGTACAAAACTGTACCACTGAAAATTTCTTCATGAACCTCTAGCCCCCTACACACTGGGAAATAGGAATGTAGTTGAGGCCTCCCATTCATGGATTAATCTCTGTTTGCCAGTGATGTTTTGGTGAATCTAACAACGTGGTGAATGCCTTAAGCATTGAAAGTTAAAAGATCATTTTTTGAATTCTCAAAGGAGATTCCGAAAGTTATTTCAGTAGGTCTGACAGAGTCTTTATCTGGCTGATGATGCCAGTAGCATCTTTTACATACACTGGACATATCTGGTTTATTCAACTTAATCTTCAAAACACAATACGTTTCAGAGGCCCAGATAGACTAAGTAAGTCACCCCAGATCACAGCCATGATAAATAAAGTCAGCTTTTGATTACACACACACCCATGGATTCTGTCCTCATCCCAAAGCTGGGTGAGCAGTTATTCCCAGGAAAGTTTGATCAATCTTACATTGACTCTCCCAGCCAGCCCCAAAGCCATCTCTTCACAACTGTCTGGAAATAGAATCCTAAGGTTGAGCAAACCTTGACTTTGGAATCTTTCTGAAGTCTAACCTGAAAAAAAGCAGCTTTTGGATCTCCAAACCAACAGCCTCTCATTTTCCAAGACTAACTATTTGTGCTAGGTTGCAAAGGCCAGGTCGGGCTAAAATAAGAAAACTCATGCCCCACTATCAGATATGATCAGATTATTCAGAGGACTTGCCAAAAAAGGAAAGGAACCACATTAATGCATAACAATTAGCAATAGCCTCGGAGAGGACTTCTGGCTGAATTTCCTAATATCTCCAAGCAAAACTTGATGACTCATAACGTGAAGAAATATCATTTTTTAAAAAAAAACTCATTAGTTTGTAGTTAAAATTTTTCTTGTAATTCCAGCACTCTGGGAGGCTGAGGTAGAATTGCAAGTTTGAGCCCAATCTGGGCTATTTAGCCCAACCTTAGCAAAACCTTGTCTTAAAACAAAATATATAAAAAGAGCTGGAGATGTAGATCAGTTTGAAAGTGAAGAAGGAGGAGGAGGAGGAAAAGAAGGGGAGGAAGAAGAGCATAAGGAGGAAGCCAGAAGGAGAAGGAGGAAAAGAAGAAGAGCTCTAAAGCACAAGGCTTAAATTAATTTTTGAATAGAAAGGTTAGCCTTTGGCTCTGTAAGAGACACTCCATATAGCACAGGAAATTATACTGGTGCTTTCTTCCTAGGGTCATGGGGTAACTTTCTGTCTTAGTTACATTTTCTCATCGCTGAGACAAAATATCAGATACTTGACACTAAAGGATGATTGGTTTCTTTGGCTCACAGTTTGTAGAGGTTTTAGTCCATAATTGGCTGGCTACAAGGCAGAGTGGCATCACAGAGGTGAAACATTCACAGAAGGCAGAAGGCAGACAGGTAGCAAGCAGAAAGCAGCAAGCGACAAGCAAGGACAAGTAAAAAGCAACAAACAGTAATAGTAGCTTCTTTCTTTCTCCTTATGTTCTATTTAATTTACCCATCATTAGGTAGCACTCACATCCAGAACTACATCAGATCTATCAGTGGACTAATTTAGCAACCACACACCCTTAATCCCAGCATCACACACTCTAGATCTGGCCACCTAAAAAAAAAAGCTGCACCTATGACCACATGAGGCTTTGGGGAGACATCTAGATACCAGCATTTTTCTGTAGGCATCTTACATGATACACATGGCTTACTAGGGTCCTTAGTGATAATTAGATAGCTGCATCTTTCTTGCTATTTTTGAAAAATCTCTAGTGAAATATGTCTGACAAAAAAATTATGAAGAAAATAATGCAAAAATGGGGCTGGGAATTTAGCTCAGCGGTTCGGTGGCCTGCCTTGCAAGCGCAAGGACCTGAGTTCAATCCCCAGTACCAAAAAAAAAAAAAAAAAAAAATGCAAAAATGTACATAAGCTTAACTCATAAAACATTGCAAACACACTTGATGCACTGTTTTTCCCAAGTCCTCATACCTGTGCAGGTCTACCTTTACCACATTTGTCTTTATACCTAAACTGAATATTTTTGTATGACTAAGTATTCTATAAATGGTATACCAATGACAATGTTCATAATGTGCTGTCCTGAAACTCCTTTCAGGCAATAATATGCATATAAAATCATCCATGTTCACATATTTAATTCTAGTGCATTCATTTACCTCTGTTGTGTAATATCCTACTACATGAAAATACTTCAGTTATTTTGCCTTTCTCTTGTTGATATTTTATTAATTTGTATAGCTTTTCATTATTATAGGCAAAGATGATATGAATATTACTATGCATGTCTTTTCAAACATATACACTGTATCAGTCAGTATTTACTGGAAAAACAGATATAACACAAGATATACAAATATGTATGAATTTATAAGATTGGCTTACAATGGCCACCCACAGAGTAGAATGAGGAAGAGTACAGAGGGTCTCTGTCTGCACACTGGAGACTGAAGGAAGGATTTAGTCAAAGGCCTGGAGCTCACTGCAGTGTCCTGTGTGAGTTCCTGTAACAGGAGGCCAATGAGTCTGCCTTGGAAGGCTGAAAAGTCTATAAAGTATCCACACCAGAAGCCAAAGAGTCTGCGCTAGAAGGCCCAAGATGACGCCCAAGGTGAAGACTAGAGCCTCTTCAAAGGTACAGAAGCAGCCGCTTCCTTCCTCATTTCCCTTTTATAACATCCAGGCAAGGACCGCCCCCTAGAGTGAATCTTCTATGCCTCAAGGCGCGAAATTGCTGAGCGGATTTAGCTAATAAGCTTCTCTTAACCAAACTTCTCAAGTGGACACAATCACTCAAACATCACGCATATGTATGAGACTTTTCTCTAGCATGTATTTTCAGAAGTGTTGGGTCAAGAGAGTATGCTCCTTTTCCATCTTTATGATATGAATGATATATGACTAAATAGTTGTTTAAAGTGGTTGTACAAATTTTCCTTTCTAACAAAAAATGGTGAGATTTGGGTTTTTTTTTTTATACCCTCACCAACGCTTAGTATTTTTAGACTTTTTCATTTCTGCCAATCTGATGAGTATAAAATATCTTTTACTTTTCCATTTCCTGATGATATTGAGGCTGAGTATTCTTTTCACATCTGTATGGAATATTTAGATATTTTCTTCTATAGATGACCTGGTTATATAATTCGGCCATTTTTCTAGTGGAATTATTTATCTTCCTATTATCAATTCTAAATGGTCTTAATATAGTACATATAAATATGTTAATTATATGTAAATATATTACAAATATTTATCTAAGAATTTTTTCATCTCCCTTCTTTAACTGTTTTAAAACACTGAGCTTTTAAAAAAATAAATTGTTTTGATCAAGTTGAATTCTCCTATCTTTTGTATTTGTTCTCACCGAGTCTTTATGAAACAAAAATATCCTAGCCCAATATCACAAAGATGTCCTCCTACATGTTTTTATAAAACAATTGCAAGTTTTTTATTTGTTTTTATTCTCTATAGGGTTGATTTTTGGATAGGGAATGAAATAAGAATAAATTTCATTTTTTGTATGATAGATAGCAATTGTTCCAAAGCAGTTTGTTAAGTAGACAATACTTTTGACACTGACTTACAATATGCTTGCTCATACATCAGGTTACTGTATAATCCTGAGTGAGTTTCTGGGGTTCCACTGGTCTGTATCCCTAGCCTGTGCCAGTATCACACTGGACAAATTACTATCCTTTTGAAATAATACTTGATTTCTGGGCTTGGTTACTCTACGTTCTTATAAAAGAACAGCTATTATCTGTTTTCTATCCTTTAGAATCACCTAATCAATTTCTTCCTAATTTCCTAATATATCAATGTTTGATCTTTAGATTGAAAAGAATCAAAGCTTTTGTGATTTTTAAGGCACTCCATCCATAAAGTTTATTTCTTACTGATTTTGATTTGTTAAAATAAATTTCAGTAATACTTTATATTTTCTCCATATATATCAATGACTTTTTTTTTTTTTTTTGAGACAGGGTCTCACTATGTAGTTGAGACTGACCCGGAACTCACTATGTAGCCCAGGCTGGTCTCGAACTCACAGCAATCTTCCTGCCTCAGACTCCCAGTGCTGGAATTACAGGCATGCACCCCCATGCCCGGCCTCAACAACAATTCTTATTAAACTCATTTGTAGAAATTATGTGTATTTGCTAGAATAGTCTTTTCTAAGTAGCATCTGTATTTGTTACTAATATCTACCAATATGACTGATAATGCTAAACAAATTTTCATCTCTATGACATTTCTAATACCTCATTAATAATAGTAATTTTTCTAGAGGACCTCTTGAGTTTATATGATAGGGATAATGTCATCATAATAATATGATGATATTACATAAATAATAACTTTGTGGAATTCTTCCTTTAAGCTCTTATATAATTTATTTCATCTCAGATGTGATAAACAGATCATACATAGAAACAGTGGTTCTAGGCATATTTTTGGATATCTACATGTTTCACTATTAAATGTGGCTTCTGTTAGTTCATGGTAGCTTTGTTTTATCCACTTTACTCATTCTTTTTTTTTAAAGAATCATGACTAGGTGTTAGATTTTCTCATGATTTCCAAAATCTATTAATGGTTTTTCTAATGTTCAACTCTCCATATATGGCTTAGATGAACACAGCTTAACCACATGGATGACAGCTCAATATTTTATCTCCATTGACTACATATGCAACTGTTGGTTTCCACCAGAAAGACATTCTCAACTGATTTTATCCATGAGGTGACCATAAATTTTTAAATTCGCCCATGGTAATCTTTGTATTCCTATTTTCTTACTATTTGAAAAGAAATGCGCTTGGGATGAAGGGGATACATTCAAAAGCCCATGCCATGCTCTAGGTCAATATTAGGCCAACAAATTTTTAATTATTACAGGGTTTACAACTTGGGATCCAGCCTGTATTTTGTAGGCTTGAACATTTTTGTACTATCTGGCTCCAGACAATATACAGCCTGAAGTACATGATACAGAGTTAGTTTATATATCACAGAAGGAGCACTGTTTAATATCTAGAATATTTACATTGGTATTTTTAATCCTATAGACAGACTTATAAAAGAAGCTAAATTTTTACATGAGAGACTCTTTAAGGCATATCAAAATAACATAATGATATTATATAAGACAGGTTGAAGTACATATAATTGTCCTTTTCTCTTTTTATCTTTTACTTCTTCTATCCTACCTCAATATGACTTTTACTAATTTTTACCTGCATTTTTCATTTTCATATCACACATCATTTTTTATACATGCTTTATTTTCTTTTAATTTCAAAGCCGTTCCTCTCCTTACTGTCTTGCCTTTCTAGGAAAGCCTTTGTGATTTAAGTCTCTAAGCTAAATGATTTTAACCTCCCTTGGGCACTGGCTCAGAAAAGCCAAGGAACTCATTGCCAAGTGCAGAAATTAAACTACAAACTAACCGGAAACTAAATTCTGAGCTCAAAACTTTCTCATGATTTACCCTGTGTGGATACAGCCTACATTCCAGTAGGCTTCTACTGGGTCAAGAACAGCTGACTCTTTAGTCGGCCCCTCAGAATAAGCAAGGAACTTTGACGGCACATTTTCCAGCCACCTTACAAAAGAACATGGAGCTGAGTGCTCCATCAAACCTGGGCCAGATAATGAAGGGGAATCTTTAGCCTAAATCACATTGCTTCCCTCTGAATTATATATGACAAAGGCTGGTGAGAATATGAAATAAGGAGCACCATTAAGTGAATTTTATAGTGAAAAAGTAACCCTCTAATTTTAAACCCAATCTTACTTTCAAATTTTAAAACATTCAAGAGTGGCCCTTTAACTTTTTAAGAATTATTTTATATCCTCACACGTTATGCTAATTCTAAAATTCTGTTGCTATAAGCAATGCTAAAGCAGTATACAACCTTATACCATGCAGCTCAAAGGTCTTGCTGTCACCAGACAAAGTGCAGGGATGTCACCAAAGCAGAAGTGGGAAAACTAAACCCACCCTATCCACTGGGTAAGTTTGCTGACTTCGGTGGCAAAGAGGAATTTTCAGGACTATTCAACAGGAAGCAAGAAAGAGACTTATTTATGAAGAAAAAATACATACTCAAGAGTGAAATGTGGGCATTCAGAGAATAATAACATGATTTTGTGGAACTGAGAACAGTTATCCTTCTCTTGAAGGGGTAGAAACCCAAGGGATTTTTGAGTATATAAGAAGTTCCATTTTGGTCTTGGCTTACGGAAAGAAAAGAAAAAGAAGAAGAAAGGCAAGCACACCCTCCTGAAAGGTAATGGCTCATTTCACAGGTAAAAGTTTCATATGCAGTTTGTTTTTTTTTTTTTAAGATCAATCTAAGCATTCTTTACATTCTCTCAAGTTTTTTCTTTATCTTAAGATTGGGTTTCTGCCTTTTACTTTATGAACTAAGTTATCTTATGGATTTGCTGTATCCTTAAGGAATTCTGGTTGTGACAGGTCTGGAAGAAAAGAGGCAAAAATTAACCCAGGGAATGCAGATATGGATAGCCTTTGGTAAATTTATGTCCTGAAGTCATGATCTTCCATAAAGTACAACTTATACATTATGGTTTTCCTCATCTTCTTTCTACCTATCTGTATTTCTTCTATTTTACCTCACTGGCTTTGGCAAGTTTTTCCACTTTCTTCTACTTCAACGTAAAGAAGACACTTCCCACTCTCTCTTAATCCAGGCTACTACAAGAAGATGCCTCGTCTGGGTGCTTTCAGCAAAAGAACAGTTTTGCCACAGTTCTACAAAAAGGAAATCCAAGATCAAGGTGCTGACAGATCCAGTGTCTGCTGAGGGCTCCTTTCCTGAAGTAGATGGCTTCCTCTTGTATCCACACACGTTGAAGAAAGACAGCTCTACCTTCCTCTGCTTGTGCAGAAGCTAGTACAGGTGCTAACCCTATCCTAGGGCCACCCTATGACCTCACTAAACCCTAATTAGCCCCCACAGTGCCTCCCTCCCAACTCCATCCCACTGGGAGTGAAGGCTCCAACATGATACGGGGAAGACACAAACATACAGGCTATAGCATTCTGAATGTATTCATTCAGAAGGAAGGTTTTAATTTCTTTGCAACTCTAAAATTATGAGAAAATGAAAAAATGGAAAAAAAGTGTTTGTAAATGGGGAGGGGAAGAGGGGGTGAAGGGAGAACAGGGACAAGGGGAAAAAAATGAGAACCAAGATCTGTCATGTGAAGGTACAGGATCCCAGTAATGAATGTAGCTTTACTGAATACCTAGATTGTACCAATAAACTCAATAAAAAGAAAAAAAAATTCTCCACTTTGGAGATTACCTTGATTGTGACAAAAGAGGTACAGCTCATTGATATCATTTTGAAAGTATAAGAAAATAAATTCCAAGCAAAATCTTGAGCATTTTTGTTGTTGCTGTCCCTTATGGGTTTTTAATCTGTATTTTCAAACTAATCTGATCATAATTTTTTATTTACCATTTTTGGTCATTCTGTGCATACTTGAAGTATTAAAGGAATGACTTTTAAACAGAATTTTCTATTTATCTTTTAAATATAATTTAAAATTTAAATTTTTACTACTGCTTGGCTTTTTAAATATTTAAGTAAAATATATATTTTTCAATGGGAAAAATTATGTTCCATTTTTTTTTTAGTCTCTACAATTCTATGCCCAGAGCAGATGCTTGATAAATACTGGTTAACTGGAAATTCATAGAAATGTAAGGCTTTTAACAACTGTAGAGGCTGAAGTTAAACGCATGAAATGATAAGTCAAAATACATTGAGAGCACAGTATAGTACAATGAAAAATCAAATTACTACAAAAATCTATAACAATTAAAATAATAGTCTTTAAATGTTTGGAGGGTCTATACATATTCAATGGTATATTTACAATTTGACTTCAAAATATATCGTCAGAAGTTTAAAAATTTACAAAGAATATAGGTTTTTTACTACACTGTAAATATTGACTTTTAAAAATAAAACTGATCCTACTTTTAAAATGATGAATGGAATCTGGATACCGTAATGATTAGAAATGTCCAAATACCCATTTCACAAATGCACAAACAAGCTTTTTGTCAGCAATCAGAAATATCAGATAATTCCTTTATCTTTCTGAAGTTATATTTATTTATATTTCACTCACCTGACAGTTTATTTCTTCTGGGTTGCCCTATCATTACAGTTATCAATGGTTGCTACAGTTTAAGTGTGGGTTTTCTCCCCCAGAGGTTAAAGGTCTGATCTCCAGAGTAGAATGTCATAGAACTTTAAAGGTGGGGTCTATGGGGAGGTCCTTCTGTCACAAGGGGCATGGCCTCAAAGGGAATTGTGGAACCCTGGTCTCTCAGTCTTTCTCCGCTTCCTGGCTCTTGCTGTAAGTGCTTTGCATTGCCATGATGTGCCATCTTTCTCAAAACCCCAAAGCGAAGGCACCAGTAATGCTGGGCTGGAAAGTCCAGGACTGTAAGCTAAAATAAACTTCTTCCAAATAATTATCTCAAGTATTTTGTTACAAAATACAAAACCAACTAATACAATGGTACATAGTTGATAGACTAGTCTTCATAAGATTTTATTGGAAATGTATATTTAATGAAATGAATGGTGGTTTTTTCAATGTTTTCATGTCTTTATGAGTGGCTATTACATAATTATAAAATGAGAGGTCTGTTTGGTGGAGTAGAATCTGAAGGGAAAAGGAAAGACTTCCTCCGGGCCTCAGCCCCAGGAGTCCTTTTCCTGCCACTGATTCTGTTTTCCTCTGCCTGAGCCAGGAGTAGGAACAGCTGCGATTTTGCCCATCTTCAGCTTCTCTGGATGAGCTCATTGACATATTCTGTGATAACATTTCTGTACATCTAATTGTTTCTTTCTTCCTGTAATGTGCCTGTGCCACAGGATTTCCTGTTGCATTTATTTTCTCCTGATATATTCTGTGTATTTTGTTAAGGCTGCTTGATTTTTTTTTTTTTTTTTTTTTTTTTTGGAATGAGGTAGGGCATAAATAAATAAAAGTACTGTCTCTGGAGCTACCTCATCCCCTAGCAGAGACTTCCAGCCTGGAGCCTATGGGGATGCTACTTAATAAATTACTGATTGCATGTATCCTGAAGGTAATGGAGCTTCCAAAGGTGCAGAACAAACCACCAGAGAGTTGTTTAAGCACTAGGAAAATCTGGCCCGATACATTATTCCAGATCTATATTTATGTTCATGGCTTACAAAGTACCCCAGGGCCCTTTGGGATAAGAGAAGCAGCATGAATCTAAGAAAATATTATTAAATAGATTTATTTTGGGTTGCAAAAGAGTACAAGACCCTCTGGAGAAGCACTGGAGGAAAATGAATTATTTTCTGCAATCTCCAACACTTGTCTTTTTAAGAGTCTCTCATTGAACCCCTGGTGCCCACTGTAATAGTTCCAACTAATCCTGTTGCTATAGTTACAACAATTAATTATATGCTTAACTAGCCTTACTAGTACATTGCAGCGATTCAATTAAAATCTGATTTTATTCTTCCTGTACTGTCAGTGTTTTTTCTTCCTCAGCCTGCAGCTCTGAAAACTGCCCATAATGTGAACTGAAAGAGTCCCAGAGGTTATTCAGTCCATGTGCCGAAGGTATCTTTGGCTAAAACTTGATGGGACAGGGCACTGTGGCCTGGACATCAGCTTTGATACAAGAGCCAAAACATTTGGGAGATTGAATTTAACAGCTGAGCAAATCATAAAACTAATATCCAGTGGGTACAGGCCAGTATGAAAAGTATTTCCCCTTTCTGAATTTCAATAATGTATTTAAATTGGAACAAGGGTGTACAGGGTTCCTGAACTAATGGTTACACCTGATCACTGGTTTAACATCTAGAGACCGTTTCAGGCTCCCCAGCAGCTGCGACATAGGGTGCCAATCTCCTGGGGACCAGGGAAGACATAAGGCTCAGGGGGGCCTGGCCAAGTTCTAAACATGCAATTTTTGTCTCTTGCCAAATGATGGAGGCATTTTGGTTGGAAATACTGGATTGTTGTCTCTTCTGCTGCCTATCGGTGTCAGAGTGCCAACTCAACACCTTCATTCACTTAGAAGCAAAGCTTGAGAGACTTCTTGTCAAATCTGCATCACTTTTGAGTACAGAGGTGGTGATAAACCCATTCCAATAAACAAACCTCTCTTTTTTAAACACCCAAAGACATCCTATCAATGTAATTAACACGACACTTTTCTGATGTCTTCTTTTTTAAAAATTTGACTTATGATAGCTAAAATTAATAGATTTCTATGCATTCAGTACTGCATGGAATTTCACATCATTTGAATTTTGTAGTTGTACATCACCCCTGCTAATGTGATGTGTTCAAAGCAGAACCGACATCCTTTCTTCCTACCCTCCAAACATCCATCCCCCTGACCTCTCTCACTGTGAGGCAAGCCACCTTCCGTCCCGCCGCAGGGACCTGAAACCTCAGAATTCCCTTTGGTCTTCAACTCTTCATCTTCCTCAACTTCCTAGGAGCAACCACTCACCAGAGCTTGGCCCCTAGGTTGGCCCAGTCGCACTATCTCCCTCTGGTCCTCTCCTCACTGTGTCCTACACAGACTTCTCCTGGGGCCGGCCCTAACTCCAATGGACAAACCAGTCCTTTTCCATGAGCCAGACTGTGAGTTTGACAACCAACTGCAGTGCACAAGAGCTTCCTGTTCAGCTTTCTACTCTGGTCCTGTCATGCCGTCTGTTCCTCCTCCTTACTCCTGCTCATGCAGCGATTATGTGCCATCTTCAGCAGGGACCACATCTCTGTTCCATTAGAACTGGCCCTTCTTCACTGAGCCACTGTTGCATATGAAAGAATCTTTCTGTGGAGGGCATCTACAGCACCCTTCATAGATGCATCCTATTTCTCAAAGTCAGCACATTGGGCACATTAAATACATTTAATCCATAAATTAAAATACAATTATAAAATGAGATTATTTTTTGATATTCCCTTAGTTGAAAGGAATATTCAAAACTGTGGTGTGTGCGTGTGTGTGTGTGTGTGTGTAAAGTTAGATGAATGAGAGCAACAGTATACACATACACACAGAAGCAGGCTGTGTTCTAAGCTGCACTTGGATTTCCCCAGGAATTTAAGAAATATTTATTAAGTCTCATATCTACAAGGCACTGTTAGGTGTAAATATCATCTCTCTCTTAAATAAATACTCATCAAGCAGGTCAGTGAATGGGCAAGAGAATTAATTAATCCTCTTATTTATTTATTCATCTTGGAGAACATGGTGGGGCCTGAGAAAAAAGGGACATTTTTATTATTCACGTGTCCCATAAATGCTAAGTGAATATTTCCTATGTGCCAAGCACCATGCTGGACCCTGAGAATAGAAAGGTGAATAGTACAGTGGACACTGAATCCCTAGGAGGGAAATCAGCCCTGATGGCAGGGGCAGGAGGTGTAGGGCAGGAGAAGCCCATTAGCTACTGAGTCCCGCTGAGTCCTGAGCTTGTGCAGAGTCTGTGAGGCAAGAAGAAACCCAGGATGTGGAGCTGTGAGATGCTTCGCTCAGGGCCCAGCTGGAGCCGGCTGATTCCACAGTGGCCCTCCTTTCACTTATCTTTGACACCCCGACTTTCTGATTTCCTACACAGGACAAGCCCCTTTCCCTTGTTATTAGCAAAGAGGCACTTCCAGGAATCAGTGGAGCCCTCCAATGTATCAGACCCAACCCAGGATGGAGACAAGAACAGCCCATGATCGTCTTCCATTTCCTTGGGGCCTGGCTGACAGTCCATGGGAAAGAGAAAGATATCATTTACCTGGGAGAGATCCGTGACGTTAACCACTTCCTGGCATGGCCCTCTGGCATCACCGATGTCACAGAGACCTCCAGAATCCCACCTTCAATTTTCTTTTGTTTTTCCTTTTTATTGAGTTTATTGGTACATTCTAGGTATACAACACAGTTCCATTCATTGCTGGGATCTTGTACCTTTACATGACAGGTCTTGGTTCTCATTTTTTCCCCTTGTCCCTGCCCTCCCTTCACCCCCTCCTCCCCTCCCCACCCACAAACACTTCATTTCCATTTCTTCATCCACCTTCAATTTTCAGTAGGCAATGCTTTTATGAGAACAGGTTTAACCTCATCAATGGCACTAGAGGAAAATAAAATGAGAAAAAATGTTCCAGTGATGTCTAGTTATGTGATCACCGTAAGTGATGCTGCTATCCCACGGCTGGCTGTCTAGATCAAAACAGCACAGACAAGAGGATTCTGGAGTGCATTTGTGCCCTCATCTCCAAGCACAGCAGCCAGGGAACGTGCATAGGCTCACACACAGTTTGTAGTACCTTCCTGCCTCTACCTAGGCTGTTTCTGGAGAACTCCGGAGGCATCTCAGTAGGAGGAACCCATTCCCAGACCTCTTCAGGCTCACGTCTGCGATGAGCCCACTGCTGGCAACTCCCAGGGATGCCAAGCAGGGCAGACACAGGTGTCCCTTTATGGCAGGCCCAGCTAGTCTGTCGACTGGCCCAGGATGTCCTTGGAGCTAAACTCTGAGTCCAAATTAGAAACCCACTTTGTTCCCGTTTACTCTCCCCTCTCTGGGGTACATACCGCGAGCCAAGCTTGTCTTTGTTCCCAGGGCCTCAGGTACCAGGTCAACCCCGCCCTTTTCAACTCTGTCTCACTTCACAGAACCATGACTCCCTCTTCTGGCCCCCGGAAGCAGGCATGATCTCCAGCTCGACTCTCCCTCCCCGGGCCAGTCCACATCCCCCTGAGTCTGGAGTCAGGTGTCCCTGAGCCAGCCTCCACGCCTCCTCTCTGGCTTCTCATATCATGGCTTCTTCTCAGGCGGCTCTCTGGCTTTTCTCGTAATTAAACCCCAAGGGTCCCACTTCATTCTTCCCCGCTTCTGTTAAATCTCTGAATAACACGTTTGTATAATTGCTGGCTTCGGACAACCAATTTAAACAAAACAATGCAGTTTGATGGTTTCAGAAAACTTATGTTTGTTTACTCAGTTTTACAGGGAAAGAGCTACTTCTATGGGTTTTACATCTATGAATTCCATACTCAGTTTGGCCTCTTTTCAAAGATGTGAGTCAGAGGCAGATACTGGGATTAAAGGTAAAAGTTTAGCTCAGTTAAAGAACCTTCAATATAATGGATTAAAGTTGTCATAACTGTATTCTTCACAGAAGTTTCTATGGAAAGATAAAGTGGAAATATCCAGAAGAAACACATATGTTTCATAAATTCTTCTAAGTCCCAAATCACCAGGGAAAGCCTGCTTCACACAAGGTCCCTGCTGTAGCCTGGATGTGTCCAGTCAAAACACACATGTTGGATTTCTCATCTCCAGTGTGATAGTGTCAGAAAACGGGCCTCTAGGAAGTATGAGGTCATAAGAGTACAGCCTTCAAGGTAGGATTATGATCCTTACATTAAAAACAAAAAAAGAAGCACCAGAGCATGGCCTTGATCATTCTACCACATGAGGACACAGAATAGCATCTATGAACTAGGAAAGGAATTCTCACCCGACAACCAATGCATCAGTGTCTTGATCTTGAGCGTCCTATCTCCAGAGTGTAAAAAATATAAATTTACTCTTCATTTGCCAGCCAGCCTATAATATTTTTATTTTGCAGCTCAAATGGACTTTAAAAATGCCATAAATGTATGATCTTAATGTGAACCCTGTATCCCAATCTTTATTTTGAAAATTGCATCCCAAATACATTTCATCTGGAGTTAAAAAAAAATAATATCCACTCTCTTTCCTATCTTTCACAGTGCTAATCACTTCCTAAACTTCCTTAGGGGTGCTAAGAATGCTTTCCCCATAGGAATTTATTTTATGCCAATCATATATGTCAGTGGCTCTCACAGCTGATTCACAGAAGCAAAGGTTTTGCAAATTAGTTGCTTTCTTATTTGGGAAAGATGTTGGACAGGCCAAAAGCAAAGGCATCATTGGATCTCAATAATACTTTTAGACTTGTTAATTAGCCTAGCAGTCTTGTTTTATCATTTCACCAGAGGACGATTTGGGGCCCGAGCCATCCTGAGGTGCTGACTTCTGATTCTGATGATTAAAACTGGGCTTGTCAGATAATTGGAAAGGTCAAATAAAACAGCGTCTAATGCTTTTCCTCAAGTTAAAATTACTGTTGGAAATTTTTCAAAAATATATTCCAGTCCTTGTAGGAAGGAGCTAGGAATTGGTAGGACTTAAGATTCTTGATCCTTGGAGGAATAGCTTGTCACTGTAGACAAAATTTTCCTTCTGTATGATGTGGAAATAAAAATTTCTCTCCCATAGTGAGAGACAAACTAACATCCATAAAGCAAAATTCCCAGTGCAGGTGTTAAATAAATTTTCATTTTTTTTTGTTTATTCAAATTTTAAATTTGCTAGAAAACTTTGTTTACTTTAGAGGTCCAAAAATCAACTTCCAAACTGATTTTGCCTTTTTCACTCTGAAAGTAATGCTGGTTAGGCTGCTTTCAGTTGAAAGTGGAATCTAGTTCAGTTGAGGGTCATGTGTGGGGAATATGTTAGAAGGGATGGTGATCCAGGATTCATACGAATCACAAAACTTGAAAGGGATGAGAAATGTTAGTTTTAGTCACTTATGTAGCTAATATTTATCGAGCACTCACTATGTGTGGGATGGGCACCAGAGTTTGATGCCACAGACACATGGAGAGTACCGCCACACTCCTTTTCACCTCTCCTCAGAGAGCTTATAGTTTAATTGAGCAAACAGGCATGAAGACCAGATGCTCAGGACTATGATGCTGAATGATCTGGCCACTGTAGTAATACAGTGCAGGCCTCTTTGCTCCTCACTCATCCAACCCACTTTCTTCCAGCAGTCACCCTATTTCAGGGCATAAGCCACCCAGGAGCAGGGCAAAAGCTGGCTGGGCTAGGAACTAGCAGCATGGTCTTTGCAGGAAGTGCTAGATGTCTTTATTCTGTCATCATCCCAGTCTTCAAGGGAGGAGTTCCTCCCTTCCCTCAAGGCACAAGTAGTCATTGCAGAAGTGCACACCTCTGATCAATCATCCAACACTTGCTAACTTTAGAGATTGAACACATGATCCCTTCCCTAGGAAAGGTGAGCTTGTCCGTGTGTCAGACACAGCCTTTCCCTGATCATGTCTTCTCTGGGCTCCTGGTCATCGCTCTCCATCTCTAATGTGACCATGGTAGGAAGGCCACTTGCTTGAACATCTCCTGAGTAGAGCACCTCAGGATCCACTAAAGACTATGGACACTTCAAGAAGCAGTGTATCCTTCTTCCTGTAATGTCAGGCCACACATAGCAAAAAGGAGTGACTTAGCCTGGGATTTGAACCCTGCTGGAGATCCTGTCAGTTTAAGAATGGAAAGGTGAGTAACCCTCCCAGCACCCACTCCTTCACTCCACAAATACTTGGTAAGATGACTACATGCCAAGCACAGCACTAGGTGCTGGAGGGACATTGGTGAGTTAAGGCAGACCTGGCACCCACACTCGGAAGTTGCGGATCAGCAAAGAAGAAGACCTTAAGTAACTCCAACTAGAAATCAAGTGAGACAAGAAGACTGGTTCTGCAAGGGCAAGACATAGGATGCCATGAGATGGAGATTCTGCTGGCTGGTGGAGAATAGGGGTGTCCTTAATTAAGCAAATGAAGACAGAAAGAAAAACAGGAGGAAAAGAAGCACTTGGGTGGGGAAAGCATGGATACTCAAGAAACAGAGAGAACCCAGCAGAACGGAGGTGCAGATAACGGCAGAGAAGGAGAGATGGTTCCGGTGAGGTGGCAAAGGTGGGGAAATTTGTGGTGCGACCTTCAAGGACTTTTACATCAGGCCAAACAACTTCAGAATTCAACTCACTGGTTTTACAAATATTAATTATTGTGTATCATGTACTTTATAACCTTTTAAAGGAATTTTAAAATTTTGTTATAATTAAGATTCAAATATACTTCTAAGAAATAATAAAAAAGAGAGATCTTCTCCATCATTTCCCCTATTTCTCCCAATGGCAACACATTGTAAAGCTATAATGGAAGATCAGAAGCAAGATATGACAGTGATACAATCAAAATACGCAGCATTTCCACCCCACAAGGATCTCTCATGTCACCCTTTATAACCACACTCACTTCCATCCAGACCAAAACCCCTCTTTAAGTCACAAGTCAGTTTCTCCAGTTCTGTAATTTTATTTAAGAATTATAGAAATGGAATCATATACTGCATAATGTTTTTCTCTCAGTATAACCCTTTGAAGATTCATTAGGTGGTTGTATGTATTAACAGTCTGTTCCTCTTTCTCACTGAGTAACATTCTATGATGTGAATTTACCACCACAATTTGTTTAAATGTTTATCCACTAAAGGATAACTGGGACGGTTCCAGTTTTGGACTACAATAAATATTCATGTGCAAGTATCTGTGTAACTATTTCTTCAGAATAAATGCTAAGGCATGTGATTCCTGGGTCATATGTTAGTTGTGTATTTAATTTTCTGAAATGTATCCCTGGGTATCTGTACAATTTTGCATTTCCATCCATATTATAAGACTGATCTTCACATCTTCTCCCATATTTGGTGTCTTCACTATCTCTTATTTTAATAATGTGACAGTATAATGATAGGTTCTTACAATTTTTATTTACCCTCCCCTATTGGTTAATGATTGAATATATGTTCGTATGCTTATTTGATATCTGTGTGTCTATTTGCTGGATATAATGCTAAATACACCTCTTAACTCAATACTATTAATATAGATTTAAATATTTCGAGGTCTATATCCATGAGGGATGTTAGTAGAATTTAGGTTTGTTTTGTTTTGTTGTTGTTGTTGTTGCCCTAAGGGCATTTTTACCTTTATTAAATTTATTGGTACATTTTAGGTATACGATACAGTTACATTCATCATTGGGATCTTGTACCTTTACATGACTTATCTTGCTTCTTATTTTTCCCATTCCCCAGCCCTCCCTTCAGCCCCTCCACCCTCCCCGGTTTACAAAGACATTGTTTCAGTGGCCTAAGAGCTTTTGTGCTACAGTATGGGTTTTCTTTTTTTGTACTTTGCTCATTTTTGGTATTGGGTGATACTACTTTCAGAAAATGGGTTGGGATTCATTCTTTGCTTTCTGTCTCTGGAAGAGATTTTTATGGCATTTGTGTTAATTCTTCTCTAAACATTTGTCAAACTTTGGTAGAATCCCGCAGTGAAACTAACTAAGCTAGGAGATTGGCAGTATTAAATTGATGACTGTGTTTTGTTAATAGCTACAGTGCGACTCAAATTATCTATTTAATATTAGATGAGTGTGATCGTTTGTGTTCTTCAAGGAATGGTGGGCAATTTCACCTAAGTCGTTAAATTCATGTATAAAGTGCCATTTATACTATTTTCATTATCCTTCTGACTTCCACAGGGTCTGTAGTAATAAGGCAGAAGGTAGCTAAGGAAAAGGCTGGAGAAAGAAGGGAGGGCCAGCTCGCCTTGGTGCCCCTTTCAGAGCTGGATCTCAAGCATAAGGAAACCAACAAAAAGGCTGGAAGAAGAAAAGAGAGCTCACTTTGGAGCCTCCTTTCTGAGACTGTATCTACCTTGTGAGTTAAGCATTAGCTTACAGCCAGGATAACCCCGGTCTAACTTAGCTTATAGACAATAAGTCCCCAAGCACATGTTCATTGTTCTTCTCCAACCCTTGACCAATCTTCAGCCCTAGTCACCAACCATGTCACTGACTATACAAATTTGCCTCACCCTCCCTTACCCCAGTGGGCTTTGAACACCGTGACTGTTCATCTAAGGGCCAAGAACGGTAAAAAAATCCCACCCTCCAACAGAGGGACTGAGTTAAGCCCCTCTCTGGCAAGATTCATACCTCAGACCAAACCCATAATTTTACACAAATCCTAATACTTAAAACCCTCAACACATACTCCCTTGGGGCTGCGAGTGCTTTTTAGTGGCCCACTCCCACCCTGTGAAGTGAATTTTGTCTGTTCTCTTTCAAATAAATCAGTGGTCATGCTGTTACACTTGGGTATACTGGAAAATACCCTAAACCAGTAAGAGCTACATTCCTTATTTCATTTATGATAATAATAAATTTCACTTTCTATATTTATTTTTCATCAGTCTTATTGGAAATTTGTCAATTTTAGCAAAATTTTCAAAGATCTATGACGATTTTTACTTTGCTCAATTTCTCTATTGCTTTGTTTTCAATTTCATTAATTTCTATTCATATCCTTGTTAAATTTGTGATTGTGGTTTTTTAAAATTGTTTTGGATATATTTTGCTCTTGCTTGTCTAAATTCTTGAGTTGGTAGCACAGATTTGTGACTTGAAACTGTTCTTCTTTGCTAATATATGAGTCTACCACCATACATTTTTTTTTTTTTTTGGTTTTTTGAGACAGGGTCTCACTATGTAGTGAAACTGACCTGGAACTCACTATGTAGCTCAGACTGGTCTTGAACTCACAGTGATCTTACTGCCTCAGCCTCTGGAGTGCTGGGATTACAGGCGTACACCACCACGAACTGCACCACCATACATTTTTATTTCATCATTGCTTTATCTGGGTCCCACAAACTTTGATATGTTGTGTACTCATTTTCCTTGAGATTTTACAATTGCCCTATGGGTTATTTAAAAATATAATGTTTCAAATACAATCGTTTCAATGTTTTCCTATTATTTTTCTAATATTGATTTCTAGTTTGATTCTATAGTGGTCAGAAAATATAAACTGTATAATTTCAACTTTTCAAATTTTATTGAGGCTTTATGACCCAGGATGTGTTTAAACTTGAACATGTTCTTTGGGCTCTTGATAATAATGTGAGTTTTTCATCACCTTTTCTTGTTTAATCAAAATTGTCATCTTCATTGCTTGATGCTTACCTGTGTAGGATTGTGTTTGGTAGCCTGAACTTTTTACCATCCCATAATGTCCTCTATGTTTTCATCATTTTCTTTTCTCTGTGGCCTCCTTTATCTGATATTAATCCTTCCTTTGACTAATAATGCATGATATATCTTTCCATATTTTTTACTTTCAATTTGTGTCATTTGAAGTCAATTTCTTAGACAGCATGTAGTCATCAAATTCATTCCACCAATCTTTGTCTTTTACTTAATGCATTTATACCATTTACATTTAATACAAGAGACACTATGGTAGGTAGAGTTCACTACCAATGGGGATGAAAATTGTGGTTCTTAATTTGGCAATTTTTGACACAACCATGGTGGACTTAGGTTATCTCATTACAGTTTCATGAGAATGAAAGTCTAAGTACCCAGCTAAATTTTCCTGGTGTGACTGAGTGAATTCATAGTTTATTCTATGGTATTTGGGCAGATGGATGCTGTTACCTAAAAGTTTTCAGACTGGCTAACTTGATCTGTTCCTTGTCTTTTGTCTATAAAAAGAAGACTTTACTTGGAGTTGCTTCTCTCTCTGCCATTCACATTCAAGTTACTGGCTTCTGTTCTTCTAAAGAGAAGACATAACATATGATGCAAAACAAAAAATCCAGGGAACTTGCCACCATGTCATCTGCCAGTTGTGGAAGCCCTTAGCCACTCTATTTTTATTCAATTTCCAGAGTCATCTTACGTTGTTTCAAATATAATGTATCTACTGGGGAAATAGTAAAAAGCCATTCACCCTACTTTCTCTTATATTGTGTTCTTATAAAAAGAAAACAAAACATGGAAAATAAAACCTGAGAAGCTTTTATCATCTGTATGAATTTTCTCTGTTTTGAATATGCAGAATTGGGGTAAAGAGGTTAAAAAAATGTATTCCAGATACACAGCTGTTCACTGCTACAGCCTCCAACAGAATCCAGGTGACCTATTGTCTAGCCATGATTGTATCACTATAAATACCATTATGCGGGGCCCCTCTGCCCCTAGACATGTCTGTGAGATGACCCAAACCTCAGTGCTGACTGAGACTACAGCAAGGTAATCTGACTCCCTGATACCAAGCTGTAAGCAGTCAGGCAAGAGCCAGAATGCACACCACCTGAAGTGTTACTGGGAAGAGTCTTTGTTTGGAAGAAGTTTAAGCACAAAATAAGGAATCATTTGTTTATTTCTATGGAACAAGAGAAAAGTATCCTCAACCTGTCTCCGCCAGCACTAAGTGTCAGGCAGTTAGTAATCCTCTTTTGTGGTCACAGGTGGGAAAGGTAGAAAACTAGACCGGTCTGGCCCTGCACAGAGATTAGGCAAACATTTTCTCATTCAATTTCTGGTCTTTCTGATGTGATCAGAGTTTTCACTGTTCTTGTGAAGCCTTGCTGGGTATTTTTAAGCTAACCACAAGCAGAAGTTGTGGCTAATGTTGCAAGCCTGTATTTCCCAACAGCAATTTCCTAAAATTACCAAGACATCTTGGTAAAGTAAGCATTTAAAGTTCTTGCGCACTAATCCAAAATGTCAAACCCAAACTTTGGAAGAGGCAAAGCTATTGTCACCCAAAGTGGGGTTTCAGAAGGCCAAAGTAGGACATAAAAATCACTTAATTCATCTTTATAGACTGAGAGAATCACAGAATTTAAAAGGTCAGAGGAGATCTTTAATTCTACATCAAAGGAGACAAAAAAGGAAAATTTTTCCTTTTTATATGTGCAGTGACACTTTACCCAGCTATCGTGAAGTTCTTCTTGCCTTCCCAGTGCCTCCCCTAATCCAGCTGAAAACCAGCCCATGTTCATAGCTTCTAGGAAGAAACAGAGCGGGACAAGGCAGACCCTCCTACGGTGATTCCTGGCATTTACTCCCCAGGGAGGACTGAGGCGAGATTAAAAAATAGCAGTGTCTTGACGAGAGACATAAAAAAGGATTCCATGAAGCTGGTCCAGAGATGGGGGTGGGGTACACACAAGGAGCAGAACATTTTGTCATCATCTAAACAGCACAAGTTAAGAGAAGCAATAATTAAGGGTTATCCCAGGCACATAGGGCCCCAGGCACCTTGGGAAGTCCCATATTTCGAGGATGGCTTGGAATAACAGAGTCTCTGAACCAAGGGGCTTTGCAGTGCCACGCAACCATCAGCCCCACGTTATCTGGGGATGCCAGAGTCTTCCTGTGATTTGGAATGGACCACTCTAAGAGGTATGGCTGCCTGAGGATCCAACACAGAAATTGCTATTTTCGAAAGTGAGGGATTATTGGTTACTTCTCCCCGGAGCATGTGACCAGTGCATCATACCCCCGGGGACTTCTCAGTGAACACTCACTGACCCCGATTATATCCCATGATGATGCAAGTCAGATTCTCAGAATCTACGTGACTGTGCTGAGGTCTAGCAGCCAGCAGGCAGCACAGTAGGACGTACAGCCAAATCAAACTCCACATCCACACACGTCCCTCCATCACTGCAGCTTGCCTCGATTTGCTGCCAGGGTGAATTCTTAATAAAACATGTTTGGTAGAGCACCACAGAATCAAGGAAATGTTCAAGGGAAATAAGTAAAGAAACTTGCTACGTTGCTACCTTTCCTACCTTTTCTCAAGCTCCTGCTCTTAAGTACTAGAAGAGAGGGTGGTGTCTTTAACAGTCCACTTGTTGCCTCTGCTCATTTCTTCTCGTATACATTTGCATGTGAAAATTACCTTCCACAGCTCCTGAATTGATGTTTGCATGTGCAAGGAAAGAAACCTTTTTCTTTGAAGCTCAAGAAGACATTGCTATAAAAAATAATTATCATTTCCACTCTGGTGCTCACCCTGCGGCCTTGGGCACCTCACACATCAGAGCACGTCGACAAGAGACTGCACACCCCAGCAAGCATTCATTTTATTTCAAGCGTGGGCTCTATAAGACAAGCCGGCATTTCTTACTTCTGATTTAATTTGGTAAAACCCATACCCTGAAACTTGATTTCTCACTTTTTTTTTGTTTTATTTTATGTCACTTTCTGATATAAGCTGTAATTTGATTTCATAGTTTACAGAACCATTTTGTAGGCACTGGAATTCTTTTCTCTGTATGCTGAAATAGGAATATAGGTGCAAAGTGCAGCAATAACTTGGCTGAAGTTAGTAACACTGTGGCTTGCTGCCTTGCACAGGTGCGGAAGGCTATTTCCTCACAGTCCCCAGAACAGATCAATCATTCAGGAGAAACCCCTGCTAGGCCCTACAGGATCACCAAAGGTCTCACTGTCTCATCAACAAGATCCCAGGCCCTATGCCTTTCCCCATTACTGTCCTGAAACTTTACCTCCCGGCCTGATGCCTCCTCAGACACCTGCAGCTTCCTTTCTGAGGGCTGCTCCCACAGATGGCTTCCTGGACTCATAATCAACGTGGACTTCACCTGGATAGACAGAAAGGCAGCCGCTAGACTGCTAGCAGTGCCTGCCTATGGTGAAAATAACAAGGATGCTGAGTCAATCATGTCAACCAGATGCTCATTTTGGAGTTTATAAAAACTCTCTACTTCCTCAGCTCATATTTTCAAATTTAATTCCAATAGCACACAAGCTAGGTCTACACAACCAACTTTATTTGAAATGTGAGAAATTAAGGCTCCATGAACATGTTTCTCAATGTTCACACTTTGTATAAAGACATAGTTTTGGCAAACTCTCCTGGGATGATGTGATTTTGGCAAGAAACGTGTGCGTGCATTCACTCACCTCACCCCCATGTTCCCTATGAAGGTATGGGGGCAATGAAGGCTCCATCCCATCTTCATTCTGCCCAAATCCCTGAAAGTTGCAGGGTACTAAATGAAGGGAAATGGCTACCTATGCACATGGAGATAGCACCACAGCTAAACAAAAGTGGTCTGCTTATCACAGAACCCTCAGATTCAATGCTTCTCTATTTTCTTCACTCTTTCCTGGACCCAGAAAGAAGAGGCTGGAAACCAACACCCTGGAAGATCTTTGTCTTGAACAAGGCTAGCAGAATTCAAACCATGTAGCCACCAGCCCTTGGCCATATCAAATGCAGTCATGTGCAATATAATATTCTGGCTAATGATGAAACACAACTGTGAACAACTGAAATTGTAATGAGCTGAAAATTCTCCTATCATTTAGCAGTCATGCTAATGACACAGTACATTAGTCACATGTCTGTAGGGCATGCTAATGTATGTAAACCTTCTGCATCGCCAGTCAAACAATACATGACACATGACATTTGATAATGATAGTAGACCATGTTACTGAGTCATGTATTTACTATACTAAAATTTTATCGTTATTTTAGGGTGTGCTCTTCTACTCATTAAAAATAGTTTATTGTGTAGCAGTATGCTGTGCAAGGTGGAAGCAGCCTCGTGGTCTGGTGTTTACTACATCTTTCAATTATAATCAAGTGATTGACCTAGACCATGTAGGCTTGTGTGAGCACACTCTGTGATATCCACACAACAATAAAATACCCTAACAACACATTTTTCTGAGCTTATCTCACCATTAAGTGGTACATAACTGCAGTAAACAGGAAGGCAGCTCCACATCCTTGGGTTCCTCCATAATTATCTGTGTTTTTGCAATGAAAAGTTATTACTTTGAGAAATAATGAATATTGAAAAATACTATTCATTAGATATTATTTCTTGCATTTCAAAATACCACTAATCTTCAATAATAAAAATATTTTTATTTCTATTATGAGTCATACAGTTATATTTTTGTTTTGTTTCATTTTACATACACACACACATACATATATATAGTTACATTTACTATTAGTCCAACACAAAATGCTACTACACTAGCATATAAGTTGTATTTTGTTATGATGCTGGATATTGGTTTGTCATAGATAGTCTTTATCAGAATGAGATGAAGACCATCTATTTCAATTTTGTGTAGGATTTTTTTTATCATGAATGGGTGTCGGACATTGTCAAATGCTTTCTTTGCATCTACTGAGATGATCATGTGATTGCTGTCCTTGGCTCTGTTGATATGGTATATTACATTTATTGATCTGCATATGTTGAATCATCCCTGCATCCCTGGAATGAATCCTACTTGGTCATGATGTACAATCTTCTAGATGATTTGTTGCATTCTGTTTGCCAATATCTTATATTAAGGATTTTGCATCTATGTTCATTAGGGAAATTGACCTGTAGTTCTTTTTTTAGTTGGACCCTTCTCTGGTCTTAGTATCAAGCTAATACTTGCTTCCAGGAATGATTTTGGAAGTACTGCTTCCCTTTCAATTTCATTTAAGAGTTTGGAGAGTAGTAGCAGCAGATTTTCTCTAAATTTCTTGCAGAATTCAGCAGGGAAACCGTCAGGATCTGGGCCTTTCTTTGTTGGTAAGATTTTAATTATATTTTCAATTTCATTGACATTGGTTTATTTAGAATTGTTTTATCTTTTTTATTCAGCTTTTTAATTCATATGTATCTAAGAATCTGTCCATTTCTTCTATGCTTTCCATCTTATTTGAGTACAGGCTCTCAAAGCAGGTACTGATGATCTTAATTTCCAAAGGATCTATTGTGATTTCACCCTTTTATTCCTAATTTTATGAATGTGAGTCTTTCCTTTCTTTTTTTAATAAGGTTAGTTAAGGGTCTATCAATGTTATTTAATCTTTCAAAGAACAAATTCTTCAGTTCATTGAGTCTTTGTATTATTTTCTTGATCTCAATTGCATTAATTTCTGGTCTGATCTTTATCATTTCCTCTATTGTACAAGCTTAGGGTTGGACTTCTTTTTCTAGACACTTGAGGTTCAACATTAGGTTGTTATTTGAGCTCATTCTGTTTTCCTGATGTGAGAATTCACCTCTATAAATTTCCCTCTTAAGACTAATTTCATTTCATCCCATAAGTTCTGGTATGTTGTATCAGCACTATCATTTAATTATAGATACTATTTAATTTCTTCTTTAATTTCACCTGTGACCATTAGTTGTTCAGGAATGTGTTAGTTAACATGTGTTTATGTAGTTTTTGTGGGGTTTTTTGCCATCAATTTCCAAATTCATTGCACTGTGGTCAGATAATATGCATAGGATATTTTCAATTTTTTTGCACTTATATAAGCATGTTCTATGGGATAGTATGTGTTCTGCTTTGAACAGTATTCTTTGTACAGCTGAGAAGAATGTGTATTCTGATGTTGTGGGGTGGAACATTCTGTAGACATCTGCTAAGTCCATTTTTTCACAGGTTTGGCTCAGTTCTGATATTTCTTTCTTGAAAGAAATATTTCTTTCAATATTTCTTTCTTGAAGAAATATTGATCTGTCTATTTGTAACACTGGGGTATTAAGGGCCTCCATTAAAATTGTCTCAGTGCTTATTAGATTTTTCTTGTCCATTAATATTTGTTTTATAAAGTTGCATTCAGTGGTATTTGATATTTGGTGCATATATATTTATGATTGCTATCTCTAGTTGGAGTTTCCCTTACCAAGTATGTAGTGACCTTTTTATCTCTTTTGATCAGTATTGGCTTGAAGGTAATCATTTAATCCTCACAATGGTACTACTAATGGTAACCTCAATGAGGAAAAAACATAGATATGATATGCCCAAGGTCATTAAGCCAGCATTGGTAGGATTGGTTCTCACAGTCCAGGCTTCTGGTGTCAATTCCAGAACACTGTCTTCTACTCACCAAATGCCAACACCATAAACCAAGTCTCCTAGAAACCCCAAGATGATCCCCAATACAATCCTTTAAATCCTTTAAATATTTGGCAGAGCCCCATGTAGATATGGTGACACAATATGTTAAGTGGGATATTTTAGAGAAGGAAAATGTTAGTCTGGATGTGAGCTTGGGAAATTCTAGCCCCAGTAAATCTGTATAGGGCCTGCATGGAAAGTGTTTCAAAGATGGACAATATATGCAAATACATGGGGTGTGGGAGTTAGACTTCTCACTGAACTGAATTTTTTCTTGGATCTTTTTATCCAATTTATGCTAAGCTCTGTTTTATAACAAGAACCTCTAAAGTTAATTTTAATCTCTCAAAATAATATGTAGCAGAGCCTGCAGCATCAACTGCCTTACAAACTGCAGTGCAAGTAGAAGGTGATAGCTGTAATACAACTGCTTCATGCCCCAAAAGAGGAAATAAAGAGAAATGGGCGATTGGAGCAGATATAGCACAGAATAAGTGCCAAGCATTACTCACATTCTTCAAATGATTAACATTACACACACCTCCTAGTGCGTAGGGGCACAAAACTCCATGAAAGAAAAGCTTCTGAATGAGAAGTTGTGGGAAGAACAGATGGTGCACAGGATTCATTAACACCCTCTATCCTAAAGACACAAATCCTGTTGACCAAGGGATCTTTGTGCATGCACTCCAGTGCATCCACAAGTGACAGTCCTGCAGAGTTTCTCAAGATGATACAGCACACATACAAGTTAGCCAGTGGAACAAGAAGCTAGTTCAGGTCTCTGCTCCGGGCAGCAGACCTCTACAGTTAACACATAATCTTGGAGATGCTAGTGGAAGCACTCATAATGTATCAGAGGTGTTCATTCTGCAGATTATGAGTTGCACACATGAGGTGTCTTCTTAGAAGATGCACCATTTGCCATAGGTCTGGTGGGTGCAAGTATAATAGATTCTTCTACTCATGTAATGCCTCTTATTTCTCAGGCAGTTGGTACCAGGCTGTGCTTGAATCTTCCCATGAGCACTACCCTCTTGTTCTCACAGCAAAGGGCAGCACCATGATCCTCTGGTCAAGGGAGGGCTCTGTCAAGAGACAAATGTGTCCCTTGCCTTTCTCACAAAGGGAGGTCTTCAAGGGCAGACCAGAAAAGCTCTGAGACATCACTAAGAAAATGAACCCACTCTTTCACAGACTTATTTTGACTTGAGCACATGCCCTTATTTAATCTTGTGGAGAATGGTAAAATAATTTATTGAGAGAATGGGGTTTATTTCTGTAGTTATGAAAAAGTCAAATAAAAAAGAGCTGTGACTCTCCCACAACTATATCCTTGTCCTTTGTGTTGAAGACTTGGGATATTCTTTGTATCAAACATCAAGAGAAAATACTTTTGTATTTAAAAAGTTAAGTCACTCAAGAAGTAGCACGGGACATCAAGGTTTAGAGGAAAAAAGACTGAAACAGCAGGTATTGGGAAAGAGGGATATTCCAAACAGGAATCAGCCTGTGACTGGAGTTTCAGTCCTGAGAAGAGGGAGATCCTCAGCGGGGCTTTGTATGATGAGCATATGGGGAAGCATATGCAGCAAAAGCTTACACCAGAATCAAATAGGCCAGACAGACAGAGAAGAGGAAGCTGTCTCCTTGCCACCATCACAACGAACCACAGTGACTTGGAAACTGAGCGTATCAGTTTGGTTTAGAGTGCTTCAACCAGGGGGGCTCCACAAGTGGTCCGATGGGTCTAAGTTCCCTGCAACCTTACCATGATGAGTGGGTAGGAAGATAATGCCCCTTCCATCACTGTATTTAAATTTTTTCTCTATCATGTGCATGAAGGTCCACCGTCATATTTAATTTGATTTTGAGGGGACAGAGTAATAAGACTCCAGTCTCACAGTAATTGCAAATGTAAACTGCACCCCAGGAATAACACCTACAAACATTCTGCAGATCGTGTTTTCTAACACATTACCTATTAGGAAATATTTTGAGGCACAACTTTGTCCTCTTGCCAAATCCTTTATTTCCTTTGCTTCTCACTATTAATAAATTGATGAAGATGTTACTCTAGTAACCAAATATATGTAATCTCTCAAGTAGAGCCAAATCTCAGCATCCTTTCAAACACCTACATGAAAAGTGAAAACTTCATTTGGCTCCTTCTGTTACCTATTTTGAGGAACTTGGATATTTTACCTCAAGCAGGAAGCCAGATTTGCACACATTAATTTTTTCACTGTCTTAAAGTCAAACTTTAAATTCACTCACTCCTAATTATAGATAGCAAATTATCACATGAATTAAGTTTTAGAAAATAATCTTGGCATTATTTAATATGCCAGGAAGATACTGATGATATATTGATAAGTAAAATACAAACAAACAGAATGTTTCACATACATACTCATTCATTATATATGGTAGTTGTGTTCAGCAAAGTCACTGCACACAGTGAATTAGTGGACAGTAAACCACAGCTTCAAGGGAAAAGTGAGATTAGCTTCCCATGAGTCATTGATACAGTGTTTCTGTCAACCAATCAGTACATATCCTTGCTTTATGCATGTTTCTGCCTAAAGACACTTCATTTGATACAAACCATTGATTCATTAACATTGAACTCATGACCTACAGCACTGTAACTGAGAGCTGAAGGTAACTTCCTTAACATATGTTTTCTCACCACAGACTTGGGTTTAGGGACATTAGATAGCAGCCTTAGTCATAAAGTAATTTTAAACAGCAAGATCACCAATAAAATCCACTAATGTGAAAAATTTAGCACTAAATAATCACAAAAAAGCACTTGTTTATTGTACACGTTGAACAACTCAAATTATTTTCCTACTCTGCACATTTATGAATGACCAAGAAATACCACAAGTATTGATTTGGGGATTACAAATAAATTTTATCAAATCAGGGAATTTGCACACACAGAATCTATTAATAATGAGAATCTAGAGTCTCGTTTTTAAGAACAAATATTGTGCTATAAAAAGAGTAACAATTATGGTACAGTGTTCATGTATTAAATACTCTTAGCTAACAGGTATAGTTGCTTAATTTGCTGACTATAAATAAAGAACACAGCTGGATTTTCCTTCCAATCCTCCTTCACCCTGTACATGCTGTAGAACTACAGGGGAAAAAATATGGCGCCATCTTTATCATAAATTTTTGAATATAAGACCCTCTCCATTTCCAATGTGAAATTTTTAATATAAAATTCTTAATGGATGCAAATAAACCTGTAATATTTTTTATTAAATATTTAAACAATTTAGTCACGCCTAGACAATACAAACTTAGATATGACAGATTTTTTTCGAGGGTGCTAAGGATTGAACCTAGGACCTCATTCATGCAAAGTATGTGCTCTTCCATTGGGCTGTACCCCTAGACCACATTGTTTTTAATGTGTAATTTTTTTGTTCTCTAAATATTTCATAACAGAATTTCATTCATCCTGGGCACACAATTCAAGATCACACGATTCAAGATCCCATTCTCAAGCATCCCTGGAACATGGATTTTAACATCATAGGCTGCTTTCTAGAGATGCCAACTTCCCTTTTACATATGTTTAATATGCACTTTTAACATTTGCAAATGATGTGATCACTCTAATTTTTATCATAAGCAATAAATATCCATTGCCACATCTGGAGAGTGTCTTTCTCTAGTTCTCCCATGATGATATGACAAAATACTTCTTTTTAACATGGCTTTCAAAACTAAAATAGATTGAAATCAGTTAAGGCTTATGTGCCTTCCCTACACAATACTTATTGTTTAAAATAAAAGAATAGAGACTTTTCCATAATATAAGATAATTTGTAGCGATCTGAATATAGGGCAATTCTCTCCACAGTGAAGGACAATTTGAGAAAACAAGAGAGAACATTGTCTTCATTTGGGCACACATTATAGTGAGATTCCAAGAAATTTCATCCATGTCCTTTTATAGGCTATGCTCGCTTTCTAGAAAACCTAACTTCCAAAGTTTGATGTGCCACACCTTCAGCTGTGTTTGGTGGTAAGAAAAAAGTCAGCAAGGAGTTAATAAGCAGTACCAGGCCTCCTGCCAGTCTTGAGGAACCCTGTCAGCAAGTGAGATACATGCAGACTGCCGGCCACGCTGACCATGCTCAAAGCTTTTTCAGACCTCCTTCAGAGCCTGAGTCCCATCTAAAACCAAATCTGCTTCAGCCAGATAAAGCAAACAAAATAAGTCGTATGATCTGATGAGGAACTCTAGGGAAGTGAGGCCAATTTTCCTTCCTTTAGGAAGGCAGTTCCTGAAAAGGATCTGTCTCAATTTCTCCCTCTGGTTCTCCTCTCCATGTGCACCCGGCTCCTCTGACTGAGTCCTCCCGCTATTCTGAGTGCACTGGCTCACAATACAAAGCTTGTGGTTCCCTGTGCTTGGATCTTGGCATCCTCTCAGCCCTGATCCTCTCCTTTCTTTCTAGAGATTTGTGTCTTGGGCTATAATTGCTCCTTGAGGGCAGGCTTTGCTTGCTTGTGCCTCTCCTGCAGTGACCGTTCAGTGCCTATTGACCCACTTAGACCCAGCCAAGAGTTCTCATGCTTTTCAGTAAGAATACACCATGGATGAGATTCCTTCACACCTAACATTTCCATGTACCCAAGTGCAAGCCCAGGGGTAAGTGTTGAGGTATTCTGTTCTCGACCCACTTTCCTTCCACATAGGGAAACGTGGTCCTGACAGTAACCCACTTCATCTGTGATCTTTAATCAAACTTTTGTTCAGTAAATCACCCACACATACCGTGAGTTTCTCCTCTCTCTTTTTGATAATAAATCAGTTGTGACAACTGCTTAATAGTTGGGAACAACAGTATACACAGGTACTTTTCTTATCTTCAGTGACCTTTACTGATTGCTCTACTTTATCACGTTTGCAAACTTCTGCCAAATTGATGCACTAAACAAATGAAACATTCCTTCAAGGAAAAAAAATCTCTACAAAGGAAGTCACAAAAAACCCAACTATGAATACATTTTTTAAAATTCACAATACAAAGTGCTAACTTCCTTAAACTACAAAGGCTACTAAATAAATAAGGAAAAGAGTAAAAATCTAATCTTAAATGAATAAAAGATATAAATAAGTAGCTCACAAGGAACTATAGCAGGCATGGATACTTTGTTAATTAAAAAGCACATAATTATCAGTTTCATGATAAGCTTGACAATTATTTAAACATTTTTGAAAGGATGTGGAGAAACAGGAATTCTCATGTGTTATTGGGTGGAGGTAACATTGGTTCAATATCTATGAAGGAAATTAAGCAATAACTTTCAACATTAAATGCCACACTCTGTAGCTTAATTACCAATGTGAGCCACTACCATACAAAGACAACTATTGCTGCATTGTTTCTAATAAAGATTGGAAACCAGTAGAAGGCAAAAGTATATAAATGATGGCACACACACAGTGGAATACTACTGAGCAATTAAAAAGAATTAATAGACAACTCTACATTCAGTGATGCAGCAATATGGCTACAACAAACTGTTAAGTGAAAACAGCCAGACACACAGCCATGTACATAATTCATTATCATGCACCAAGGCAAAAGAAAATATGTGTACACACTTTTTGTAACTGCATAGAAATATCTTCACAGAATATTCTCTTCCTTGCCCTCTGTCCAAAAACCAGTAATACTGATGACTTCTGGGGAGAGGAATTGGGACTAGGATTCATGAGAAAGAAACTTATTATTCACTATAATTTCTATTAAAGTTTTCAAACTATGGCAACACATTACCAGTTATAAAAACTAAAACTGAAATAACATTAAAATATATCAAGAAAGACATAGACTAGCAGTAAATATTTGCACAGCACACATGTAATAAAGCACTTAGATCCAAAGCATATAAAATCCCCCAAAATGAACAAAAGGAAATCAAAACTCATTTTAAAGTTCCCCAAAATACACCATATGAACAGACCCTCTATATAAACAAATGGAAGAAGAGATGTATTTAGCAAATACCCATTTAAAAAGATGTGGTGTAGGGAAAGTGGGAAGGGTAAGAGAAAGGTAATAAGGGAAAGAAAAAAAATAGGAGAAAATGGAAATAAAGTGTTTGTAAATGGGGAAGTAGGAGGGGGTGAAGGGAGGGCAGGGACAAGGGGGAAAAATGAGAACCAA
Source organism: Fukomys damarensis (assembly GCF_012274545.1). Taxonomy (NCBI): domain Eukaryota; kingdom Metazoa; phylum Chordata; class Mammalia; order Rodentia; family Bathyergidae; genus Fukomys; species Fukomys damarensis. The sequence continues at coordinate 9,613,897 of NW_022900919.1, read as the reverse complement.
GACCTGTCATGTAAAGGTACAAGATCCCAATGATGAATGTAACTGTACTATATACCTAAAATGTACCAATAAACTCAATGAGAAAAAAAAAAGATGCTCAAAATCACCACACTACTTAAAGGCAAATTAAAACCACAACGAGATCTCACTAACCATTTACTAGAATGCATAATTTTTTTTAAAAAAAGCAATAATAACTGGATCTGGTCAGCACATGGAGCAACTAGAATTCCTTCCTTTACAGTGATGAAGTGGCCTTAAGAAACAGTGTGATGCCTTCATAGGAAAATAACCCTCCACCAAGCACATGACCCCACTCTAGGTATTTTGAGAAATGAAAGCACAAACTCATGACGTCTTGTATGCTAGGGCTCATAGAAGCATGATTTGGTATTGTTGAAAAATACAAAACAATCCCAGTGTGCCTAAACTGGTGAATGGTCAGACAAGCTTGGGTAAATCCAATCTATAAAAGTCTACTTTCAAAACTCAGAAGAAAAAAATGTTAAAAAACATGAAAGAATTTCAAAAACATTACACTGAATGAATACAGACAAAGAAGCTATGCACCGATGCTGTCACACATCACTTAATGACAGGTGTATATTCCAAGGTATGTATCACTATCAGATTTTGTCACTGTGCTAATATCCTAAAGGGTATTTGTGCAACCTCAGTTGGCTACAGTGTCACTCCACAGTATAATCTTATAAAACCACTGTCATACATGGAGGTCTTTCTTTGACCAAAGGCATCACTATGCAGTAAATGACTGCAAAGCCAACTGGAAAATGCAAAACAAGATGGAGAAAAGGAGATTAGGGCTAACCAGAGACTGAGAGGCAAAGAAGAGATTGATTACAAGGAAACAAGAGGCAAATTTTTAGGATCATGTTACGGTTATCGTACATGTTAGGCAGCTTTTTGTTGCTGTGACAGAAGATGTAAGATAAATCAATTCAAAGGAAGAAATATTTATTTTGGCTCATAATCTCAGAGGGTTGAATCCATGGTCACTTGGCTTGGTTGCTCCTATGCCTGCTGCTAGGCAGAGCCATCATGGCGGAAAGGCCCAGCAAAGGAAAGCTGCTGGTCTCATGACAGCTAGGAAGCAAAGACAGAGCAAGAGAGAATGTACTAATGAGCTTCCCCTTCCTTCTGTTTTTGTTCTCTGATAGGGTGGTGCCACCCACATTGGCTCACGCCTCCTCAGACTTCTGAGTCACATGCTGATCAACAGTGGAAACATCCTCACGGGCATACCCAGAAGGAGGCTTTACTAATTTCCGGGGAAATCCAATGAGATTAACAAGATTAACCATCACATCATACAACTGTATATATTTGTCAAATGCACAGAAACCAAACAAAAAGAATAAATTTATTGTATGTAATTAATTCTTCAATAAACTTGAGATCTCAAGTCTATTACATCCAGGATAGATGGCTGTCTAAACTCGCTTCTGCTGTTGCTTCCCTGGGAAGATGTCAGTCTACCTCCCTTCAAAAATGGCAAAATCTCTATAAATCAGAAGGACGGAGCCCTGCTTCCACTATGTTGCCTATGGGGAAAAGCATTTAATGTCATTATCCACCCCAAACACCAAGTGACAATGTTATCTATCCCAACTGGGCAGAGATTTCAAGTATGAACATGATCTTAATTAGATGCTCCTGCTTCTAAACAAGTTATGGGAGGTCAGAAGGAGATGGAAGAATCTGATTAAAGTCAATCACTAGGAAAAAAAGCAGTAACAGGAACATAGAACCTAAAATGGATATGACAACTAGACTTTGGTACCCTTGTCCACGGCATTGACAGTTATGCTTTTAATGGGCATTTCTATTTTGACTTTCTAGTATATTCATAGTATATTACAAAAACAATCCATTTGAATGATGTTTAATTTTAAAATATGAGCTGGAAAACATACAGACCTATTCAGATACCCTGCTAAGCTGCTGTGCGTTTAACAATGCAGAGTTACTAGTACTGCTCAGCAGTTGGTTTCATTACTCTGACAGCTGAAATTAGATGCTCATGGCTTGCATCTGTCTTGACTGTTCAGGAAAAGAATGGGCAGTCTACACATTATATTTTCTAAATTACCTAGAGTACTGTCTATACGGTTGAAGCCATTCACATGGTACCTGGGGAGGTGGCAGACTCAAGCCCATGTTTCTGCTTGACTAGATGTTATTGTCATGAGAAGCCAAGTGTCACCCCTTAAATGCAAAGAAAAAAATCTAATTTTTTAAGACAGATTAAATAAATCCATCCTAGCCTGAAAGAGAGAAATTAGCACGCAAAGCACAAAAAAGAATCCCTTTGATAAGCATGGTGAATCTGTCTCATTACTGGGAAATCAGAACGCCAATTTAACACTCATTATAGTAATGTAAATTTTAAAGTTGTAAAAAAATATGAAAAGAAGTTGTTGATGGTAATAAAAATAATGATGCCATGGTTATTTTGGAAACACTTCCTCTGAATCTAGCAGTCTTATAAGGACAGCACATGAAAAGATTACACCTGCTAGAAAGAGCAACAGGCCAAGAGGCCTTGTGTTTTATGCCCTCTTAAACCTTCACATGGAATTCTACTGCTCAGGTGACCCAGCTAACTGTAATGTTTTTTCTTTATTCCATGTATTTATAAAAATTTTAGCAACACAATTTACTCCATGTTTGTGGGTTGAACTCAGATTGTTGACTTCCCAAAGTAGAACTGAAGTGACAGAAAAGGAATTTTTCAAGAAAAAATGACAAGGACAAAGGAAAGGAGAGCAACAGTGGAAAAGAGAGAGCCATAACACACTGGAATGTGGAAAATGGGTCAAGGGGTCAACCAGCCCAACAGAGCCCCGAAACGTTGGGCTGAAGCACAGGGCTGACACCAGTGAGGTGAGGGGTTCAGGTGGGCTGCAGAAGCCCAGCTCTTCTCTTTGACCTTCCCAAGGGCTCAGCACCCAAAGTCACCTAACAAGGGTGAGCAAGAAGGACAGCAAACAGGAAGCATGCACTTAAACCTGAGATGGAACAGTTAGGGGCCCCAAGACCCCAGCTAAGCTCAGCCAGAGACTGCTGCTCTTCACGCCTGCAGGGCCTGAGAGATCGTTCTAGAAACACAAAAACAAAAAGACCTTGGTGAGTTACGGATATGGACACACCATGGAAAGACCAGAAATCAGGGAATGGTAAAAGGACCACTTCCTGCCCTGGTAAGTCATTCCTTACCCACATGTCATCATGCAAGTGCAATGAGGCAGGAGAAGACTGACAGGTGGGATTCCTTCCTCCAGAAAACTTTTTGTAATATTTCAATTTATTTTTCTAATTTGTTAATATTTATAAAAAGTGTCATCAGTCTCAGGCTGGGGCTGCATGGAGGACACGGCTGTGTAGATTATGTAATGCCTTATAAAGAAACTAGACTAGATGAAGATAATAGAATAGAACCCATGTACGACAGGGATAGGCCTGACTTCACCACCCAACTTCAGAAAATATCATGGCTGGTGTGGGTGGACTCTTCCATGGTGCCCCTGACCACCTGCTCTGCCTCTGCCCTAGAGGAAACCTCTATTCTTAATTTAGTCTTCTCCTTCTCTTTGCTTTTCTTAAGGAAATATTTTTGCCAGGTAAGAAGCACACTGCAGAACAATATTCTGCTTAGCTCTGCATCGTTTTCATCTTGAGAAAAGTGTTATCTATCATCTTATAGTAATGGCCCTGGATTTCTGAGGTTCATTTTGCCCACCATTATATATTGGTGGGCAGCTTCGGGTCAATTGTCTTCATGGTTATATTACATTACTGTATGATATGACTGACTGAATGTACTCCACTTTTTTAAAAACCCATTTTCCTAAGGAGGGATGTTCAGGTTAATGTTTGGTTCAACACATGACGAAAACATTCTCTTGTCACGTGCTTTTTTTCCAGTCACATGGGCAGGAGTTCCTCTGGAGTACATGGACAACCAATGGATCAAAGTATTTATTCAAGTTCACGTTTACAAGATGTTTTTCTGAGTGCTTATATGATTTAAGATATATTTTTAAATATTTGATTGAATTAAATTTCTTGATTTTTATAAATTCCATAGTTGTTTAGTTTTCATTTTTCTTGACTACCCCAGAGGTTGAACTTTTCCTCATAGATCTATTGACTATTCATGTTTTCATCTCTAGGAAGAGCCTTGTGCATTGATAATTTCTACAGGGTTGTTTCTATGGATTTATAATAGTTCTTTATAAACAATGAATATTAATCCTTTTCAAGAGTGCATGCTATTATGATGTCTATGAGCTCTGAATCTCTGAATCTGTATCTTTTTCTTTTTTATAGAATCTTCTGAAGAATTCCGATATACTGACAAGCTAGTCATATTCAAGGAAAGGATCATAAAAATCTCATTCAGCTCACTTCCATTCAAAATTCCAACTTGTTTTTTAAAGTAAGTTAACTTAGAATTGACTTTCTTATTTGAGTCAATGACTATTTTGTGGAAAACTAGCCTGTAATGGAATAAGCAGCCTTCACTCCTGACATAATGGAAGGAGCAGGGATTGGAGAGCCATATGCATGCAGATTTGAGTCTGATCCTGGGTCCAGTTCTGCACCTTGGTAAACTGCTTCTTCAAGCATCCATCCCCCACCCCTTTTTGGGTAACAATATCTAATTACAGCTTTTATAAACATGATGACAGATATAGTACCAAGCCCCTCCAGGGTCACTGCCACACAATAGGTACTCAGTAAATGAGGTCTTCCTCCCTCTGTACCCTTCCTTTTCTCTTACTGGCCTCTCCCAGAACATTGGGCTAAAAGGACTTCTGGAGCCCAGTGGCCCAGCCCCTGCTAGAACACAGGCTTCCAGAGTCCACCCTGGGCTGGATGCCCTGCAGGTTTCCTGGAGGTTTGGGCTGCAGACCCCTGTAGGACCCAGGCATTTGAACATGGAGTAGGTGAGTAGGCAGAGGAAGGGCGACAGCCTCATGCCACCTTACCCCAATCCAAGCCCACAGAGACATATTTAATAGTAACAACAGTAATGACAGTGATGAGTTGAGCCATAATAAATAATAAGGTTGTCTTCTGTAAATGCACTTAGCAAAGTCAAAATAGCCCCTGGTATAATTAGTATAAACACTATCATTTTTACACTCCAACTTCATAGCTCATGCACTGCTTATAACCACTCGAGGTCAGTCCTACCATTCTTTTCATCTGAAAAACCAAGAGGCAGAGGCTCAGAGAGGCCCTGTGTAGACCAAGCAGTCTGCCTCCACAGAAGCCACACCTCCGGCTGTCGTTCCCAGTGCCGGGCTACTCCCGTCTTTACGTCAGCCTTACTGCTCAAGCTGTCTTTTTTCCAACTTGTAGACAGTCCTGCCCAGGGGACAATGTGCGCTGGCCTCAACACACCTCCACTCCAACCAGACAGCCTAGGGCCTCTAGCCTACAGCATCCTGTAGTCACGGAGCCTGTGTTGCCTGTTCTCACCTGAGACTTCCCCTCCAGGGTGGGCGCACTCACCACCTCTCTTCACTTTGAGCATCAACTTACGCTGACTTATGATGTGATTTTCCTCATCACTGGTGGTCAAGCGAAGGCAATGTGCTACTTCACTTTGGCTATGACTTCATCTCTGCCCTTCATTGTCACCTTCAACCCGTCATTCCTGTTCCTGGCTTTTCTACCTATGAACGAGTGGTCAGTGAACAACAAGGGCCACTCCTACACAAACGTATCTCCTCCCAGTAGCATTCCAATTACTCATCTAGTTCAATTCACAAGCACTGGTCAAAATGATGTTTCAGGGCTTAGCAAAAAGTAGGAACACAAATTAAATTTACTTTTGTATCATATGGAACAAAAACTGCAGAACAGTAAAGAAATAGCCCAAAGGCCCCACTTTTTATTACTTTTGACTATGATGACAAATACACCAGGCCCTTTCCCGAGTCCAGAGCCAGAGCTACTGAGGGGCTGATGATGACCCTTAAGCCTCAGGACATCTCTCTCCCAAGAGCACCTTCTCTGGCCCTGGCAATACGTGCACATGGTTAAGTGTGTTTGTTATGTTTTCAAGAATAACATATTTTCACTTCAACCAGTTAAGCCGATGTCTCTTTTTCTCCAGTGTCTGTGACATCACATTTCCCATTGTCAGGTGACACGTGAGTCCTTCCGGCATCCAGCTAAGAGCAAGTTATCGGGGGCCGCAGTCAGTATGACTTCAGTAGAACATATGTTTAATGCCGGGGATTTAGCTCAGTGGTTCCGCTACCTGCCTTGCAAGCACAAGGACCTGAGTTCAATCCCCAGTACCAAAAAAATAGAACATATGTTTAAGGTTTCCAGTGATTTCCTTGTTGGGTGGAAGTACTGATGATACCACAATGATGAATGACTTCCAAGGATCTACCATTTTGGCTCATTCAGCACCCTGACACCAAGATGCAGAGTCAGAGACCATGTGCTGATATGGTCATTTGCCACTGTCCTCAACAGCAGAGACTGTAATTAGTGTAGGAAAAATGTACAGAGTCAGAAGCTTCTGTGGAATATTCTTCCAAATTTCATTGTTCAGAGATGACACATGAAAGAAACTTGACAAGATTTTCAAAATTTGTCCATAGTCCTAAATATTTACCTGACATTGCCAGTGATTTTATCTGTGTCCTACAAATAGAAGGTTGGTTATTTAAAAGAAACTTCTCAAACTACCAATAAAAAAAAGTTTAATTAACCACAGTAAAGATGAAATTATCTTTCTAGTTGGTCTATAAAAAGCAATACCAGGGTCTGGGGATTTAGCTCAGTGGCACAGTGCCTGCTCCATGTTTAAAATAAAACAAAAAACAATACCACAACATTGCTAAATCAAATGTAGTCAAAAGATTGAGAAAAAAATATTGTGGAATATGCCAGGTTACTGTCAATTTGTGATGTTCATAGTATTTGTAAATTTCAAAATTATGTGTCTTCTGATTTACTTTCTCTTGTACATATTCTTTTTCCTTACTCATTGTATTAATTTATAAATTTTTGTTCATTTCCTTAAAGAGGATCCTCCTATGAGTTAAGGTCAAGGCCTCACAAAACCAGAATCTGTCCCCTGCTTCTACCTGGATGTTAAAATCTTGAGTTTTGTCATTGGTCTTGGATTCCAAAGTGGACATCACTCACAGGACATAATGAGGACCACTGGGGAGGTGTTAGCACTTACATCTAGATGTCGAGATTAGAGCATTTTGGAATCTAAGTGTTTGAGCAGAGAACAAAAAATTTAAAGGGAAGGGAGGGATTTCAGCCTTAGGAATTCGGGCAGGTAGAGTGAGGTCACTCTTCTTGGGACAGGCAGGGGTTGCAGATGTCAGACTTCCTGAAACTGCAACAGCTGGGACATGATTTACTGTCTTTGCTCACATCTGCTGGGGAGGCCTGATGGCACCCAGGCCATGCTCGGTGCTGTGCTCCTCCCCTCATTCCTACCTGTCAGTTGTGACATAGACGCCTCCCTAAACCCTGATGTACTCATAGGTGGGGCTTGGAGAGGTGAATGAATCATAGTGAAACTAATCAGTGTGGATTAGTTCTTTGATGAGTTTATAGCTAAATATAGTGTTGGGAGGTGAAATCTGGTTGGAGAAGGTGGGTCACTGGAGGTGTGGCTGAAAGGGTCTCTCCCTCTCTCCATACTTGATCTCTCTTTATTTCCTGCCTGCCCTGTATAAACAAACAAATAAATAGTTCTGAGGTATAGCTCAGTACAGACTCTGGGCTCAATCCCCCACTCCCCCAAAGTCAGTGTCAAAAACACCAGCCTATCTTGTAGCTAATAGGCAAAGCCCAGCTCCAGCACAAAACATAAATGATTAACACTAAACCTCAATTCCTAGCTCCTCTTATCTTTGCTGATTCCTAGAAAAGTTATAAATCTGACATGGGCAAAAAGTTTCCTGGTGCCTCTGCTGGGAAGATACAAGTTAAATACAGGTTCTTAAATCTTTTTCCCTCCTACAGGCAATGAGCACAAATTCAAGCTAAGTGAAGGCTGTAGCTTTTAGGGTAAGGGGCTTTGATTGTTTAAAACACACACACAAATAAAAAAGTAAAGAGGATGATATGATAAGCCCCCTCCAAAAATGAGTATTATTTCCACCTCTAAAGATAACAGGTTGACTAGCTTCTAAGAATTTAGAGCCATTTATGAAATGTTTTTGACAGTGCCACCTGGTGGATGTATCCTGTAAGTGTTACCTCCTCTTGCAAACTACTGAATTGGAGAGGACAAATCCTAATGAGACAGTCGGACCACTAAGGTTTCCCCATGGCTTTCCTTTATTTTCTCTCTGGCCATGCTCAGCCTCCCTCCCATTCCACTATAATCAACTGATTCTTGAAGTCTCCTGTTTCATTTCACAGCCTTTCTGCTGCATTAGAACAATTTTACAGGAAGATTTACAGCAATGTTAGGAACAAAGAAAACTATGGTGAAATAGCCATGGACAACATTTTAAACTGGCAATAAAACCAGCCGTTGTGCACAGCTGGTATTTATGTAGGCCACCTGTTCCATTTTTAGCTGCTCCTGATCAACTGCTTTTACCCTACTCACCATGCTTTCATTTGCCTTCTTCTCCTCTAAAAATCTTTAGATCTCATAATAAAACCCAAAATGTGCTGAAACCCTACATCAGGCTAACCATGATAATCTATGTGTCCATAACCATGTCCATTCACCCATCATGGTCAACTCTGCTTTGACCTCTGCCAAAACTCAGAAAGAACAAAATCTCACCTTAACTCTTTTGCAAGTATTAAATCCACTTTCATCCAAATACACACGCTCATCTAAACCTTTCCAAACAAAAGCATTCAAGGAAGTTTGTATTATTTACTTATTATGGAGAAAAGAGTCACAATCTGTTGAAGCAATTGCCCTAAAAGAGCATCTATTCCTGCATAAGCTGAAAATTTTACATACGTTCCCACTACACTCTGTAACAACTCTACTAGGTGAGATGAATCAAATGCTCATTGCCTCTGCAGGTTCAATAAATAATTCTACTAATTTGATGTGGAAGTTGACCTGTCAGCTATGCAGGATTGAGGTGAGATTACAGAGCAGTCATGGATAGTGTATATGCTGACCTAAACGTCCTCAAGAGACTTCTTCATATATTAACTCATCTTATTCATCACAACAAACCTATGAGGAACTCTTAACATTCCCAGTTTATAAAAGGAAACCAGAGGATTATAAGTAATTTACCAAGAACTACCAAGATGGCCAAAGTGTGAAGCCCAGACATCATATTCCTGAGCACTATGGTCTTTTGACAACTAGATAGGACTGGTATTTTGATGACTGCTTTATTAAAAAGTAGTGAAATCAGTACAAATGGCAGAGCGAAGGCTGCCAAAGATGAAAACGGTTAAAATCAAAATTTCTCAGAACTCTTAATCAAAGGCTTTCAGCTATTCTGGAAGCATACATTTAGGAAATCAGTCAAATCCCAGTAAAAGCAGTGAATTTCATGACTTTTAACTTGCTTTAGTCTCATCCCCAATTTTCCAGTCCAGCAGTTGCCTTCAAAATACAGCCCACATTCTTGATGCTGCCTGAGAGTCATCAGGAGTAAAACTCTTCCCTTTGGAAGCACAGGCCTTGAACATGCTATGGAAATGAATTTAAATCTTTCATTTTAAATATGCTCTGAGAAATAAAGAAAACCATGTTTAAAGAAGTAAAGGAAAATACAAAGACAATGCCTCCACAAACACGGAATATTAGTAGAGGAATGGAAATGATATATTTTAACCGAAGTTCTAAATTTGAAAAGTACAATAAAAAGAAAAATTCACTGTAGAGGCTCAGTAGCAAATCTGAATAAGCACTAGCAAATGTCAACACAGGTCAATCCTGTCGTTCAGTCCGAAGGACAGAAAACAGAGGATAAAAATAATGAACACTATCTCAAAAGCTTCTGAGTACTGTTTAAGCAAACTAACACATGTGTAAGGAGAATCTTAGAAGGAAAGGAGAGAATGAATCAGAATATTCAAAGAAATTATGACTGAAAACTCCTCAAAAGGGATAGAAAACATTAATTTACACACAGCCAAGGTGCTCAACAAAATCTAAGCAGGACAAACATATAAAGAGCCCTACGCCCAAATGCATCACAACTAAACAGCTGAAAAACCTTGAAAGCACAAACACATGCCAGTCATGCAGAAAGATCCACAGTGAGATTAGCAGTTGATTACCCATCAGAAACCATGGGGACGAGGAAATGTTACATGACATAGTCAGGATTCTGATAGGAAAGAAGAAAAATTAATTCTCTATGCAAAACATTGTACTTCAAAAGAAAAGAGAAATTAATACTTTCCTAAAGACAAAAACTTAAAAGAATTGCTTGGCAAGGGATTTGGCTCAGTGGTTCTGCTGCCTGCCTCACAAGCACAAGGACCCAAGTTCGATCCCCAGTACCACTACCAGAAAAAAAAAAAAAAAGAATCAATTGCTAGACCTTCCATAATATAAGTTTTTTGGATTAAAATGAAAAAGCAGTATCTTAAATCCAGATGAAGAAATAAAGAGCCCCAGCTGACATAACTACATAGGTAAGTAAAAAACAACGTACTCGTGAAGTTTTCCTTATAGCTCTTTGTATCTCCTATCTGATTTAAAAGGAATGTGCCTTTGGCAATAATTATAAATCTATATTGATAGGTATAAGATATATAAGGTGCAATTTCAGCGATGACAACACAAAGGAAGAAGGGAGGGGTGTGATTTCATATCACAAAAATTGTTACAACATTGTAATGAAACACTAATACAAACTATATTATAAGTTAATAGGTTATTTGACCCCCCCATGGCCATCATTAAGAAAATAAATCAAAGTATATAGCAAAAGAAATACTCAAGAATAAAATTACCACAACAGAAAATACCTATTTAACACCAAAAAGGCAGTAATGGGGACAAAAAGACATAGGACATATATTCATATTAAAAATGAGAAAAAAGATGTCACTACAATCTTTCCAAAGTGAAAGAATTATAAAAAATGCTATGAAAATTTGGTTGGCAAAAATTGTTTGTCAACCTAGATGAAATGGAGAAAATATCTAAAACAAAAACTACAAAACTTACTCAAGAAGAAACAGAAAATATGAATATATTCATGGCGAGCAAAGAGATTGAATTACTAACCAAAAACTCTCACAAAGAAAACCACAGGATCAGATGACTTCACTGGTGAATTCTACCTGATATTTTAGAAGGGATCAACACTAGTCTTTTAAAAACTCTCCCAGAAAAGAGAAGAGAAGGGCACATTCCTCAACTTATTCTCTCTCTCTCTCTCTCTTTTTTGTTTTTGGTACCAGGGATCAAACTCAGGCCCTTGTGCTTGTGAGGCAGGCGCCAGAACCACTGAGCCCATCCTTAGCTTATTTCTGTGAAGTCAGTATTGTCCTGATACGAATATCAGAGCAAGTTATTATGAAAAATAAAAATTATAAACCAGTATTTCTTATGGAAATGGGTATAAATATCCTGAACAAAATACTAGCAAAAGAAATCTAACAACATACAGAAAGGACTATACACTGCGAAGAAATAGGATTTTCTCATGAACACGAGTAATTATATAAGAACATCATCCAGTGTGATATGCTAAATTAATAGAACAAGGGACAAATACTAGCTGATCAACTCAATAGATGTAGGGGGAAAACATTAAAAAATATGATATTCTTTCACACTAAAAATATTCGAAACCCTAGGAACAGAGATGAAATTCCTCAACGTGATGTATGAAAAACCTATACCAACATTATTTAACAGTAAAGGGCTGAAAGTTTCATCCTAAAATAAGGAACAAGACAAGGGTGTCTGCTCCTACATTTCTGTTCAACATTGTGCTGGAGGTGCTAATGAGGTCTACTTAGGAAATAAAAATAAATGAAAGGAATCTAGATCAAAACAAAGATGTAGAACTATCTGTCAATAAATGACAGAATTGTGAATATAGAAAATCCTTAAAAATCCACAAAAAATATTCCACAAAAAACATATTCTACAAGATTGCAAGAAACAATATTAGAATGCAAAATCATTGTATTTCTATGTGCTAGCAATACACAATCCTAAATGCAATTAAGAAAATAATTCTACAATAAGAGAAACATCTAGTAAAAAAATCTTTAAAGAAGTTAAAAGACTTGTACACTGAACAGTACAAAACCTTGTTAAAATAAAGAGAGAAGCTGAGGAATGGGAAAAAAACTCTTATACAGATTTATTGGAAAATTTGTTATTAGGATGGCAATTGCTTTCCAAATTGATCTGCAGATTATATGAAATCCCTGGCAAAATTCCAGCTGACATCTTTTAAGAAACTGACAAGTTGATCCCAAAATTTATATAGAAATGAAAAATAATCACAATAATAACAACAAAAAAAAACTTTGCAAAAGAACAACAAAGCTAAAGGACTCCCTTTACCCATTTCAAAATATACTACAAAGCTGTGATCAAGATCTTATGTTTTTATCAAGACAGACATGAAGATTATTGGAACAGAATTGAGACTCTAGAAGTAAATCTATACTTACATCTACCATCAACTGATTTTTTTACAAAGATTTCAAGATCTTTCAATGAGAAAAGGACAATGGTTTTTACGTGTGGTTCTCAGTCAACTGGATATCCACATAAAAAAGAATCACCTTGGGCTCCTCCCCCACACCACATAAAAAAAAGTAATTCGAAATAATCAAAACCCTAGATATAACATCTATAAAGCTAAAAGTCTCAGGAGAAAACAGGTATACAACTTTGTAATTGGATTAGGCAATATATAAACTGGATGTCACTGAAATTTAAAACTTTTTGATACAAAAGATACCATCGAGAAAAAAATCTGTAAGTGGGAGAGACTATTCATAAGTTATATATCTGAGGAGGATCTAGCATCTAGAATACATCTATATCACAGATATACATATATCCATATATATTTCTACAGTTCATACCTCATCAATGATCATACAACACAATTAAAAGTGGGCAAAGGATTTGAATAGACATTTCTCCAAAGAGGATGTGCCAGTTACCAATAAATGCACAATCCCTGCTCAATGTCTTTATAAACTACAGTAAACAAATCCAAACCACAAGGAGATAACACTTCATACCTGTTAGTGTGTATGCAAAAATTTGATTTTAAAAATGAAAATGGACCACAGCTGGTGTTGGTAAGGATACAGAGAAATGTGATCCCTTGCTCATTTCTGTGGGAATAGAAAATGTTGCATCTACCTCAGAAAACACTCTGCTAGTGCCTCAAAATGTTAAATATAGAGTTAGTAATATGACCTAGTATGAAAACTCTTATTTGTGACAGCATAATATAAAAATATAACTTGTGCTGTAAAAGCATAAAGCAAAAATGTGTATATTATTGCTCATAACAACATCATTCATAATAGCTAAAATAACTCAAAACCCAGAAACTGTTAAATGGACAATCAAAATGTGGTATATCCATAGAACGAAATTTTATTCGCCCTAAAGAGGAATGTATACTATAGACGCATGCTACAACAAGAATATGCTTTGCAGTCATTCTGATACATGAAGCAAATCAGACACACAAAGCTGAATGTTATATGATTTTATTTATACAAAAAAATTCAGTATAGGCAAATCCAAGGAGAGAAAAATTAGATCACTGCTTTACAGGAGCTGTGGAGAAAAACAAATGGGGAGTAACCACTTATGGGCACAGGGTTTATTTTTAGGGTGATGAAAAGTACATGTACTTAACAAGTTCAGTACTTCTGCATGCATGTAAGAGAAACATCTGTACTTCAGTAAGCTCTTTTGGTTTAGGGCCTCATTCTGCTACATGCACCAAACTTAATTTACATTGATGTTTGGTCTTGCCTTCTTGTAGAAGTCTTTAGAATGTACCGAGCCCCTTTCCACCCTCTGCTTTGGTTGACCCTCACAACAACCTTGAGAGATACACAGGTAAAATCTTTTTTTTTTTTTTTTTTTTTTAACAGCACATGAAAAGTTTCTGAGACCTGACGCTGGCAAGAGGCCAGAGAGATTGTGAGGACTAGGATTTCTGGCGGGAAGCCCAGACATGATCTCTACATCCAATGCATCCAATAGTCCTGAGTCTTTAAGGCTCATCAATGATCCCACCATTTCTAACCCTGAGACAGCCCTCCCAGGATTCTCCAAACAGCGCTGGATTACTCACTAGAATACTCATTAGAGAACTCTGTAAAATACTAAATGAAGCAATCTCTCCTTACTGCCCACTATGCATGTGCACGTACACACATACACACACACACACACACACACACTTGCTTAGTCACAGTTTAAAGCCATTAGTTATAGTGTAAAGCAATGCTTTCTGCTTTCACTGAATGATAAAACTATGAAAGTGGCAAATACAGCATTTTGTATCAATTGGTTCTTTTTTCTTTCAATGGCCACTTTCTTACCAGCAAAATCATGAAGACTGCCATGTTTGCTGCCTGGGCTGGTGAACATCATTCCTACATAACGTTTCAGGATGTTTGTGAGTGCAACTGTTCCCTGGTGCAGGACCGGATCAGCCCAGCAATTGCACACCCTGGACAGAGTGACAGAGTTCTGCCCACCTCCATGCTGGCTCTTAGGCCTGGCAAGAAGCAGCCTGCAGCATTGTCGTGGCTCAGCTTGATGAGACAATGGGGAGCTTGCAGACAGTTCATTGAGACTAAATTTTGGGAAAATCTTTGAAAATGAAAGAGCTTCCCTCCGGCGCAGAGAAGACAAGGAAACCTGATCAGAAACTAAACCAAACTAAGGGGGTCAGAACTGTGGAGTGATAGGCCTGTGAGCAGTGCAGCGGTGAAAGTACGGAAAGTCATGGAAGACCATGCTCTCCTGCTAGGGAGCCTCCGGATGTGACTTTAAAAGCTGGGATGAATTAGCAGCACATGCAGGGGCCAGGAATTAATCCTTCTAATGGGCTCCATATTGTCCCCCTCCTCATTAGCGTTCTTTACCCAGTTTGTGGCTGTACATTTTAGAGAGATGTCAAGACCTGGAGATGGTCCAAAGAAAAGCAATAAAAATGATAAAACAGCAAGGAAATAGACCTTACAAAGGGTGAGTGGAGAATTAGACTGGAGAAGACAAGGCTTCACACTGACCCAACCATGGCCTTTGCTGGAACAGAAGGTCAGGAATATCAGAAGCCCAGAAATTTTACTCTACATCCTGGCTGCATCCAACAAAGCCAACGTCTGCTATTTGGAAACATGTCCATTAGAGCTTATTTCTCATTTTCATCAAGCTAGTGTTATATTAACTTAGCCTGAGTTTAAATCTGCTACCTGCTGCCACCTGGTTTGGAGTTTCAGTGTTCAAAATTAACAAAGGGACTCACTGAGTCTAAAACTTTGACAAAAATAGCAAAAGAGACATTAGACATCAAACAAAGTTTAGAGAGCAGGTTTTAGAGAGGTGTAAAGAAAGAGAAAGTGAGAAAGGCAGAGGAATTAGTTTGTGAATCAACTACAGTAAATGTGCTATACTCTTTGATAGTCATGGTAAGTAAGATAAGGGAGCTGCTGTAGTTTGCATCCCCAAAGGCCATGCATTGAAGGTTTGGTCCCTAAAGTGGCACAGTTAGAAGTGTCAGAACTTTTGAGAGATGAGACCAAAAGGGAGGTCTTTGGGTCACTGTGCTTTTGAAAATGGTGGTGGGACCTGACCCTCTCCTGCTGTCTTTTGCTTCCTGGCCAAGAAATGAGCCACTGTGCTCCACCATGATGTGCTGCCTCACAGTCCCAAAGAGTCAAAACCAACTCATCATGGACTGAAAGCTCCAAAACTGTGAGCCAAAATACAACTTTTCTCTTTATAGCAGTCACTATAGTGATGGAAAGACGAATAACGCAGTGCCTGTCTTCCAGCAATTCCGAGTAAATGCAACAACACAGAATATCAATCTGGACTCAGGCAGGGTGTGATGGGTGTGAGAATAAGCAGCACCAAGTCTCGGGTAAAAAGACTCTCCTTTAGTGCCATGAGGTACTTGCATCCTGACCGTGAGTTCTCCGAGGTTAAGTTCTCTTCCCAGGTTTCAGGATCTATGAGTACGGAATGCAATACCAATTTCAGCACCAGATCCCATAGCAACACAGCCAGGGAAAGTTTGAAAAAGCAGATTTTAAAATACTCCATGCTACCCATTTGAAATGCCACCTCCTGTTAGCTACATAAAGATAAACTAACGCCACAGCAATTAATCAGTGAGTACTTGCTGAAGATCAGATGCACATCAGACTGTGTAAATGCTCCTGGGGAAACTAAGTCATGGGACTCCAAATGATTGGGATCCATTGGATGAGAATCAAGTGTGAATAGTCATGAATCTTACTCGTGATCTTCCCCACCATCCAAAACATGTGAGAGTTAATCAGTAAATGTACCAATAAATGCCTTTTGAGTAATCAGCCATGATAAAAGCTGCTATGAAATGGATAAACCATTAATAGGTATACACACACACCCAGCTGCAAGCTCTCAGACTTCCTGCTACTACACAAGATGATAGAGGCCAATAGTGCAATGATCACTATTAAAGGATGTTAATAACAAGGCAACACTGTGAATACTGTGATATTGATTTTGCAAGTGGTGTAAGGAAGTTAATAAGTCTCATCCATTCCTACAGCAAACCATGAGTGACTTTGCAACAGGTGCTGGTATCTGAATGCCAAGCAGGCATCCTTCATCCTTCTAGCAGAACCATGGCTCTGTATTGGGGTCATGCACTCTACTCAGGGAGTGAGTCAAGACCACAATCTGATTGCCCCTTACTGGATGACAAAGCTCCCAACCTTCTCTGTAATTAAGTTACATGTGATCCACTTCTTATCATTGAGACTCCAAGATGGAGGTCATCTCCAGATGCACTACTCAAGACTTGCCCACTGGATGGATGTTCTTCACAACTGCCTTTCAAGGTCACCTTTGAGTGAAGCAAAATATAGCAGCAGTCTATTTTCCACCTTCCATCCACACAGCAAACCAACACATCTGAGAAGGTCAGCATTCTGCTTCTTTTGACGACTTGTCCTGAGGATCCCCATCACAACCAAGGGCACAGGCTTAAGGAGATTTAGGATTTTGACAGTGGGAGGTGACATGGGAGCCTAGCCACATGCTTTGTGGGGTTTCTTGCTCCATCTGAATTTTAATGTTCCTAATCCCAGGTATACCATTCCCATCTTTTAAGTCAGGGTTCAGGCAGAATCCAGCTTACTATAGGAAGTTCTGGCCACATGATGACTTAATGTCCAATGGTAGGTGCTCCATGTCTGCTAGGGCCAATGGGTCAGGAGATATTTTCAAATGGTTAATATTTCTCTGGTGCATATGTTCTTGTTCAAGAACATTCAGATTCTCATGCTGGGGCTTGCATAGACTCTGAATAGTATCTCTTCCTACCATAGTCATAGGGTAGGGAGAGTGAGGGTGCGAAGAAGCTTGAGTTCTGGCCTCAACCTAATGCACCCCTTTCCTACTCTGGTATCCACTTAGAGCTGGAAGCCTATGCAAGTAAATGGGTTAGTGCAGGGTCCCCAAGCTTGAGATATGCTGCTTCCAGGACCCATAGAGGCCAAGCAAACATTTTTCTCCTTTTTTTGGTGATAGGAAATGTAAGATGAAATAATTTGTCCTTTATTTTGCAGGGGCTACCACAGTATGCATGGGACCGCCAGACCCTACAAGCTTTACCAGTTTGGCAGATTACTAAATTTGTATAGGTTATTTGTATAAGTTTCCTTCTACCCTCTGTGACTTAGCAGCGTATATTCAGTATATATTCGGTCCAATCAAGATGTCACTCGTCTTGTGAACAGTGTAGTTCAGGTCCTTTCAGAAAACATCAAGACAGAGTGTGAGAGAAAGGATTAACATAGTCTTGAGGTAATACTGTTGTTTTGGGGGTGCTTCTGACCCTCCTTCCTCATAGGTACGGAAAAGTATCCATTTACCAGTTCAGTGGCCTCATACCATAAACTTGTGACTGTATTAATCTGCTTTAGTAAAGATACTATATGTGGTACAGCAGGAGCAATGGAGGGTATTACTTGACAGGGGTTGTGATAATGAACAGGATTATAAGGACCAGGATGCTAGTCTCTATTATAAGCAAGTGCTCCACTGCCAATTTGCCCTTCCTTGTCCAGTTTTATGTCCTGTCACCTCCTCCCTCAATCCAGTATCTGAGGATCCACTGTCCCACATACTCCCTTGAGTCCTGTCCATTCAACTAGACTAGGTCCTGTAGCTCCTTCCTGGTATAGGTTGTTTTCTCATTTTGCAGGTCTAGCCCTTAGCTTACTAGCTCATATTTGTATCCAATCCTTATTTCTTGGTCTGAATAGGAGGTCACCATAGGTGATAGGAGGAAGTGTAGATCCTGGTGCCAGTGGGGAGGAGAAAGATTTTGTATTGCAAGACAGAGGCCACTGAACCATCCGTAAGAAAACGAAGGGTATTAGTCTTTAACAGTAAAGACAACATCCACATCACAGGCGCAGAGAATTCAGGATCATCTGGAAATCTGGGATTTTGAGTGCATCAGTCCAGATGTCCTCACCAATCTTGATGACCCATACCTCAAATAACGGGAACCCTGCTATCTGCATACTTGTCTTCTCACTAGATTCCTACTCTCATAATTAAATTCCAGACTAATTTTAGGCTTTTTCTGTACTCTTTCTGGAGCACATAAATTTCTTTGAAAGCTGCCAGGCTAGGGATAGCACTAAATGGTAGAGGGCTCACCTGGCATACACACGGCCTTGGGTTCAATCATTAGGACTGCAAAAATAAAAATAAAATAAAATTTTAAAGTTTCCAAGGAAACCCTGTTATTTTCACTCTTTGCCTTAAACTGGTTATTAAGCAACCTCAGGCTTTCATTGTCTTTCTCCAATGCATTTATAGCCCCATCAACAGCCATCTAATCTATAGTCCTTTTGATTAGTGACTTTTAAACTTTACCAGACTGCAAATGCTTCAGATACTGCGTCCTTCATGTGTTCCCTTTCTCTGGATTTCCAGCGCAGCCCTTCTGTGAGAAGTCTAACAGTGCATTACCTATGCCCAGCATAGTCAGAACTCCACTCACCTCCAGAGATAAGGTTTCACTACCAGCTGAATACTGTGGCTCCACATCTAAAGCCCCATTTAGAACCTCTTTTGTTAGCCCACTGTTGACACTAATTGCTACTTGTCAATTTTCCCAGGAAACACACTTTGAGATGGAGAATCAGGTACAAAGGCTTTGGGTCAGAGGCTGCTGGGCAGGTGCAAGAGTTCTCAGAGTATCTCCCAAAGAGCTCAGAGACTAAGTTGTCCTGAAGAGAAACAAAGTTGCCAGTCCTTAGCTGCAAACTGCCCCAGGGAGGGGGTTGGCCTGCCTTGGGTGATGCTTAGGAAAAGACAGGATGACTCCTGCAGAGGGTCATCTCTCAGTGGTCTGCAGGCTGTACTCATGGCCTCTGGGCAGTGAGCAACTTAGTCTGGAATGGAGATTCAGGCAACACAACAGCATCCATGACCACACCTTAGTCTAAAGCAATGTGATGAAGCCTAGAGTATCCCAACAATGAGATAAAAACAGAGTCAGATGACAGCTACAGGGAGATGAAAGAAAGAGGAATAAAACAAACTGACACTTAGCACCCAAAATTTACACCAGTGTTACATATCTAAGGTTCCCAGTGACAAGAAGGAAATACAGTCCTTACTGAGAGTCCTAGAATTCATAGGACAAAAATATCCTAATTCTCAAGATGATGGCTGGTTTTGTTGATGCTGGGATCTGAGAGGTGTTTCTCTTCCACATCCTGATAGAGTATGGGCTGTGTGAGGTGGACAAGAACACCAGCATCTTCCCCGCTGTCTGTACAAAAGTATTTCGCTGCAACCCATAGAGCCCACCAAATAGTTCACCTCAGGCCCAGCTCCAAAAGGCAGCAGCTAAGCAAGTTAAACAGCCCATGCCTTTCCCTAAACAGACCAACTCTATGGAACTCTTTCCAGATTTCATCTTCAGAGAAGTCACATATGCGTAAATACCGAATAGTTTCTCTGGTGTGAAAAACTATAATTGTAAATAGGATCCTAATGGTATAATTGATAATGTGAAATAGGAAGAAAAGGGCTAAAAGTGTAGTGGAAGTGGGAAGGATAGAGGAAAGGAAATAAGGGAAAAGAAAAAAATATGAGAAAATGAATAAATGGAAATAAAGTGTTTGTAAATAGGGAAGAGAGGGCAGGGGTAAGGGGAAAAAATTAGACCAAGACCTGTCATGTAAAGGTACAAGATCCCAATGATGAATGTAACTGTACTGTATACCTAAAATGTACCAATAAACTCATTGAGAAAAAAAAAATAAAAACACTTTCAGAATACCTGTCTGTCCATGGGTGAATTTTTAAAGTGGGTACAATTGTAATAATATACTGCATTTTTTGAAACATTTGTTCAGCAGTCTTTGAAAAAAAGAGCAAATCATTTTCATTTGGTGAAAAGGCTGGTGATAAATTAAGCCTTTTGTGCCCAATGGATAATGTTTTTTTATTATTATTTCCAAATCTCTCCCTGTCGACATTCAGAGAGACACGTTTATGAGGAAAGCAAAACAGATGATCTGGCTGCACTGCTGAAGGAAGGCCACATCTGTCTCTAAGCACCACCAGCCATTTACCCAGGATAAATCTTCCAGGTCCAGAAACATTAGGATGCTGGGAATGTAAGCCTCCTCCCCGAACAGCCTGTTTCCAGCTTCCTTTTCATCATAAAGACACTCTGCTTGGTTCAAGCCACTCTATAGGCCCCCAGAATCCCCCATCCCTGTTTCCCTTTCTCCCGTGAATTCTCCAGGGCTCGCTTGCTTGCGTCCACTCTTGGTTCAGGATGGCAATATATCTACAGCCCTTTCACATGGTGAAGGTCCAGTTCCTTTGCCTCAAGTGTTAGTCTCCTAATATTTTGTTGCTTTTTAAATTTGTATACTTTGTTGTCTTTTGAAGGACTTTGATACTTGCCAAGAGTGAAGCATAAATGGTGGAATTTAAAAACTCTTCTCATCTGCCTCCTCGTCTTAAAGTTGTGTCTGTCAAAAGGCACTGCCACTCCAAACATGCCCTCTCTAGAATACAACACCAACGCCTACCTGCTCCACATAGACGTCAGCAAAAGAGCCATCCCCAGGCTAAAGTTCTGCCAGGTCCAGCCATGGTTTAAAAATCTAAACAGATGGACTAAGAAGTGCTGGTGAATGAGACAACCAGAGAAGTCGCCTTCAGGCTTGATAATGGGGCTGTGTTTAAAAAAGCAAGGGTCTTGGGTTTAGACAAAACCAATTTCAATATTTCTTTGACCTCTATCTTTCTGATAGTCACCTTTTCACATGTTTATATTCTTTTTTTTTTTTTTTTTTTTTTTTTTTTTTTTTTTTGTACCTGGGATCAAACTCAGGCCCTTGTGCTTAAGAGGCAGGCACTGGAACCACTGAGCTAAATCCCTGACCTCACATGTTAACAAAGATAACAAAGGCTGACTTTTAAAGTTGTGAGGCTTAAAGAAAGCTCTGTCTTCTTGCCGTGGACCCTACTTAAAAAGATTAGAAGACAAAGAATCAAGAGTAAGTAGTTTATTGGGAGATAAACTTGTATTCATTTGCTGAGGTTGTCTCAAATTGGGTAGTTTATACACAGAAATTTATTCTCTCACAGTTCTGGAGGCTAGAAGTCCACAGTTAAGGTATTGGCAGGACTGATTTCTTCGGAGGTCTCCCTCTTTGGCTGGTAAATAGCTGTCTTCTCCTTGTGTCTTCACATAGTACTTCTTCCATGTTATTCTATGTCCAAACTTCTGCAGGAGTAGGGTCTACTTTAATGATCTCATTTATCTTCATTAATTCTGCAATGACACCTTCTCCAAACATACGACTTTTAGAAGAACACATAATTCGTACCACTGCAGTCCCCCAAATATTCCACCCTAATGAAAGATTCATAGGGAATGTTGAAATAAGACAGAAAAGGCAGGGAACCATTGAAGACTGTGCTATCATGTCAGTTTCTACTCTTGGCAATTGGAAGTCAGTCCCACTGGAGAGTTCTGAGAGACAGCAAGTCAATAAAATGCATAAGAATCACCCCAAATTTATGATAAAGGACATTAACATCTACACATCAAACCCCTGTTCATCATCGGTATAAGGTAGTATTTCCATGTGAGAATTCCCTTTCAGAATTTTTGAAGAAATTTATATATATTACATCAAACTTTTAAGCAAAATCACGTGAGAATTCAGGAAAATGGGGAAAAGCCTTATAAATGTCAAGAACCAATGTAAAGACATCACTGAGTGAGGTCAAAAGCAACAGCAAGGAAGGCTGGTATGCAAAGTCAAGAGCAAGGTTGACCTTCCCAGGGAGGAGGTCAGGAATGTGTAGCAGAGAAACAACACAACCTGAACAATGTATCTTGCTGGTTGCATAGCCACGTGACAAGGGCATATTCCTGGTTTTATCGGCTCCTAGTGCCATTCTTCCAAGTACAGTGAGTAGTGATAAGCTTGTGCATTCATAAGTAGGGATTTATTAGATTAGCTCACACAATCAGAGGCTGTGAAGTCACACAGTGGCTGTCTGTGGCCTGGAGAGCCAGGGAAACTGGTAGCAGATGCTCAGTTCAAATAGGAAGAAGCCTTAGAATGACAGAGAAGCCAGTGATGCAGCCCGAAGCTGAGGCCAAAGGTCTGCAAGCTCCCAGGAGAGCCACAGGTACAAGTCCATGTTCAAAGGCTAAGGAACCTACAGTCTGATGTCTGCAAGTGACAGCAGCAGAAAACTGCACCTGCTGAGAAGAGTCAAACTGGAGGTAAGCAAGCTTCCTCTCCCACTTTTTTGTTCCAGCGGGGACCCCAGTCCATTGGTCAGCGCTGTTCACATTTAGGGCGAGTCTTACCCACATGCCAGTCTTCTCTGAAAAGAACCTCACAGACACTCCCAGAAGCATACTTTTCCAGTTCTCTAGGAAATTCTCAGTCAGGCTGAGACCCAAAAAGAATCATCACAATACCTTATACAAATCTTATGAGTTTGTTGGTGTGCCAAGAAATAACAAGTTTAGGAAGTTATTAAATAAGTCTTTAATCATTTCTGCATGATTCTGTTTAGTACTGTTTTTTAGGTTGGTTGGTTTGCTTGCTTTGTAAGGGGGTTGGTTGTTGGTAACAGGATCTTGCAGTGTATTCCAGGCTGCCTTGAACTTACTATGTAGCCAAGCCTCACCTCAAACTTGCAGAGATCCTCCTGTCTCAGCCCCATAAATCTTGGGATCCCAAGCAGGAGCCACCACACCCAGCTCTGTGTACTACTGTATTCAGGACCTAGCAGGGTTCTGAATATTATGTTATAAAAGCACCACTCCATAACTTGCTCCATTATTTTTCATCATTGCTATAATTATTTGTAAATACTGCCATGCTTTTTAAAAATATTTCTAAGATACTGAATACTAATTTTCATTTATAAATACAACTGTGAAATAGAATATTTTATGATTTTAGGAATTTCTACAGATTCTGCAAGGGAATTCTGAGTTCTCATCCCAAATCCCTATGATGAGCATCCCATCAGGTATTTGGAAATCCTGGTTGAAGGGTGCATCCCAAGCCATTAGCCTCCTGGCTGGCAGCTCTCTCTTGGACCAATCCAGACCTACTCCTGAATACAGATGGAAGCACCCTGGCAGGGCCTGGGCATTTGCAGTGTAGCCTGGGTGGGTAGTGGAATATTGATGGGGCTGTGGCCAGGTGCTAACAGGGCCCAGTACCAGTGCTCACCTAGACAGCACTTGGCACAGCGCATCAGGTCAGCCCCGAGCAGTGCCTTGTCACAGTCAAGTGGGGCCCGGGAAATCACTGGCACTCTTTTCCCTTGAATTTCCCCATGTTTCTCTTTAGCTCGTGCCTGTTCTCATGTGTTCACACTTCTCTACACCTATGGCACCAGCATGAGACAATCTGCAAGCCTGATTCAGCACCACAGTCTCCTGAATCTCAAATCTCAGGCAAACAGCCTTTGCTTTAGCTTGCTCCAGTGAAGTTCTGCAGATCCAGCAAGAAATGAGCTTTCCTCCTCAGTGTTTTCTTCCCAAATAAATCTGTCTTGCCTCAGAGTCTTAATCATCTTCACAGAACTGTCTTTAATTGCGGGCATGGGAACTCCCATACCTACTTGTAAAACCATATCCCCAAGGCACTGGCCATATGAGGGAAGGAGGAGCAGAGATGACATTTCAGAAGCCTCTCCAGCTGCTATCTCATGCTTTGCAAGGGCCTTAGGTCAGGCACATCCCCCAAAGTAGATGGGTTGCCTGCTCTTCATACATTTAAGAATCAATCATTTAAGAATTTAAAAAACTCTTAGGAGAATTTTTACAAAAGATTTCAAGAGCACACCCTCAAAACTGATGATTTAAGTTTACAGCATTTTTAGCATTTAATCCAGCTACACTGGCAAGTCCCAGGCAAGTGGCCAGGAAATCACACTTGGAGAAACAGCCCTCTATGCGGCCCATCCTTGGCAGTACCTTAATTGGCCCTTGGAGAAATTAGCAGCAATTCCCCTCTCCTAATGCCCCTTGGCTCTTGTGTTTCACTCTCCACCACTAGCTCTCTCAATGCAACTAGAAATAT
Organism: Fukomys damarensis; assembly: GCF_012274545.1. Lineage (NCBI taxonomy): Eukaryota > Metazoa > Chordata > Mammalia > Rodentia > Bathyergidae > Fukomys > Fukomys damarensis. The sequence continues at coordinate 9,589,057 of NW_022900919.1, read as the reverse complement.
TCCCTGCTTTCTCCTAAGGAAATTTACCTAGAAGTGATAAGCTTTTCCCCATCAGGTGGCTTATCATGCTAACATTCATCATCCAAGTCTTATCCAGTGATAGGAGTCAGGATACAAGCAGGCAGTTTGGGAAGGAATTATGCAAACAGAGTTACAATGGTCTGAGTCAACAACATATCCCCGAGTCTGGGCTGATTTTTGAGAAATTCAGGAAAACTGAGCCACTGGACTTTTGGGCTCTGCATTAGGAAACCTGAGCCCTAGTTGATCTGGGGCTATCTGTGATAGGTACCCACCTGATGCTGAGCGAAATCCTCTACTCTGCTTCATAAAAAAACTTCTAGACAAATAACACACATTGACAATGTGTTCGGGAACCCTTCTACTTAGTGGGAGCTTTTCCTTTGTTTGCTTTCTCGATAAACTTTCTTATTTGCAACTTGCTTCCCCTCTCTGTGACTTCATTCTTTGATTTTAAGAGACACCAACCTGGGCTGGGGATTTAGCTCAGAGGTTCCACTGCCTGCCTTGCGAGTTCAACCCCTGGTATGAAAGAGAGAAAGAGAAAGAAAGAGAAAGAGAAAGAGAGAAAGGCGGAGAGAGAAAACAACTTAGTGTTGTAGTAACACTAAATGTACTTAACACTGCAACTCAATGCAACTCACTGGGTCTAATCAAGGGCCTGAAAGAAATGAGAAATGGGAAGATGTTGAGAAGATCAACTGCCTCCGGAGCAGGATGAGAAGAAATTTATAATAAAGAATGGTGAAGTTAAGGTATGAGAGTAACCATAAATATGTAATGGGAAATCTAAGAGGACGCAGAAAGGGCTGAGGTTCGGGACACATATGAGACAGGGTTATAACTGTTTAGATGATAGGTTTCCCAGGTGCTTCACCCAGAGCTGGTCCACAGTCACTTAGCAAGTGGGAAGCAGTGTTCCAGGTTCAGGCTTTGTGCCATGAGCACAAAGGGCACTGATGTGCCTGGAGTCCATTCACAGAAAAATAATGTAAGACATGGTGGGGCAGGGAGAGTGGGTATCTCTACCTGGAGGGCTCTAGAAGAGTGGTAAATGGGCCAGGCCAGATGCAAGGTCGCCAAGAGTCTATGTGCTCTTGGTACAAGACTAGGGCACAGAACCACCAGATGGCCCCACACACCCACATTCCTGGCTGACAGTGTAGTCAAATCAGGGAAAAAGCAAAACTGCAGCTGTGGAACCAGAAAGATGTGCCCTTCCTCCTGGAATAGCTTCCCAGCACCCTCTACTAACCAAGCTTAAATGGTGTCCTTTATGGCTCACAAGGGCTTGAAGTCCAACTGTGCAGATGAGAGGATACAAATCTATGATCATTAAGTTAGAAAGCATTTCGGGCAAATGTGTCATAGTACAATGAAAGCTGACTGACCTTTAATTGTTGGATTTTAAAATCCTAACACCACAGAAAGCCACCACATAAATCTATTTGTAGGGAAAATAAGGTATTATAGTGGATGTCTCTTCAAAGAGGACCCTGGTTTAGAATAGGTCCCTTAAAGCTGTACCAAGCTTATAAGACTATTGTTCATGCTTCAAGTTATAAGGGGAAAAAAAGAAAACATGATTTCTCCCTCTGAGACAGAAGGTTTTACCCAAAATAGCTCCCTTTATTCTCTCTCTCTCTCTCTCTCTCCCCCCCTTCTACACACACACACACACACACACACACACACACACACACACACACAAACACAGAGCCTAAGTATACCAGGAAAAAAGTCTTGGGTTTAGAATTAAGAAGCTACTACTTTGCCAGTAGCAAAGCCAGGAAGCTCTACACTATTCTTTTTTTAATGCAGGCCAGGCTTCAAATGTTGAATTGTTCAACCCAGTGTTACAACATACATGCAGGGAGATTTCTATTTCAAGTAATAGAATACCCAACTACCAATATCTTGAAAATCAGAAGTCTAAAGGCAAACAGCGTCAGATGTCATTCTGTTCATCAACAATGGCAATTCTCTAAGGCAGGCGTCTTTCCTCCTCATGGTTACAAGATGACTGCAGAAACCCAAATAATCAGATTCTCACATAATATTGTTCAAAATGGACAGGTTGGAGGTGGAGCGTCTTCTTTCTGTGCTGCTTTATTTCATTATGAAAATTTTACCACAAAAATGCCAGCTGACTTCCTATGACATTTCTTTGAGAAAGACTAGGAAGACTCATGTTCACCTCTATCTCAGTCTCTGGCCAAGAATATGGTACTATCATGACTGGCTACCACTAATCACGGTTCATGCCTGGAACACAGGCACATTTATTCTAACCAAAACTGTAGATCTGTTAGTACCAAAAAAAGGGATTGGCTGCCAAGAGGCAGACTACAAAACGTAACAGATATTTTATTACATCCTCTCCTCTGTAGGTCACTAAAGTGTTAAAAAAAAAAAAGCAATCATGTGTTGGGAGAAAAGTGGATCTTCTGAAAGCAGAGTGTTTGGCTGGATGAAAATACTGCTCTTGGAAATTAGAAAGGTGCCCTTCTGAAATCCAGATCATAAACCTGAACAAGTTATAAAGAACTGCCCCCCCAAAAGGACCACGAATCAAGTACTTTAGTCAGATTTTTTTAACAATAATACTCAATTCTCCAATGAATTCCATAACTGTCCCCAAAAGATAAAAGGCAGGAGAAACAAAATAAATGAGCTCCTTAGGTGAGCTTTCTTAACTCCTCTGAGACTAGAGGTGCTGCTGACCACAAGTCTGGCTGGTAGAGCAAGGCTCCAGAGAACTAGGTCCTTGCTTTCCTCTCTTTAGAGAACAGGCTTATGAATTGTCTCCATCCTTTCTGGGGGAGAATAGAAGGAAAGACTTGGCCCTTCCACTTTATTCCTCTGTATTTCTACTTTACACACTGACTCCCTCTCTCCTTGTTTCCTCTCTCTCATTAGCATTGGTCATTAGCATTTTCCCTTACGCTATGAAATACTGCTCTCCCCTCAAGCCCCAGACAGACCTCCTGCAGCAGGAGGGATGACATTGGTGTCCCTTTTACCCAGCAGGACATTGGCACTGGCCCTTCTTATTGTCCCACCCTGACACATCATGGGAGCATCTCCTGACCCTCTTGCAAGTGCCTACTTACATGGTGACCAAGTGTCCTGCTCATAATGAGGAACCCTGTGGTCATCACACACAGGATGCTGGTAGAGATGAAGTAATTGAGGAAGTAAAACAAATCTAAACTCCAAGTCCCCATTCTGCCTCTTACTGAATCTAGGTGTGGTAGATGAAAGATGGTTGAATTTCTTTGCTACACTCTCCCCTTCAAATGTGGTCCATTCTGAGCGATCTGATAAATAGAATGTGGCAGACATGAAAATGACCAATAAAAAACTTTGTAGACTTTAGCAGCCTCCATCCTGGGGGGATACCAGCTCCATGCAGGATGTCCAATTGCTCTGAAACCACCACACTATGAGGGAGCAGAACATGTAAGGGACAGAGAGTGAGGTACAGCCAGTTCCATTACATGTGAGTGGAAAATATGTGTATGGACAGGTGTGGAGGCAAAGCTTATAATTCGAGCTTTCTGGGAAGCTGAGGCAGAAGGGTTGCAAGTTTGAGTCCAGCCTAGGCAATTTAGTGAGATCTTATTTCAAAATCAAAAGGACTGGGGATGTAGCTTAGTGTGAAGGCCCAGAGTTCAAACCCCAGTACAAAAAAAAAAAAAAGAAAAAGAAACAAAGAAAGAAATGTATGAACTTGAACATTCCAGGCCAGTAACAGGATACGAGGAAGAACCAAGAAACCTAGCAGACAGGCAGAACCAAACACCTAGACCAGTTGTCTCAGAATCTTCCATCCATTCGAGCAGCCAAACTAACTGAGGCTTCAGTTACTATGGACCAAAGAGCAGCCACCACATTACTCATTGTCTGAGTCCTGACGCACACACTCCTGAGCATAGCAGGATGGTTTGTGCACTTACACTTTGAGTACCAATTTTGCTGCAGTAGATAACTAGAACAAGTGACAATGGACAAATGCTCCTCTTTTGTAGCCTCTGTTTTCTCATCTACAAAATGGGCCAAGGATAGCAACTCTGAGGTGTGATCAAAATATATGGTGAATGTTTAAATTTTTTTAAGAAAGGATTACAGTAAAAGACACACTGCCATTACTCCACCCTCTGAAACTCCTCGAAGAACTTTTCTTGTATCTTCAGTTGAGCAGTTGTCATCATCTCAGTGTCCTGAACCAATCCAAAGTGTCTGCTTCTCATGGTTGAGGAAAAGCCAGCAACCCTATGATAGGAGGTCCAGTGAGTAAGATGAATGAGATAACCCATAATGTTTTCATGAACCTATCTTTGTGTTGGATGGCACTTGGCAGCAACATTTGCTGTATTTTTTTTTAGCATAACTTCTAAAGACTTGCAGGCCTTCTTCAGAAAGTAGCAAAAATACTGGCATTCAGGAGTTGAAAGAGGTGAAGTATTTTGAGAGGAATTAAGGCTATGTATCTTTTACCACAATAGTTTTTATTTAAACATACTATAGTTTTTGATCAGTATATTGCCTACGTTGCTTCTTTAAAATGGTTTAAATTAAATGAGAACATGAAATAAATTAAAGAGTAAACCAGTACTTAGCAAAGGATAGGCAATGACTTAACATGCAGCTTTTGACACAATACAAAAATATATTCTAGAGAGATATGGGAAAGCAGCTCAGACATCAGATCTCCCTCCAGCCTGCCTGGGCCGAGTCCACGGTCTGGGTAGCCACGCCCTCCCTTGCCAGCACCATTGCTGCTCCTGCAATGACAGGAAGGTGACATTCAGGAAAGCAGCTTGGACATTGGATCTCATTCTGGCCTGCCTGGGCCCAGTCCATGGGTCCAGGAAGCCACACCCTCCCTTATGGGTAATGCCATTGCTGCTCCAGTGCCAGGAGGGTAGCCACACAGGTGCCACTTGGCACCCCCCCTCAGATCTCCTGATTGTGCCAGTCCTGGGACCCACTCTGCAGAGGTATAGCTGCTTATAAAGGGTAATTTTCTGAGCTCCCAACTTTGAACATCTTTTAAGAAAGGGCAGGGGAAACTTGTAGTAGAACTTTCTGGAATTCAACCCTTCAGGAGGTCAGGGAACTCAATTTGGGCCTTGCAGCCTGAGGTCAGTCTGCATCATGGGGGTCTGCCATCACGAAGCTGAGATAGGGGGATTTGGTTCTGGACATGTCTGCACACGATGTGTATTATGACAGCAGAGATATAGTCTGAAAGAGGCCCTTCAAAGTCATTTTTTTGTCCTTTTCTTTTCCTCATTCCACTCTGTAAATTCTTTTTTCTGTCCTCTTTCACCAACTCAGTCTCTTGCTCCAAAATATTGTCCCTCATCTCCTTTCTGTTCCTGTTCCTGCTCTGACTCAGATTTCTTCATTGTTTTTTTCTTTTTTCTTAATGTTCTTTTTTTCTATCATTTTGCCTCACTCAATGGTCAGTAGTTTCAAGGGAAAGTAAGCCCCTTTTGGTTAAGGGGATATATTCTTGTCCTTATACTTGCACTCTGTCTATCCTTTTGAGTTTAACAGTTTCCTAAAGATTGTGTGGTCATTCTGTTTCCTCTGGCTTCACGTGAAACCTTCTCCAGTTCTTTTGCTTATTTACTCTTCTCATCCTAATTCTGTCTAGGCCCCCCTCTTAAATGGTAAATATGCTATGTTGAGGAGTTTGTTCACTGCAAACATATTTTGGGCTGCATCTTCATTTTAATTTAATTCACATGGCATAAAGGTGATAGATTAATGACAACCACAAGTGGTCAATTTGCAAGTAGTGATTGATCCTATTCTGTTGCTATTGTATGAACTGGGATAGGGATTGATTTGACGAGTTGTTTTCTCTGATATTGTGCAAATGAGAATGTCTATGAGTCATTAGAGAATCAAAAGCTAACATGCAATGATATCAGGCAGATTTAGTAACACAGAGATTGAATCAAGGACAATGCAAAAGCAAAAATAAAAATGAAAAAACACTTAAGCAAGACACAAAGACGGACTTCCAGTTCACCAATGGCAAACAGTAGGGCAAAGGAGGATGAAAACTCTGATACTGAACCACCAGGACTCTCAGAACTCACAGCACAGGAAGTAATGAAACAGATCAATCAGGCTCTAGAAAAATTCAAAACAGAAATAATTTCCCAGATAACCACAGAGATGGTGAGCAAAATGAAAGTCATGATTTGAGACTCTAGAACAGAAACTGACAAAAAAAATGGATGAGCTCAGGACCATGATAGAAGCCATGAAGGCCCAGCATAAAACAGCAATGGAACAATGAACACCCAACACAGGAAAGAAATTGAGTCAATTAAACAGATTCAAACAGATATCCAGGAGATAAAAAACTCTATTGAAAGTGTATGCAACAGAATAAAAGAATGCGAAGATAGAATCTCAGATATAGAAGATAGGATTGCAGACTGTGACCATGAAAAGAGAGGTCTCTTAAAAACAGTAAGGGACAGCCGGGGATTTAGCTCAGTGGTTGGGTGGCCTGTCTTGCAAGCGCAAGGACCCTAGTTCAATCCCCAGTACCAAAAAAAACAGCAATGGATCATGAGAAATCAATCCAACAACTCTTAGGTGATGCAAAGAAGAATAACATAAGAATGATAGGAATCCATGAAGTAGCAGGAGAAAATGCAAATGACTTAAAAAAGCTGTTCACAGAATTAATGACAGAAAACTTCCCAAACAGAGGGGAAGAATTAGACATACAGATAAGTTAGGCAAAGAGGACTCCAACTAGCCATAATAAAAAAAAAAAAAATCTAAACCTAGACATATAATGATCAAGATCCCAGAAACCCAGCAGAAGAACAAAGTACTACAAGCAGTAAGAGAAAAGAAACAAATCACATACAAAGGAAATCCCATTAGAATCACAGCAGACTTTTCAACATAAACCCTCAGGTCAACGAAAGCCTGGAGTGAGGTATTTCAAGTCCTAAAAGAAAACAACCTCCAGTCTAGGCTGATATATCCTGCAAAACTCTCTTTCAAAATGGATGGGGAAATAAGATACTTCCATGACAAAGAACACCTGAGAAAGTTCATGAATACCAAAATAGAACTACAAGGAATTTTTTAAAATATCCTAAAAAAAGACAATGAAGATCCCAACAGAGCAAATCAGTCAAATTAAGAAATTAAAAGGAGAGGGCAAAAAATTAAAAAGAGTCAACAGAAGGACAATAACATGACAATAATGTCAGTACATATCAGTTACAACCATCAAAGTCAATGGCCTCAATTCAACAAACAAGAGAAATAGGCAGGATGGATTAAGAAGGAAATTCTAGCAATATGTTGTATACAAGTAACACACCTAATGCAAAAAGAATCCCATAGACTGAAAGTGAAAGGGAGGAATATAATTCTGCATGCAACAGGAGCCCAGAAAAAAAGCAGGGGTAGCAATCTTATTCACAGAAAAGGAAATTTCAAACCAAAACTGATTAAGAGAGATAAAGAAGGACACTACATCCTTGGAAAGGGAACAATTCAAGAGGAAGAGCTGACAATCATAAACATATATGCACCAAATATTAATGCCCCCAACTATATAAAAAAAATATTAAGTAACACGAAAAACCAAATAAGCACTAAAACAATTGTAGTGGGGGATCTAAATACCCCACTATCACAAATAGACAGATCATCTAGGCAAAAAAAATCAACAATGGAATACTAGAACTGAACCAAGCTTTTGAACACATGGTCTTACTAGACATCTATAGAGGGTTCCACCCCACAAAATGAGAATATACATTCTTTTCAGCTGCACATGGGTCATTCTCCAAGATAGGTCACATACTAGCTCACAGAACAGGTTTGAATAAATGCAAAAGAATTGAAGTTATTCCCTGTATATTATCAGATCATAGTGCAATCAAGCTGGAGATCAATAGCACAAGAAACCATAGGAACTTCACAAACACATGGAAATTGAACAACACTCTCCTGAAGAATCAATGGATCACAGAGGAAATCAAAGAAGAAATCAGAAAGTTTTTACAAATAAATGAAAATGCCAATACAACACACAGGAATCTGTGGGACACAATGAAAGCAGTCCTACATGGAAAATTCATAGCATTGAATGTCCACACTAGGAAAACAGAGCGAGCTCAAATAAACAAGCTAATAATGAATCTTGGACTCCTAGAAAAACAAGAGCAAGAAAAATCCAAAGCTCGAACAAGAGAGGAAATTATAATGATTAGAGCAGAAATCAATGCAATGGAAACTAAGAAAATGATACAAAAAATAAATGAATGGAAAAGTTGGTTTTTTGAAAGAATAAAATTGATAAACCCTTAGCAAACCTTATCAAAAACAGGAAAGTAAAGGCTCAGATACATGCAACCAGGAATGAAAAAGGCAAAGTCACAACAGATCCAATAGAAATCCAGAAGATAGTCAGTACCTACTTTGAGAACTTGTACTCTAATAAAATGGAAAACACAGAAGAAATAGATTTCGAGATACTTATGAATTACCAAACTTGAACAAAGAAGATAAAAACATTTTAAACACCCCAGTTACAATTAGTGAAATTGAAAATGTAATTGAAAATTTATCAACAAAGAAAAGCCCAGGTCCTGATGGATTCACTCCTGAATTTTATGAGATGTTTAGAGAAGAACTACTGCCATTACTCTTCACTCTTTTCAATGAAATTGAAAGGGAAACAATACTTCCAAATTCATTCCTGGAGGCAAGTATCACTTTGATTCCCAAACCAGAGAAAGACGCAACTAAAAAAGTGAACTACAGGCCATTCTCCTTGATGAATATACATGCAAAATTCTTTAATAAGATACTAGCAAACAGAATACAGAGGATCATCAAGAAGATCATACATCCTGAACAAGTCGGATTTAAAGGGAAGCAATACTTTCAAATTCATTCCTGGAGGCAAGTATCACTTTGATTCCCAAACCAGAGAAAGACGCAACTAAAAAAGTGAACTACAGGCCATTCTCCTTGATGAATATACATGCAAAATTCTTTAATAAGATACTAGCAAACAGAATACAGAGGATCATCAAGAAGATCATACATCCTGAACAAGTCGGATTTATTCCAGGAATGCAAGGATGGTTCAACATACATAAATCAATAAATGTAATACACTATATTAACAAAGTCAAGGACAAAAACCACATGATCCTCTCCATAGATGCAGAAAAAGCATTTGACAAAATTCAACACCCATGCATGACAAAAAACCTGCAAAAAATTGGAATAAATGGTCTATATCTCTACTTAATAAAGGCTACCTATGAAAAACCAACAGCTAACATCATATTAAATGGCCAAACCTGAAAACCTTCCAGTTAAAATTAGGAACAAAACAAGGATGCCCACTACCACCACTCCTCTTTGATATAATCCTGGAAACATTAGCCATAGTAATTAGACAAGAGAAAGAAATTAAAGCAATAAAGATAGGAAAGGAAAAAGTTAAACTGTCATTATTTGCTGATGATATGATACTCTAAATGAAGACCCAAAAAAACTCCACCAAGACTTCTAGACTTAATTGACACTTTTAGCAGAGTAGCTGGATACAAGGTCAAAACCCAAAAATCAATAGCCTTCTTGTACACAAATAACAGACTCACTGAGAGAGAAATTAGGGAAACAATTCCTTTCACAATGGCAACCAAAAAAATGAAGTATCTAGGAATCAATCTAACAAAAGAAGCAAAAGACCTCTACAGTAAATACTACAGTACTCAAAAAAAAAAAAGAGATCAAAGAGGATATAAGAGAATGGAAAGATATCCCCTGCTCCTGGGTAGGAAGAATCAACATAGTGAAAATGGCCATACTACCAAAGCTGCTATACAGATTCAATGCAATGACAATTGAAATTCCAATACTATATTTCACAGAAAGAGAAAGAAGAATCCAAAAATTCATGTGGAACCATAAGAGACCTAGAATAGCAAAAGCCATCCTAGGCAACAGATACATAGCAGTAGGTATAACAATTCCCAATTTGAAACTATACTACAAATCCACTGTGATAAAAACAGCATGGTACTGGCAAAGAAACAGACCTGAGGATCAGTGGAACAGATTCGCATACAGAAAAACAACTGCAGATGTACTCAGCTACCTCATCTTTGACAAAGGAGCTGACCATCCCCACTGGAGGATAGATACCCTCTTTAATAAATGGTGTTGGAAAAACTGGATCTCAACCTGCCAAAGATTAAAATTAGACCCTTATCTCACACTATGCACTAAAGTAAAGTCCAAGTGGGTTAAAGATCTAAATATTAAACAGAAACTCTAAACTTACTGGATGATAAGTTAGGTAGAACTCTGGGAGACAATGGCATAGGAAAAGACTATGAACAAATCCTCAGTAGCACGGGAACTAGCAGATAGAATCAACAACTGGGATCTCATCTTATTAAAAAGCTTCTGCACTGCAAAATAAACCACCAACAGAACTAAGAGACAAATTACAATGTGGGGAAAAATTTTTACCAGCTGCTCCTCAGACAAAGGACTATTATCTAGAATATATAAAGAACTCACAACAATCAGCCCCCCAATATAAAGACCCGATTCAAAAATGGGCATCTGAAATGAACAGACATTTCTCACACAAAGAAGTAAAAGCAGCAAGTAAATATATGAAAAAAATGTTCCACATCTCTGGTCATTTGAGAGATGCAGATGAAAACAACACTGAGATTCCACCTCACCCCACAAAGAATGGCTGCTATCAAGAAATCACTCAATAACAAATGTTGGTGGGGTTGTGGGGAGAAAGGAACCCTTCTACATTGTTGGTGCAAGTGCAGACTGGTGCCACCACTGTGGAAATCAATATGGATACACCTCAAAGACCTAGGACTACAGGTTCCATTTGACCCAGCCATAGCTCTGCTGGTTGTCTTTCCAAAAGAATTAAAAGAATTATATCACAGTGACATATGTGCACCTATGTTTACAGCAGCTCAGTTTGTAATAGCTAAAACATGGAAACAGCCCATTTGCACATCAGTTGGAAACTGGTTAAAGATGTGTTTTTTTTTTATAAAATGGAATACTACTCAGCCATAAAGAATGAGAAATTAGAGTTATTCATAGAAAAATGGATATATTGTGAGGATGTACTCCTAAGTGAAATAAATAAGTCACACATGTGTAAATACCTAGTAGTTTCTCCGGTGTGAAAAACTATAATAGTACACAAGATCCTAATGGAATAAATAACAATGTGAAATAGGAAGAAAAGCGCTAACGGTGTAGGGAAAGTGGGAAGTAGGGGAGAGGGAATAAGGGAAAAGAAAAAAATATGAGAAAATGAAACAATGGAAATAAAGTGTTTGTAAATGGGAAGGGGAGGAGGGGATGAAGGGAGGGCAAGGACAAGGGCAGAAAATGAGAAACAAGACATGTCATGTAAAGGTACAAGATCCCAGTAATGAATGTAACTGTACTGTATACCTAAAATGTACCAATAAACTCAATAAAAAGTGTATATTATCTAAGCAGCCATGTGTTAAATACCTAACTAAAAACTATTAAAGATAACTGCTAATATTCCTTGTATTCTTAGGCACTGATCAGAAATCCCAAGTGTCATCTGTGTCTCCTGAAATGCTGAGAACAAGCCCAGAGATGAGGAAGGAAAATCAGCTAATGAAAGCTGTCCATGCTGGACTGGATAATGGATTCAGGCTGTGTGACTTAAGAGCCCATGGCAACAACTGCGGAAACACAGGAGCTGTGGAGGAGAAGACCACGTAAAAAGTGGTATAATCTGAGTCGTCAAACTCTACACTATTGGTTATTGCAGAGGCTTGTACTGCGTATTAGCATGGCTGGACCATGATCCACAGACAATTGGTCAAGCATCATTCTCATGAGTTCTGCACCAGCATAGTAGTCACGGGCATGAATAAAAGAAAGCATAGATTGTACAGCCACTTAGAATTCAGAATACATAATGGAGGAAGATGAGATAAGGTGATTCTCGTGCAGACTTTGCTCATGACCAAACTGATGGTTGACGCTCTGAAGGAATTATGGGCATACTTTTGTATATGTATCAAAAGCATTAAATATGTAGCAATTTCTTCAGCTCAATCTGAATAAAATACATTGATTTTAAAGTCAAAAACTGGAAAAACAAAAACAAAAACAAAAACAAAAACAAAATCTAACTCTTGCTGCATGAAACTGATTATAATGTAACAAACGTTACTCTCTAGTTTTCAGTTTTCCTACCCTAATCGTCATTTTGCTGAGGGAGGCATCTCTTTTAAGTCACCCAGTCCTCAGCCTGGAGGTACAAGAGGCAGGCAGTAATCATGGCTGCAGAACTGATGAGGATAATGACAGAATGGAAAAAATTTCATTAGCAGGGTCACCCCATTCATATTCATTACAGCCAACAAGAGCATACTCCTCACCTCCTATTTATTAATGGCTTAATCTAAGTCCTCTAGGCTGTATATATCATTATTAATACCTTCCTATGAAATAGATACCTTATTTCTGTCCTTTCACAAAAGTTCTGCCAATAACGATAAAATCCCTTTGCTGATAAACCCTATGGATATGCCCAGAGATTTTTTTCCCCATAAGCACCTTTGATTTTTTTGTTTTGTTTTGTGTTGTTCAGGGCTTTCTCTGGTCACAGGTACTTGCTATCTGATTATCCTCAATCTTCTTTTCACTTATAATATCTGCTTTGATTTGAGAAATGTGTCTCAATTTCAGGCAGATTGGAAATGTCTGGAAGTTAATGTCCCCTCCCTGGGCATAGATATGGACAATCATGGATGATGGTTGGAGAATAAATACCCCAGCTTTTTCACCATCTAGATGAGACAACTCTAAGGCATATTCCCTTCTGTTTCCCAGAAGACCACATTAGGATGAGCAATAGATGCCTACAGGGGTTATGTGTTTATTAAGGCACCTTGTATTGGCCTCCTTCCCTTTTGAATATTATAGTTAGGGGAAGACTTAGCATTCTTGTCCCAAGGAAATATCTTACGCTTTTTGCAATCCCCTCTCAACTAAACAATGTACTTTCACATCCTTGTCTCAATGCCTACTTCTAGGGGAGCTCAAACAAAGACAAGAGATCTTGAAGAATTTTTCACTGACTTGAGATCATTTCCTGCCCTACAAATGTTGGCTCCTTAATATCTTATAAATTTGCCCCCTAACTTTAGCAGCCGGAGTTCTGAACCTCATCTGTTCCATGTGACACAGCAATAGCTCTTTAGCTCATCTTCCCTTCTTCCATCTCCCTTTTCATTTGTGTACTGTACTATTGCTACAATGGTTTCTGTAAATTTCAATTTTTGTTATTTCACTGATTAAACCACCCAAAAAATTCCCATCAGCTATGGGAGCACTTTCAACCTCTCTAGCCTCCATGGCTCTCCTTGAATTGGTCCCACAACTTCCACATCCAGCCCATCATATTCCTATATAGAGAAGTTTAGAGTCAATACCCTCTGTGGAGCCTTTTCTTTTTCCCTACTGATGTTTTCACATGATCCCACCAGTCGTTTTTATCCACTAAGACCTACCTGGGAATGTGTTGCCTTCCTACACCATTTTAGAAAACTTTGCTAATGGCCATGTAGACTCTACAGTATGTTGAGCATTTTTTTTATCTTTTGGTACTAAACCTAGGAAAGGATTCAGCTACAAAACATCCAGCTGAATGATGCAAGATGCTGAGAATTTGCCTAAAGAATATCTGCAGGGAATCATAAGACAAGCATTTGTCAACAGGGGCAGAATTCACAGTGGCAGGCTGTCAAGACTCCCCTGATAACTTCCAAGGAGGTCACACTACTGGTCAAAAGCTGACTCTGGAAGACAGTTGTAAAATGCTTCAATGAGTGAAGGGTTTGTTTTTTCCTGTGATTTTATTAAAAAACATAGTAGCAGGAATCCATCCCTTGCTCTCAGAATGTGACATACTCAACAATATCAGCAGAAATATTTCAAGGCTTTTTAATCAGGAATAAGGAATTCTGGCCCTGGCCAGGGAGTCCTGTTATCACACACACACACACACACACACACACACACACACACACACACACACACAGAGTTCCTTGAATCATCACAATACCTCATTGAGGTACTTGCTTCATTTCCCTGTCTCCAAAACTGGTTGTGGGGAGGCAGTAGCTACACATTTCACTAGGGTATGTTGAAGATTGAAGTAATTAATCCATGTAAAGCACTTAGAACACCACCATGTACATACAGACTGCTGCTTACCTTTTTTATATGTATCATCTTCTTCAAAAACAACATCCCAAATAGAGAAGACTGATGCATCATGATTTAAATAACTTGACCCAAATCACAAAGGTGATAGGTGTCAGAGTAGGAACTGACACCATGCTCATAACTGTCTGCTACATCTCCCTCCGACCACTACTGAACTTGAAACTCCCACAAGTACAACGGCCTCCTGGGCCTCTGTACCTTTGCGTGTTTTATTCTTTCTATCTGGAAAACTTGTACTGAACCCTTTAAGACAGGTTTCCCATGTTCCCATACAACTATGCTGTTTGACTGATTACTAGAATGTAAATTGCCTTGGAGCCCTTCCCTGTTTTGTCTTAATTATCTTTCAATTCCCAGCACATAGACAAGTACCTAACATATGGTTAATCTCTAAATACATATCAAATAGATATGTATATGAATATATAAATACATGAGATGTTAATTTCATGCAAGTAAATGAGATGAGAGTTTGCTTCATTTAGGAACAGCGTTTGATATTTCTAAAAGCCTTGGGATTAAATTATTTCAGCCTTCACAACTGACCTCATGACTGAGCTACAGAACGTAGAGCCAGGAGTAAGGTGAGTTGGTGTCCACAGAAGGAGTTTAAAGGCATTCCTGTGATGTGTGATCAAAAGTGGTTAATGTCATCAAATCTCACTGTGTGACAAGGTTCATCTTGTTTGGTGCACTCAGTTGTGAGCCACCACTGAGAGAAGGTATGCCTTACAGTGTGCCATCTATCATGAATCAAGAACAAGACAGTCAAATGAAATTTTGTCAATTTCACCAGAGTTGCACAATCCTGGGTCTTCAGATTCCACCTTTTCAAAAATGTCACCACATAGGAGATGAAATGGGTCTATGTTTGTGATCCTGAGACCAAGGTTCATAGTTCTCAGTGGAAATCACTCAGTTCTCCTATGAAAAAAGTAAGTCCATCAAAATCCAACATGGAGGTGATGTTGATTGTATTCTTTAGAACTTGATGGAATTTGGGGAGCTGAATTTCTACCCAGGAACATTTCTACCCGTGAAGTCTGAATATTATAAGGGCTTATTAGAACATTTAATAAGTGATGTGCATAGTAAATGGCCTGAAAAAAATAGGCAAACAGATTCACTCTCCATCATGATGATAATAGTCCCGGTCACATATCACTTCCAGTGTGGCAATTTCTGTTAAATAAAAACATAACAGTGTGTCCTTGCCTACTTCATTCACCAGATCTGGCACTGTGTCACTCATCTCTCAAAGGTTCTTGGAGTGAGGATCAAGATAATAAACTTCAGTGGGCCAGGGACTTAGCTCAGTGGTCCTGCCACCTGCCTCACAAGTGCAAGGAGCCAAGTTTGACCACAAGTACCATGAAAAAAAAAAAAGAATAAACTGCAGGCAATTAGAGTTCAAAATGGCAGGTAAGGAATACCAGCCTTCTATAATCCAGAGGGGCATCCATCTGTAAATACGATGCTCCCCGGTCCACCATCACCCTGTGCCCTAGAGCTGGTCGGAGCCACACAGGCTTGAGGCCCAAACCCCTGGAGAGCCAATAGCCCGAGCAGCAGGTGAGAACACACCCATCCACAGGTCTCTCCTCTCCCCAGCGGCACCTCTGTGGGGCCTTGGCACATTCCATTAAAAGCTCCAATGCTCCTCAACTCGAGGGAAGAGTTGGATTTCAACATTTCATAAGGTAAGGGTTATTAGAGGTTAAAGTCCAATGGGGGCATCCAACAGAAGTTTCAAGGGACTCAGCAGGAGGAAATTCCAGGAAGCAGAAAGTCTCTCGTGAAGCCACAGTGGGCAACAGCTAGGCAAAGAGAACCGCAAGGTTGGAATCAGATATGGGGTCCGGCCTTTGCCTCTCTTGCCTACAAAGTCTAAGAGGTTCAGAGAAAGAAAGAGAGATTTAATGTGCCACATGGAAATACAACGAAGCTTTGAGTACTGACTATGTATCCAGAACTTGGTGTGGGAAATACATATATTATATTTCTTAATTCATCATTTCATGAGAAGAATCTTGGAGTTTGTGGAATTGAGGAGCTTGCCTAAATCTCATAACCAGTAAGTGACAGCATTCATAGTGAAAGCCAGGTCTGTCTGATTCCACAACACACATGTCCCATTGCACGGAGTTGTCTCTGAGACAGGTTGGTTAGCATTCAGAACGGCGCTCCATTCCAAACAGGGCATTTATTGACTGTCAACTGAGACATGGTGGATATGCAATAAATAATAGCTGCCATGGCCACTGTCATCTTAAAATAATAATAATAACGATAAAAACAACAATCTCCTGACCTATCTTCCAAGACCCCCAGGAGGTATCTGAAACCATGCATAGTACTGATATAGAT
>NW_022900919.1:9547687-9572285 GCF_012274545.1 Fukomys damarensis | reverse complement strand
ATATATATACACACACACACATATATATAGTATATATGTATATATATGCATATATATGTATTGTTTTTCCTATATAAGTGATAAAGTTTAATTTATAAATTAAACATAGAGAATAACAATACTTTAAAGGAAAATAGAATGATTATAATAATATTCTGTAATAAAAGTTATACAAACATGGTTTCTCACTCTCTCTCAAAACATAGTATTGTCCTCACTCATCTTGTTGACCTTAAGTAACCAAAACTAAGGAAAGCAAAACTGTTGTTGGATTAGGGGTGAGGCACTGTTATACAATTACAGCCTGGCTTGGAGAGTTATGTAAATGTACTCAAGCTTCTGCGTGCCCAGACGTAATTAAAATTCATTTTCCACCTGCGAAGACTCAGATAAGATGAATGCACTTCAAAAAGCACCCCTGGGAATAATCCCTCTTGAGACATCTCTCCTGCACAGATATACAGGAGATTGTATCTCATCAGTGAAACAGGCAGCTATGGCCCTGGCGATGGACACTGTGGTGGGTCTAAACTTCAGTTAGGATTCTACAAGTTACACAGTGTTACTGGCCTGCAAAATCTTTGGTTTCTGACCTCCCTTGACTGCCCACCAAGCACAGGCTCCCACATGAAGACAATTTATTGGGCAGCACCCAGAGCATCTTGGATTTCCTTGAGTTTGGCATGGTCTAGAATAAGCCAATGAGGGCTCGTCAGACATTTGATTCTTGGTATCTTCTGGGGACCATTCCTGTCTATGAGAAGGTGAAATAGAAGCACTTGAGATCTTCTTGACTTCTCTGCTCCTACAGCCCAGCATGGGGTCTTGGCTATGGTGGGCACTCAATTAATACTAGAGGGATGGCTACACTGCAACCACTTTTGGGTGTCCCAATGAGCTGAGGCACACAATCTAGGCATGAGGCAGAGGACCTTCTTCTGAAGCGCACAGTAAGGAGGTTGAGGGAATCACAGACATTTCTATTCCTGGCATCTCAGTTTATAACAAATCACCCCAGGGTACAGCTTTTAAAAAACAGAGAAAGGATACCCGCAGGCCCAAGAGGTCAAAGCAGCTCCTGGAGAAAATGAGGTTGGCTACCTACCACTTGGGTGGTAAGCATAAGTAGGTCTGGCCAAGAAGCCTGAAAAGACAGGCAGGCTGCAGCAAGGGAACAATAGATCAGGCAGGGTACAGGAAATCCAAGTGGCTCTGGTAGGCCAGAGCATGGTTCAAAGAAGGGAGAGGCCAGGGGTGTGGCCAGAAGCAGATGACAAAGGGCCTTATGTGTCCCACAGTGGGAGTTCTTTTCATCTATAGCAGCACTTTCCAGTGCGTTCTCTGGAAGGATAATTTTGTTTTGGAGATGCCTGTGAAGGACAGTGCTGTATAGGCAACTAGATTCGAAGGGTAGTGGGCTCTGTAGCCCTTCCCACAAGACACATTACCTCTAAAGTTCCTACGGAGCCGGCAGTGAAGAATCTCTGCATTAACACAGTCCATGCTGGCACCATTCAGACTCTCAGGAGAAAAGCATTTGACACAAACACTTTATATTTTCCTGCAACCCTTTTAGAGAGGCCAAGAATGCCCACTGGAAAATGTTCCCCAAAGGTATCAGAAATGATTAAACTGTTTGGATCAAGTGAGTCTGCTGATTTGTCATTATTTGCATTTTAGCAGTGATCCTAGGCAACAACTGAGAGGAGTGAATTAGAGGGCACTACTTTATAGTAGGGGTAGATTGTGTGATCCTCTTCACACCTCTATGGAGAAACTGAACTGGCCAAAAGAAAATAACAACAAGATGTCTTTTTGACAATATTAGAAAACAAACAAGGTGCAAAAAATAGTTATAAGCCAAGACAGAAACCCAGAGAGGCGAGTTGTCATTTAAAAGCTTTTCTTTTCTGGAGGCAGCAAGAGTTGGACAAGAAGCTGTCTACTAATTTTGGTATGGGCCAAAAGGCTGAAAATTATATATTAATGGGAGGAGGGGAACTCAGCCCCTACTTCATCATATGTACAGAAATTCCACATGAATTATAGGTCTAAATGTGAAAAGCAACACAGTAATTAATCTTAATGACTTCAGGGTGGGGAAATAATTCTTCAAAAAGCACTAACCACTAAGGAAAAAGCTGCTATTTGACTGCATTAAAATCAAGAACTTGCGTCCATTCAGACGCTTCATGAAGACAGGAGGTAGAGCAAAGGTATCTACAAGCCATAAGGCTTGCATCCAGAATAAGTAACCTTTGCAAATCAAACAAGAGGATAGACCAGTCAACAGAAGAAATGTACAACAGGAACTTGCACATTTCACAAGTGAAAATGTGTTCCACTTCACAAGTCATCAAGGATTTACAGATTAAAACTGTAATATATCACTCATACCACCAGAATGACCAAAACTGATGACTGACTATAACAAATGCTGGCAAGGACATGAAAGAACAAGAGTTCTCCAGAGCTTCTAGTGAGATTATAAAGTGCAGTGGATTGACTAATGGGCAACTTATAACACCCAGCTGAACTGAATCAGTGTAGTCTGGGCATGGAAGATTCACCTGAAGATTGCTACCAATAGCCATAAAAAGAGAACTGGAGGGGAAGATCTTGGCCTATTGATTTTCTAGGAGAAGCTTGCTGCGGATGGTATTCCTGATGCAAAGTAGGCTGTTCTCGTCATCAGGGAACTCTGACCTTTACCATGGGCATCACTTCCTCGCTCCAATGTGGACCCCTCAGCCTGTTGGCACAGATCCTTCATCCCACCAGCGTAGAATTTCTGGCTTCCACCACTGGCCTCAATAGGGACAAGCATGAGACATTGCCATGGGCTCTGGGCCACTGGCTGGACTCGAGCACATTGCCTTGGACTCTAAGCCTTTAGCTGGACTTGTGGAAACTGCTGGGATCCAGGCCCTCGGCTGAATCCTTTGGGTTTCCAGTGTGCAGTTAATTTCTGGCACTCCTTTACATTTGACTTTTTTTATTATTATAAAACAATCTTATAAGTTATGTGCTCTATATTTAATATACTTCCTTGGCCAGTCCTGCTGACTACAACATAAATGGTTCAAGAAGTGTGAAAAACTGCAATTAATGACTAAAGTTGAAGATAGGCATACCCCGAGAATAACATGCTCCAATCTGAAACATGAACCCAACAACGCATCTATGGATATGTGCACCAAGAAACTGGTAGGAGAATGGTCACAGCAGCACCCCAAACCAGAGACAAACTGCAGGTCCATCCACAAGAGAATGGACAAATAAAATTTTGATATGCTTGTATAATGGAATATTAAAATGTGGTACACACCAAACATGGAAAAAAGTTTGTTGAATATAGTGCTGAGAGAAAGGAAACAAACTATAGAAGCCACAGAATACGATACCACTGTTATGAGGTTAAAGAAAACGGTAAAACACAACCACATTCTTAAAATTTTCAGTAGCAGGAGAGGATTAAGGGCATAGTGATTAAGGGCTTCTTTGGAGGGGCATTCTGGGGTCCTGGAAAGCTTCTATTTGTAGAAACTAGTGTTTCTTTCATGATAATTCATAAGTATTGTGTTGTATGCCATATGCTGTGTGCTAAAATGCCAAAATAATATTTACAAAAAGGTATTGGAGGACAGGTGAGGTAGGTGATATTGGGAACAGAAAAGAGTTGCTATTATCTAGACCAAAAAGAAAAAAAGGAAGTAGCAGTAAAAATTAAAAGTGGAGGAAGAGTGTTAATCTGTTTGATTGCAAAGGCTTGTTACTGTAAAAGCTGACATTGCAGGGAACTGGCACCGTATCAAAGAATTTAACTCATCAAATATTTTTCATCCATGAGTTCTTAATGCCTTGAAGGAAAACTGGACCACCTTCAGAAGCTGACAGAGAACCAGCCTTTTATCTTAAAATCTGATGAGGAAAGCAAAAGAACTATTTATCCTGCTTTTCCTTAACTGGCCAAATGAGTAACAAGTAAGTAAAGATGAAGGAGCAACATCTTCTCATGAAAAAGTCCAACAATTAAATAGTAAAGAAGTTATAAAATTGGAATATTGCTATTTTCCAGTCCTCTATTAAGCAACCAACTTAGACAATGCTCATCAAAGGCTTCCTATGTCATGAGCAGTGACCCCCAAGTCATAGATCTCCTAAAACACAGCATCACCCACTTGTCTGCCCCCACGAGTCTGAGCAAGAAGCTGGCTCTACCAAAGGAAGCAGGAGCCTGCAGAGTTGCACCACAGAGAATGCACAAAATCCTGACTATGGGAAACTGTGGGGCAAAACAGCCTGGTCTTTCATTGGGTAAATAGCAAAGGAGAGAAAGGGTAGCTTAAGAGACTAATATTTAGGGGGCACATCTAGGTAATAAAATAGAAACACAAAGAAATAATATTTTGCAAAGATCATGATACTGACTGTTTGTAGGGGATGATGGGTCTGGCATAGGGACAGAAAAAACAAAGGGGACTAGGGAGGCTGAGGCAGGAGGATCGCTGTGAGTTTGAGACCCACTTGGGCTACATAGTGAGTTCCAGGTTGGTCTCAACTACATAGTGAGACCCTGTCTCAAAAAACAAAACAAAACAAAAACCAAAGAGGTTTTCCTAGGATAGATGAAAATGTTTTATGTCTTTCCTGAAGTAATGGTTACAGAATATTCATCTTAGCCTCATCCGTTAAGCCATACATTGTACATCTTTGCATCCATAATGACTTCAAAGTAAAATAAATCACTACTGGAAGCTGACAGAACCAGCCATGCACCTGTGGTATATGAGTTCCCATTTTTTTGCATTTTCAGTAAAACTACTGTGTATATTAGCATTAACTTATTATACAATAAGAGTAAAACAGAAACATAATCTTTGTATCCAAAAGGATACATATTAGATGCACAACACTTAAAAAGAACATGGTAACTGTAAAGGAACTGTCATCTACCTTACTTCATGTAGTGATTATACCTACTTTTGGTCACGGATAATATTTTACCCATTTCACAGAGGAGGAAAGTATTAGTGATGTTTTGCCCTTGTTTATTTTACTCATTTTTTTTACAGTTCCAAATCCCACACCTTTCCTTCTAAAATTTATTTAAATACTTTGTAATTATATATTTTTCTTTAGTCTACCCATTCCCGCCTTTACAAATGGAAATTCCAGTTGGGGGGCAGGGACCCAGTGATACCAGTGGAAAAATAATTCAATAAGGAACAAAAACTACTTAAGGAAAAGCAAACTTTGAAACCAGTAAGCACCCTATAGGATTACCAGTAAATGACCTTTAGGAACCTACAAATATTAAAATCTATGCAATTATGAATATATACATGATGAAAACTAAAGAAATGTGCACTTTCAGAGAAATTTCTGTTATTCCAAAAGCATATTTTATAATAGAAAACAACCTAGCTGTCCATCAGCAGGACGGTGAACATACACATGCATATATTTATATGACATAATTCTAAAAATGATAAATAAATCTCAAAAATAGATTGCAAAAGAAAAGCAAGTCCTTCTCCACAATTCCTCACCCTCTTTTTCTCTCTGCTCCTTGCTACATCTCACTCCATCCCCTTTTCTCCAGGCCAGCTAATCCAACCCACCACAGTCATATCTTCACAGGATTACTGCTCTTTTTGCCTGCAGCTCGGTCCTCTCCTCTGCAAAGTGATTTTTATAAAGAAGAATCTAATACAAGAGGGATAAAGAAAGGAAAACTGTAGCCAGTAGGTTTCATGGCACCCAGGGCTACAACCAAATCCTGTCTGTACCATTCAGTAATCACATGAACTGGAGCAAATCATATAAAACCACTGAGTCTTAGTTTCATTATCTGATAAAATAATCACCTTTCCAATGTAGGTAAAATAGATCACTGTCTTCCTCACCCTGTACATCTGTCTCTGAGTAAAACAGCAGTATCGAATGTGCCCAGCAAAGAGCTTGGCAGGTCGCAAGCAATCAGCAAGTGTCAGCTGTGGCCAATATATCACTTCTCTGACTGGTGGCCTCCAGCTGCCTTGAGAATCGAGTCTAAACTGCTTAGCATGGCTGTCAAGCCCCTGCTTATCTCCTCAGCCCAACTCCTGCAACTGTGCCTCTTGTCATGGGAGCCACAGCTACGTTCATTTTTGTTCTCCAAATGTTCTGTGTTCCCTTGTGCCTTTATCTTTGCCTGAGCTCTTCGCTTTGCCAGAACAACCCCTGCCCCTTTTACCTGGACAACTCCTCCCCACTCTCCAGGCCTCAGTTTACCCATAACTTTGTCTTTCCTTCTGTTCAGCAGACAACTATTCTTCTACCATCACTGTGCATGAAATTGTAATGAATGACAGATCCATCTTTCCAGCAGATGTGTAACTGCCCATCTACCTCGCTAATCAAATAGTTCTGACACCAGGCACTATGTCTGGGACACAGTAGGTTCTCAGTAACCTTTGCTGAGGGTATGAGTATATTTATGAATTCATGAAAGCTAAATAGGGCCTCCACACCCCACCTATAACTTCATATTAAGCAGGGAAAACTGTCACAAACTTCTGTGGTTCCTTGGGAGCCAAGGTAGGGTGAGGTACAGCTCTCTCTCCTCCGGAGTCAGGAAGAATTTCATTATTGTTTTGCCCCAGGTTCATTCCACTGTCTGCTTAGACTGAAAGTATCTCTTTTCTACTCACTCTTGTTCCTAAATGCAGACATCGTCTTTGGACAGATTAACCTTCCTGTTTCTCCCACACCCAAAGGTATTTTGGATATCTGTTGAAAACTTTGTCTTCTATAAATAAAAAACTCAGTACTGCACCCCCAAGCATCTCAAAGCTCTACATACCTCACCAGTAGAGAAACTTTAATTTGTCCTGGTATTATTACTAACCCAATGCTGAGTACATTTTTCCACACTGCACATGTGCACTTCCTGTTATCTCAGGTGCCTCACTGAGGAAGCACACTTCCTCTTCCCCTCATGTAGGGAACAGGGAAAGGGGACGTTACTAGATCCTCTGTCATGAGTCCTAGTCTCTTGAGGGCCATGACAGCACAAGGTGAATTAACTTATAGAAGCTGAGCTTTGGGCCTGATCAATGCTGCTCTGGGCAGCAAAGATAGAAGCCCCAGAGCCTGCCAGACCTTTATTCAGTACCCTGGGAGAAACAAATGTTAACAGATGACCGGGCCGGGCTGCAGAAACCCTAGGACAATGAGGAACTATGCAGATGAAGATTTGGTTCCTCCCAGGATGTCTCCCGCTGGCGTGGTCCTGCTGTGGAGCATCACAGCACCTCAGGACCCTTGAAGTCTTAGCTGTGACTGGAGGTGAAGATGGAGTTATGTCTCAACATACCGTAGCTGCCCTGTAGGAAAACTAGGTCCTAATCATGATTTTTCACAAAAATTATGCAGAATCTCTCCTGACACCCTCCCAACCACCACGAGAATCCCAGCTCCAAACTTCCTCCTTAGAGTCATCTTTAGAAAACCACCTACCTTAGCCCTTTTTCTAACCCTGAATCTAAAAGGAAATTCAGACGGCAGTGAGTCAAAAAGACTTGATGCCCACCTACATGGGCTGATTTTATATCTCCAGAAACCATGCGTGAACCTACCCACACTTCCTCCCAAAGCAAGATGGCCACCTCTGTGATCGGCTCAGTTTAGGTGGCCCTGCTTGAGAGGAAAGCACGTATTTATAACTCTCTTGGTTCAAAATTCTAGCTATAAATTCCAGACCCCAACAATTGTAAGGAAATTTTGAGCAAAAATTTGGCCATGCTTCTGAAATCAGATTAGCTTACCAATTTGCTATGGTGATGATTACTTCAAAGACAGCTGTGGTTTCATAAAATTAAGGCTCCCTGCCCTAGGCATATCTTATGGGCTCCCTCCTCAGAGTTCAGGAATGCATCCCTAGGGAACGACAGCAATCTGGAGTTCTTCCACCAGGTTGGGATGTCAATGTCACGGTTAGAATCTGCACCTGGGGCAAGACAACTGGAACCAGCCCCAGGAGAAGAGCAGTAGAATGTCAACATGTAGAGGTGAAAAATTCCTGCCACTTATTTTTCATACAAACAGGCCTGGCCTTGCCTTTGCCCATCCTGCTTTACCTTCTGATGTAGGAAAGGGCCTACTGTCCTGATTCCTCACCTACCCTCTTAACTTTTGTCATCTTCAGGTGAGGCTGAGGCCTTCTGTGCCTTGAAATGCAGGACAGCCAGTTCCACAGGAGTAATTCAAATTTAGCAAGGGGAAATATTTACTGCAAGGGGTACAGGACCCAGGAGAGGGTATATTTGTGTATAATACCATATAACACCAGGGCCTACAACACTGGTCACTCCAACCTTGACCCTGTTGTTAATGTGCCTCTCTCCTTGGTTCTCTATATCACAGGGAATACACTAAGGTCTTCCCTTAGATTCCAGGTCCTCCCAAAAGCAGACTATATTTATTGATCAGAGTTCTATAAAAAAGCAGAACAAACAGGATGTGGAGAAAGATAGAAAAGGAGATTTATGATGGGAGTTGGATCATGCAGTTATGGACACCAAGAAGTCTCATGATATTGTGTGCAAGCTGGAAACTCAAGTAAGCCAGTAATATAATTCAGTCCAAGACCAAAGTCCAGAGAAGCAAGGTCACTGACTTATGTTCCAAAGTCTGAGGGGAATCAAGAGATGTAGTTTGCAAGGACAGGAGAGAATGGATTTCCTAGCTCCAGAAGAGAATTTGCTCTTCCTCTCTGTTTTATGTGTGCACTTACTGGTTTGGATGATGCCAACCCACAGTGAGGAGGATGGACTTTCTGCAGTCTGATCTGAATGCTAATCTCTTCCAGAAATACCCTCCCAGAGACATCCAGAAATCATGTTTTACCAGTTGAGTATCTGTGAACCCATATAGGTTCAAATAACCATCACACAGACCCCAAAACTAGAAGGTAGGTGCAAGTATTCTTTTGGTAGGTGACCAAGCACTGTGAGAGAGTTGGGGAGTGACACAGGGAAGGCAGTAGAGTGGATTATCACACCAAGCAACTGGATTTCACCCACCCTGACCACTAAGAGCCAATAGACAGGTTCCTGAACTTTCTGAAAACTGAAAAAGCTGGGGTGTATATAAACTACTCTCTATTCCTCATGGAATAAAGTCTGTTCATTCCCTGGCACTACTCTGTCTCCTCCTTCAAACTCCAAGGAACTCTCAGGTGAATAGATACAGCATGCCATGTCGCCTGTAAGCAAAGTGTCTGCAGTGGCCTGGGGTATTCTATGGGCCCTTGGGCATGACATCAAGTTGCCTGTCCAAAAGCCCATGTCTTGGTCCCCTAGCTCTACCTTTGTGGGAGGTATGGCACTTAGAAACAGTCAATATATTTACCTAGAGATAAAGTGAGTAAAGTTTAAAAGAGCAGCTCATAACATGAAGCAGAACCAGGGTCAGAGTGAATGCTCAGCAAGGGCATTTGGATCAAAGGTGTTAGGGGTTCTTTCGGATAATAAAGAAAAAAAAAGACAGAGAAAGTGGTAGTGGCCAGAGAAAATGAAGAAGACATAATAAGCAAGTAGTAGAGAAGAAAGCAAATGAAAAATCAGTGAGAGGAAGTGGAAAAGGACGCATGAGCATTTAACTCATGGGAAATTCAAGATCTCACTTAGCATTTCCTTTGGTCTCTTCAAACAAATCTAAGTTGACAGGCAGAAATATGCTACCCTCAAGATGTCCACTTTCAAATCCAGGGACAGTCCCCTCACAAAAAGGATTTTGCAGATGTGATTAAGGTTAAAGACCTTAAAACAGAGAAAGTACAATATTTACAATTGTCCAGATGAACCTGTTTTTGGCTGTAGCTAGAGAGACAAGGCAGTGTGCTAAGCACCCACAATCCCTTGCCGGATCTGAAATGTAGGACTAGCTGAACCACAAGGACCAGAGAAGCCTCAGGAAGCTGGAAATGGCAAGGAAAGGGATTCTCCCCGAGTCTCCAGAAGGGAATGCTGTTCTGCCAACATTTTCAATTTAACCTGGCGAAACTCAAGAATGCTGACCCCCAGAGCTGTCGGATAATAACTTTGTTTTGTTTTAAGCCACTAAGTATGCAGTGATTTGTTACAGCAGCAATAGAGAAAGGAATACACCTAGGGACATTAAAAATGGAAAATTATCAAAAATGACTCTCTTCCACTCTGGTATTCTGCCTATAATCAGTTTCCCATTTCGGCTGGAATTGTTTTTTTTTTCCCCCTTTCTACACAACAGAGAATGGCTGCTCACAAGATTCATTAATATGCATAAAGAATAGCATAATTAGTTGCCACAGGTAACCCTTCTCTGGCTGTGTGAACCAAGCTAATGTGCAAATGCATGCTGCACCAGCAAGCACAGCAGTGTAAGTAAAAGTCCCCATTTCATAAAAGGAAATATTTGAATAATATGCAAATGCACTAGATGTTATTAGCAGGATGTCAGGTTTGACAGTCCATGTTATTGTGAAAATAAATGAGTTTTGACACAAATAACTTAGGTATGCATTGATTCTTCTTTAAAAAAAAGCAAATCTTGTAACAAGATGTTATGTATTGTGCAGTAGGTTTATAAAGATTCTGGTGGCTATTAAGAGAAAAACATGGCGAAGGATTGTTTATTAATGTATTCATTAAGATGCGCTAAGGTGTAACAATAATTACTTTCCTCAAAAATGTACTCGGTCTGCTTGCATATTTAATTGACTCTGGCAACCTATATTTAAGACAATGAGGGAAGTTGTCAGCAATGTGAAGACAGAAATAAAGCAAAATCAAATCACCATCAATGGCATCAAAAACGTTGTGCTGCATGCTTTAACTCCTGGGAATATTTTCTCTGGACACTCTTCATCTTGAAGCAATCTACCAAATGAAATTCCTCTGGTGCACTTTGTTTTGTTTTCTTTCTTTCGAGTCTCCCCCTTTTGATTTTTCTCTTCTGAGGTTCTGGTGGATAGGCAGGACACAATGTTGAGGACAGAACTTCCTGGCTCTGGTCAAGGGCCAGGCACCCCTGGTTTTGACCCTTTAGAGAAAAAGAAAAGAGGCATCCAGGAAACATCTCTGCCTGAGGACAAACATCTGCCGGAGAAGCTCCTGGACCAAATTCACAGGCTCCTGAGAAGCTACCTCCCTTGGGGGGTTTGGAAGGGAAAATCTGATAGGTAGGGGACATTGCCCTGGATGAGCTGATGACGAACTTGCCCTTCTGCCCACCAGACACACATTTCCAGTATTTCCTACACAGAAAGGCAGGGACACCAATGAGGCCAAGCTCTTGGACATCACCATAGGAATAAAGATACATTGTTAGTGAGATTTGGGGACAGGGCAGACTTTGGGTGTAAGAGAAAAACCAAGCCAATTAAAATAATTTAAAATAAATAAATATATCAAAAGATTTTGTCTACCAGAAGCAGCTACATGGCTAGTATCAATGTCCAAACTCAAAGCACAGAACATGTTATACTCTGAGCTCCACTGACAGTGGAGGTGAATATGGGGTCCTACTGATGAAACCACTACTGTGGCTGATTCTGAAAGCTGACTAAGCTACTACAGCAGCCAATACTCACACTGAATAAAGTCCTCAAAAGAACCCTGCTTCCTGGAACCTCTGAGTTAATGTCTGGCAAGGAGGTGTCTGATCGGCAGAGTCACAGTCACATACCAACACACCACTGTCCCCGAAAGACAGGCTGAGGAAGTGCTGGCCTTTCAGTATCTATAGCTGGAGTGGATGCTACCTCTTCTCTTGAACAATAAAGCAAAGGATCTCCCAAACATAGAAAAGGCATGCAAACATCATGTGGACAAAAATACTGACAAATATTCCCTGGAGTCGACTTGGGTTTCCCTCAATATAGACTCTTCTTGCCAAACTTAACTTAACAAAAGGCAAAAGCACTTCAGATGGAACTCAGTGCAATTCCAACATACAACACAAATCAAACTCATCCCCCAAGTTGGACAACACAAAGAATTGTGGTCATAGCATCCACTGCTAAGACCATCCTTCATGATCTACTCTCTGTATTTGGTCATTGTAAAGTTCACCACCAATGATAGACCCCATAAAATTGTGGAAGACACAGAGAAAGAAAACACTAGGCGAGCAAACAGTGTGCAATATATACACAATACACCAAAAAAGAAAATCTTAAATCTTACATTCCATTTCCATAACAAGTTTCCTAGTGTGCAAAGCCACTTCCCCTTCAAGGACCCCAGTTGGAATACAACTTCATTTCTTTAATATTAACACAAGTTAAATATTTTTCAACCAGAAGAGGAAACATTTCTGAGAAATCTGGGATTTGCATGGTACTGTCCATTTGGAGTTGATGTAATCTGCCCCCAATTTTTATATCAGATATGGTAATTATGGTATAATAAAAATTAATAAGTATTTTGTCTTGGTTCCCAGTTTGTCTGACACAGAGCTCCTGAGTGATGAGTGTCATTTGTGTGCCAATGAGATGACTCCTGTGGAGGTGAGCTACATAATAGTAAGTAGCTTTGTGATAAAGACTGGTCACCAGAAAGGCTGGAACACAATTAGAGGGCAGGAACTTTCAGCCTTATGCCCAGACCTCTGGGAAGGGAAGAAGGCTGTAGATTGAGTTCAATCACTAATGTCCAATTATTTACTCCATCACAGACAGCTACATAAGGAAACTTCCACGGAAGCACCTAAATAATAGTGCCCAGAGGGTTTCCTCCTTGATGAGAACTTCACGGTTCTAGGAGGGTGACCTGGCCTAGAGGGCATGGAAACCCTGTGCCACTCCTACCTCAGACCTTGCCTTATGCTTTTCTTCCATTTGACTGTTCCTGAGTCGTATCCTTCATAATAACCAGACAAACCTTAGTGTTTTCCTGAGTTCTGTGAGTCATTCTAGTGAATGATAAAGCCCAAGGAGAGGGTTGGGGGGATCATCCAAATTTATAGCAGCTTATTCAGAAATTTGTGACTGGCATCAGAGGTAGGGACAATTTTCAGAGAAAGAGTGAGCCTTAACTTCTGGGGTCTGTGTTAACTCAGCATATTGTCAGAATTGTACTGAACTGTTGGAAATCTAACAGATGTTGGAAAATTGGAAAACTGATGTGGAAAATCCACACACACACATGAAGTTAGCAAGATGACACAGTAACAATTACAGGTACAAAGAGATCAACCACCCTAACAAATGCCTCTCTAATGCCCCTTTTGTAGCCTGCTTTCCAGAAAAGCTCAAAATGGTCACCTTCCACCTAAATGGAACAAGTACTGTGCTCAGTGGAAGAGGCATCTCTTCCTTGGGCACTAAGTCACTTCACAGTCGTGAGACTGAAGAACAACAAGCAACAATTACATGAGTTTCCTAGTAAGAGATGCCACTCCCACATCCGGTTCTTGATTCCCAGCTATCAATTGGGTCTCACATAGTCAACAGCATCTCAACAGATGGCTGGCTTGTTCCTCCTATGCAGGAAATTTTGGTTTAACTATTGCCTTTTGCCAATTGGACCTTCACAATGGAGACAACAGTCATGCTTGAGGAATCGAAATTCATTTTGCTGAGCACAGCTATAGACTGTCCCTTCTGCTCCACTGACTTCAACAAATCACTGAGGACATCACATTGGTTGCAAAGAGGCTGACTGGTATCCACAAGGGTAAGAGATTACCTTGTACCCTCCTTACTGGATCTCCTCTCTGCAGTGGAGTCCTAACTCTTCAGTCACATGTTAGCAGGCGATACAGTATGAATTGGAACTCAGGTCTGTCATCTTAAAAAACACTGCCCTGTCCACAGTTCTCCAACAAGCACTGGAAAAGCAATGTGATTTGAAGGTCATATAGAGCTCTCCCAAATCGATACATGAATTCAGTTCAAGGTTTTTTATCTTTGAAACAGAAACTGATCTTCAGAAGACTGGTTAACAATCATCTTACTTGATTACTTTTCTTTATAAAATCACTCTCTGATGGATGGCAACCTTTGAAAAGTAAGATCTTGTGGTGGGCAAGTCAGAAAGAGGTAGTGGAAAGATGGCATCATCTTCACTCTGCTCTTGGATTTGTGGTCAGTCTGGAGAAGGAGCCAGAGTTCATAAGAGGTCTTGAAACATCCTCCCAAAGTGGCGTTTTCTCTGGTTTAAATGTCACACAGAATCAGAGGTTTAAAATTCTAATGCTCATTGCATCATTTGTTTTCCTATTTTAAAATTCCTTATTTATTCCTTCTTATGAATTTAGCTCTATCTCTAAGGGAACAGACTTGAAGCTAGTGCAATATACAAGGAGCTGAGGTTGGATGATAGAGAAGTGAGAAAGGGCAGCCAGGCACCCATCATTAACTGGAGGCGACAATAACAGATGGAAGATATTGGACAACTTGGTTTGGAGACCTTGCTAAAATGAAAGGAAAATCAAATAACACAGAATTAAAGTTTCACTGACATTTCTTTTCTGAATGCAGAGGGGTCCAAAGAGTTTCTGGTTTTAGACTTATGTGTAATGAAAATTCTCTTCCACTGACAAGTTTAGATGAGGCATTTGCAGTATACTCATGTAAAAGTGTGCAGTGGTGTCAGAAAATACAGCAATGTCCAGCTCATCTTCATCAACTTCCACCCAGGTTGAAAGCTATGAATGCATTTTCTGAGGGAATAAAACCAAAGCTCTGCTGAAGGAACGGCCAGATGTATCAGTGAAGTGGCTGTTTGCACTCTGAATGCTGAAGGCAGAAACACTTCAGCTTCTGCCTTACTCCACAATTCAGAGTATCTGCGGCTGGACCCATAATTTCCAGAGATGAAGGGAAGGCCATAGAAGGATGATCTAGAGATGCAGAGATCTGGGATTCCCCATCAATCGGCTCACCCCAATCTGAGCTCAAAGTCAGTCTGTCCAGATTACAGAGTCAGAGCTGTCCCTGCATGGTTCAGATGGTGCTTGCTGAAAAACAAACGCTTAATGTATATTGCTTTAGGATACATATCTAGGTAGTTTCAATATTAAGGAATATTTAAAAATGATTGACACAAAAGTTGGAATAAAGGTAATTGCCTGGGAAAAAAAAAGTATGAAGGGCTCCCAGGGTGCTAGATATGTTCTAATTCTTTGCTTTAATGGAGGATTGTTCATTTTAGTACCTTTACTATCTTAATCATGCATATATATATATCTCCACATTTCTCTATCCTCAAATGCATGCCGCAAAAATATTTTTTGAAACCTAATGGTATTATGGTAGCATAAGAAGTAGAAAAAAGTTACAGGCTCATTCAAAAGACCCTAGGAAATGCAAGGTAAATGGGGCTGCATTTTTTAAACAAGGGAAAAAAATGTGAAAAATAATTCTGAAGCCATTGCTTCTTGGCATATCTCCACATTTCTCTATCCTCAAATGCATGCCGCAAAAATATTTTTTGAAACCTAATGGTATTATGGTAGCATAAGAAGTAGAAAAAAGTTACAGGCTCATTCAAAAGACCCTAGGAAATGCAAGGTAAATGGGGCTGCATTTTTTAAACAAGGGAAAAAAATGTGAAAAATAATTCTGAAGCCATTGCTTCTTGGCCTTTTGGCTAAGATCAAGTGAAGAATTCTGAAGCTAAGTCATTATTGTTTGCTTTGGGGACCCAAATGAACACTAGCATCTAAATGTATGTTGGTGTATTAAGTACTCTCAGAATAAAACATTTTAAAACAAAGAAACTGCTCTTATAACTTGATGTGCAGAGTTCTTTCATGAAAATAAATGCTTTCCACTATTTTAAGGTTCAATTTTAATAATGAGATAAAAAATAAAGGCTTATGATATTGCTTTGAGCATCTCTCAATACCACCTTGGATTGTAGTATATGTTGTAAATGACCTCAAGTCACAGATTAGAAGACTGTTAGGTGATCTATCACATTTATATAGCAATAGGAGTAATAATTGCATAAACGGATGTAATTAAAATATAATTAAATCCATGTGGTCATGACAGTATCAAAGTTTTTAGCAAAAGCAGTGATAAATTTTTGAGAGTGGTGGATAACTAAATCATTGTTTTAACACAGGAATGTAAAGAGAAAATCACACACATATCTTGCATTTTGTATAAAGTTGTACCACTGTATAAACAAGTAACTACTGAGAAATTTTTCTCTACAGAAGTATTCTAGTTCAAAAATAAAGAGAAATGACAGAATGAAAGTATCAGTATTTTATATCCCCAAAGCAATAAAAGATGAAGGAAGTGACCAAGCACAAGCAATTAACGGTTCAGAAGGTAAGCCAGCCAGACACCAGGGCTTCCTGGGAGAGGCACTAAGTGACCTGTGAATCAGCCTTGCAAAAACAGATACATCTAGGTCTTCCCAACTATTGAAATCTGTGAATTTACAGGAAAGAGAACCAGGACAACCGATCAAGGATGGTTTGAGGATGCAATGAGAAAAATCTAGACTGATCCAGTGTGTCCAGTGTGTAAAGTTCTAACTCCAAAAATGTCACTGTTCACCGGTAATTCATGAGGAGAGATAGGAAACAGGAACACAGACTTTGTAGAGATTAGGAGATGATATGGAAATGGGGTAAGGACAAGAGGGAGAGGAAGGGAAGAGGAAGTACAAGCAAAAAGGATCAAGATGGGATATGTCTCTGTACCGATTCTCCACAATGAATGTATTGACTATCTATCCAAAAAATATTTAACAGATGACTGAATATGAAAAAAAATATCATTTCTTCACTAAATAGCTATAAGAAAAAAAGATAGGCGGTCTTCAGAATAAAAGAGAATTAAAAGCATAAAATCGGCTGGGCATGATGGCTCATGCCTGTAATCCCAGCACTCGGGAGGCTAAGGCAGGAGGATCACTGTGAGTTTGAGACCAGCCTGGGCTACATAGTGAGTTCCAGGTCAGTCTCAATTACAGAGAGAGACCCTGTCTCAAAAAACCAAAAAAAAAAAAAAAAAAAAAAAAAACCCAAAAAATCATAAAATCAATTGCAACTAGGTATAATTCCAATAAAAATTCAAAGACACTACAAAAATAATTATGAGACCATCTGAGACATCTGAACACTGGATAACTGAAACTACTGTTCAATTGTGGGTGAGATAATTATGTTTCTAAAAGGAAAGTTTGCCTTTTAGAGACACATACTCAAAATTGACAGGAGAAATGGGCTTGTATGCAGGACTTGCTTCAAAATAGCTCAGAGAGGTAGCAGTGGGTAGATGTAAGTGTAAGGTAGAATGGGGCTGACCAGCAGCTGGTGATACACAGGGAGGCACTGCAGCATTCTCTCTACTTTTACATTTTTAAAATATTTTCCTAAATATTTAAGAGTTACTAAAATTTTCGCCTCAAATCAAATAAGCAACAGTATGTGCAATAGGTATAATCCAAAAGGGGATTCCAGCATTAAAAGAAAAATAGGTCTTACCTATAAATGAGAACAAGCAAAAGCAAATGTAAAACACTAAATATAAGCAGTTTCACAAAGAAATACAAATGATTGATAAACACAAGAAAAATGTTTGAATTCTTTACAAAATCTTCATGGAATACTGATTGCTACTGTAGATTCTTAGGTGTATCTAGATGAGGTGGTATATTTGCATCTGACACATCTAATCAAATAGGTGAGAATGTAGTAGTATCTTTCATCTTGCAGGTAATTATAATTGTCAACTGGGTTCTTAATTCCTTTAGGTTGTTATCCAACAGCTTGCTGTGGCACATGTGTCATAGGTTCACCACCAGTGACCAAAACATTTCACTGATGGTTTTCAGATGGTCCTTGGAATGCCAGGTCTATGAAAGAAGGTGGTATTATAGGGAGGGAATCCAAGCAAAAGACAGGAAACTCTAGGATTCACCACCATGGAATGTATGCACAATGCCTCCAGGTAAAATCCAGCAGGAAAGGAAAAAAGGAAAATAAGGGGAATGTGTTAGTTGGGGTTCTCCATAGAAGCAGAACCAATGGTAAGATTTATCATGAGAATTGGTTCACATGATTATTAATGCCAAGAAGTCCCACCATGTACCAAGTGCGAGCTGGAGACCCAAGAAAGCCAGTGGTGTATGTTAGTCTAAGGCCAAAGGTCTGAAAAGCAGGCACTCCAGGATCCAAGGGAAGTCAAAGATGGATGTCCCATCCCAATTAGAAGATACAGATTTCACTTTGTCTGCCTTTTTCCCTACTTAGTCCCTGGATGCCTTAGATGGTGCCTACCTACAGTGGTGCAGATAGATTTTCTTTGCTCAATCTATTGGTTCGACTGCTAATCTCTTCTAGAGACAGGTTCACAGACACATTCAGGAAAAAGCCTCACCTCCTACCCGACATCCTTCAGCACAGTGAGGCTACATAGAGAGAGGTGTACTGGCCACCCGCCGTCCTTAGGTTTGGATGGCTTGTGCTTGCGGGCCACTAACAACACGAATGATAATGTAGTGTAGCTCCTCAACACATGTCTCGGCCCACGCTATTCTAGAAGGAATCTACAGTTCTCCTGCTGGTTTTTGAGGCTCCCATCAAGCCTGCGGGGTTCAGTTGGAGCACATCAAGTCATGGTGAGGTTTCCACTAAGACCAGGCAGCGGCAGCCTGTGCACAAAGCCCTGTGAACCACAGTGACAGGCTCATTTGGAAACAAATTAAGGGTTAAGTGAAAAGTGCATGACAGAGGCAAAATGGAGTTTCCCTTTCCCCCTTCCTGTCGGTTAGAATTAGAAAGTGCCCATGAGCAGTGGTGTCAAGAATATGAACGTAAGATGTCATTTTGGCTGCGTCTAATTGAAGCGAGGATAAATGGAGTGGAAAGGCAGCGTCTAATCCAATCAAAACATGAAAAAGGTATTTTGACATGTAAATTATAAACTTCCTGTGTATTTTGTCTCCCCAATTACACCCTCCCCTGTCATGTTTTTTTAAAATTATATCTTAATCTCCTAGTCGCCTAATAATTATGTCATCATTCTTGGGCCCTGAACACTGTGTAATGGTATTTTATGGGATATGCCATTCATTATTAACTAAACTCACTCTGTGTCCCCAGCGATACCATATCTCATGGTGTTCAAATATGCCTGGTGTCAGCTCGCACTTTGTAAATGCTATGGCAGTTCCACTCTCTGCTTCACGGTCACAAGAGAACGAGTTTGTGAAGCACTTTTGGACAGTTAATCTGACTCGTTGGTGTTTTATAGGGGGATATCTGACACCACCTTTTTTTTTCTCTACTAGAATAGGCAATTGGTTTAAAATATAAATCTCTCATCATTGGGACTCACTGAACAAGTGCCACACTCAGAGATTTGATCTGCTGCTCATAAAGAGCCAATACCAACATCAGACAACTGAGATCACAAAAAAGAAGCCAGATAGTAAAAAAATAAAAATAAAAAAATGCCAGTTCAATATACAGAGAATGATTATTCTGTAGTGGTGGGAGGCACTGGCCAAAAACACTACAGATGATTTCTAAGCGGGAGAGAACTTTGAAGATTGCACAACCCAGGGCCTTGGGTTTACAGGTGACAAAAAAAACAGCAACCAGGTAAAGGACTTTTTCCATGTCTCTCTCTTCGTTGGACCAAAAACAGTAGATTTCCCTGGGAACCAGCTGGGCTACTCTAGGGCCCTGTTGTGTACCAGAGCCCCAGGGGGTGATTTCGGAGCCAATGCACTGTGTTCAGGGCCACTGCTCAAGCAGAACTGTGGCTTCTCCAAAGATCTCACTGAACACTGGGGCCTAGAGAACAGCCATGGAAACTGAAAATTGCCCCGTGTCCACATTTTTCTTCAAAAGACAGTCTTTCAGTTAAGTGTTACTCCAATTTACAGTAGGGACATAGAGGAAAAATAGGCATTGAGTTCAGAAAGAGGGAAATTCTAATCCTGTGCCTGACCTTAGGCAAGTCACCTGGACAATGGCTTAGCCTCAAGACGCTTACCTGCAGCAGAGGTAATGTCACACCTCTATGTGACAAATGCCATTTCCTGTACATTAGGACTACCAAAACTAAGTAGCCAAGCCAGGTATTGTGGTTAATCCCTGTAACCCCAGCTCTCTAGGAGGTTGAGGCAGGAGGAATACACGTTTGAATGCAGCCTGGGCAACTTAGGAACTTAGCAAGACCCCTTCTCAAAAAATTAAAAAATAAAATTTGTCTGTGGATCTGGGTTCAATCCTTATTACTGGAAAAAAAAAACACCTAAGTAATCCAAACTAGAGTAGAATATTCAATGTGAGTCAAGAATCTTGAATGTGTGTCCCTTAGGCATCAGTTCTCCTTTTTCTTTAATAAAAAAAAAAAGATGGATAAAATAATATATCTCCCTGAGTTAAAAATGAGGTAGCTTAGGCCTAGTGATTTTACAAATTTCCTGGAATGTGGAATGTGTCTGAAAGACCATCAGAGCCACGGACATTGTCACTAAATGACATCTAAGTGGAGTGACTCAATGAGTCAGGAAAGAGTGAGACAGAATATGAGATGGGCACTGAGGGGCAGGTTACTGGCCCACAGCAATTCCACACTGAGTGTTTCCACTGAAACCAGTATGGAGCCCTCTCCCAGGGTAAAGGAAGAAGAGACTACCCAGGAAGGAGCCACTCATGCCACCAACATGAGGTGAGTGGTTCTTCCGCATGCACTCTGAGTACAGGGCCCCTCTTTATCTGAAAATTCAGTTTCTCTTTGTAGTTAGCCAAGGTTCGTTAACCCCAGCCCAAAAATATTAAATGGAAAATTCCATAAATAATTCCTAAGTTTTAATTACCTTTTATTCCCCTATATTTTTACAATTGTTCTATTTCTTATTAGTTATTGCTTATCAGTTACTGTGCCTACTCTACAAATTAAAATGTATCATACACATCTTGCACTAAAAGCATAATACAATCGTGTGCTAGTTAATGAGAAAGCTATGTTCTGGAAAGTGTGTCATCAGGTGCTTTGGGCCATGTACTTACACATACCTAGGTGGTTAGGGTGTCACTAGGTGATATAATCACATGGGACCTTCAAAGTATTTGTGCCTGAAGAGTTTAAATAGCCAGGAGGAGGAAAGTGGTTGTTTCAAACACAGTGCACCTATTCTATGAGCTCTTATGCAGACCTATGTGCAAGTACAAATGGCTGAAAACACTGAAATAAAATAAGTAATGCTCAGTGTTTTTAAAACCAGAGTAGACTGTGCATATTAGAAGATTACTACTGTGGTGTATGGTGCCATTTTAAGCAAAGGGTCTAGAAGTACACACAGCCATAGCGAAGCTAGTTTACTTCTAGGAAGTGTGTTGAAATATATGGCATTTAACATAAGACCCAATCACAGGCAAGGGACCCTGTTCCCACTTAGAGACCAGACCAGTCCTGCCCCTGCAGCCCTACACACCTGTAAGCAGTCACCAGGAACTGAGGCTCAGAGATGCAGTCAGGGGTGCCCAGCCCACCCTGCCTCAGGCATCTCCACAGTGGGGTCCCACACCCACAGGAATGCCACTGGATTTGGCAGAGCCCAAGTCACCCTGAGTGTTTTTTTAAAAAAATCTATGCAGGCTTGCAGTTGACATTCACATGGGCCTGCTCAATGTTGCAGGGGCTATGAGCCCTGCACTGGAATTCAACGAGTATGTTACAGCCAGCTGAACATTCACAAAAGGATCCTTTGCTTCTGCCTGCTCCTTCAGCAGAATGCAAGGTGACTGTATCACCAGCCACTCCCCAGAAACCCACGCCTCCCCTGCCCCCCCTCCCCCCTCTCAACTTTTCTCTCCCTGAGTCCTTCATTTCCTCCCTCCCTCTTTCTCTCTCTCCCCCCTCACTGGATGCACCTATATGTAGACCTTGAAGCTATGGGCTTGAATATTCTGAAAATGAGAGATCCCAAATCAAAGGGGACCCTGGAAATTTGAGCCTACAAAAAAAGAACCAGGACTACCAGAGATCCAGCTTTGGGTTGAGAAACTGAAAAGGTTTCCAGCTGCACTGTGTAGTTGCCAAGACCTTGAGCCCCGCCCAGTATTCTACTCCAGGCTGCAACATCGCAACACCTGGGCTGTTTTCATAGCCTGAGCACTTCCTGGGCTCATTACAACTTGGAGGTGTTGCCCGTGTCCAGTCCCCCCACATACACATCCCCACCCAAGGCTCTCTGTCTTCATTTTCAATCTGCTTTGCTCAAAAGAGAACTTCCTAATGGATAACCCTGCCCTTAACCCTGCCTTGACTTTCTTTAATTCTCCCACTCAGTGGATCATTATCTTTTTACTTTGTTCCTTTCACTTTTCTGCATAAAACTCTGTGAAAAGCTGTAGAATATACTATAATAAATCCTGGATTCATTAGCACACTTGCGAAACATTCTCTAGATGTCCAATAAAGAGGTAACAGCCCCTCCCTCTATGTTCCTTTTGTAGCTCATTTACTCACCATATATTATTTTCTTCAAATCCCTATTGTACTTACAACACATACCCTGACACATGGTAAGAGATTTAACAGACATTTATGAAATCATTTCAGTCCTCCATTTAGAATTTTACAGTTATAAATAGTTGTATTTGTCTGAATCGCATTTGCTGGAAGGTATTGGCAAAAATCACAAATACAAATATATGCAGAATGAAATTAGGAAAGGCTAATAAATAAGCATAGTTAGACATATCACAGTGTGCTCGTGGCAAATCATGGAGCATGTGGCCTATGTGAAAGCTCTGGAGTAAAAGAATAACTAAACACTGTCTCAGCCAAAAAAAAAGTTTCTGCAGATTTGATTCACAGGTAATGTGACCCACTGAGCTGGTAGATCACCACGCTGATCTTCTTCATGTAATAAATAACGCTTCCGGCTGGTATGGAACTTTTGTGTTCTTCAAGGTAATTCGTAATTTACAGGACAGTGAGAATAGGTAAACTGAAAACTCCTTAAGAAGCCACATCTAAAGCAGAAATTATCATGAGATATCCACAAGAAGTAGTCTAGAGTTCCTAAACTCCCTCTCCAGCTCCCCTTTTAGATGGCTGCTGCTGAGTTCAATCATCTATCCTTAGCACAATGTCTGGCACCTACCTGGCCTCAATAATTACATGCAGAATGAATGAATCAATAACTAAGGTGCAACCTGTTTCTTTTCTGCTCTGACACATGGCTGTACCTACCCCTTGCCAAACCCTAAACACTACAAAAACACCCCCTCAATGCGGTGGGACTCAGAAGCATGTATGGGATAGAAAGAGGTTGGGCTAAATGTTCAGCATTTGGTGGAGAAACCCCACACTGCCTAACCCAGGCAACAGACACAACAGGCACTAGCCATTTTTTCAGGGTACACAAAAACCAGAGGCAACTTGTGAATGTCTGCACGGAAGACTATGGATGAGCAGAGCTGTTGATGAAGTAAAGTGGATCGATTACAGAATTCTTGCTGCTTACTTGGCCTACATTAACTGAAATGTGCATTTGACAGAAAGCACTTCATCACAACACTCCAGCTGAGTGTCAGAACAATATTCTTAATGTTTGACACAACCAAGTTCATAATCCAAAACCTACAGGTTTCTTCTTACCTTGGAACCCAACTGGCACCTGAATGGGTATAGGGTGTGCATTCCATAGTCCTACTGTGCTACGTTGCTCTTCAG
The DNA here is from genome assembly GCF_012274545.1 of Fukomys damarensis. Taxonomy (NCBI): domain Eukaryota; kingdom Metazoa; phylum Chordata; class Mammalia; order Rodentia; family Bathyergidae; genus Fukomys; species Fukomys damarensis. The sequence goes on along the minus strand of NW_022900919.1, from coordinate 9,548,596 downwards.
AACCATTCTTTCTCTAGCACCATTGCTTTTGCTCTTTTTTTTTTTTACTTTTTTTAAAAAAATAAGCTTTGGGACTTTTCACTCCAGTGAAACCTTCTAAAATTTTTACTATTATTTTAATGCTATGTCCTTAGGAGCACATTTCAATCATTCGATACACATAGGAATGTGCAATGATCACATCAGGGTAGTTAGCTTTTCCATCTCTAAGTATCCTTCAAGCTTTTTGTTCACATGTGATTGCCGTACGTATCTGTGGAGTACACTGATACATGCTAATACATGCACACAATGGGCATACATTCACCGATTAGGTATTTTATCAGTAACTGGAAGGGAAGTGTTCAAAGAGAGAGAGAAAGGTGAATGAGTCAGATGTGATCACATGAAAGCAGGTCTCTCTCTAAAGCAGATGGAGGCTACGATGCTCTGCAGGGAGAACTACTGAGGTTGTGAGCAGCACGCTCTATCACCAGTCCCCTCTTCCCCGCTGCCCTCACCCGCTCCTAATCTAGGCAGTCTAGCAGCCTCCGAAACGCAAACTTTGCCAGGTTTGCTCCCTGGCTCCCCCATACACAGTGGTATAGAGAGGCTCATAGTCTTCTCACCCATTCTCGTATCTTTCCAGGTGCCCCAGTCACTGCATCTGACTGTAAAAAGTCAGCAACCAAGTTCTCTACCATAGCAGTACACGACCACCGCAGCACGGGGTGAAAAGTTACTCAGAAAGTTTCAGAGATGAAAATTCAGATTAACCACTTAACAGTTTACTCAGGCAGCACGGTCGTTAATACACTGCCTATCCAGTGTCACTCAAGCTGGTGTCATCTCAACCAGTCAATTCTTGCATTGAATAAATCTGAAAGAATTTTTTTTTTTTTTTTTTTTTTTTTTTTTTTTTTCCGGGTT
>NW_022900919.1:9534582-9547500 GCF_012274545.1 Fukomys damarensis | reverse complement strand
GAACCGCTGAGCTAAATCCCCGGCCCAAGAATTTTTATTTATATTTTTTTCTATTATATTATGTTATAAAAATTAATGAAAATGTGCAACTTTTGGTCATCCTGTATTTAAATAGGCTGGTAAGTGGTTAAATTTGGAGATGCCCAGAGGGACTGCTTCGCTGCTGCGACATTCGTGTGAGAAAGTCTCAGGAACACAGCGCTGATGCGAGAAACCCTTGGCCTTTATTTGTAGCCCAAAGACATGAAAACAACTGTGCAGAACAAAAACATTTATGTAGGCGTTTTAGTCTGAGAAAGGGGAAAGAACAAAGTGGTCTGCTAAGTAAGCTTACCAGGCTTGAGAAACACGGAGATTGCAGCAAACATCTCAGAGTAACTTTGTTTCTAAAACTGCTTGCTGTTCCACAGATCTGCCCTAACCCCAAAGGAGGCATTCCAGGCCCTGTGCTGCTGCTCCAGAGGTTCCTTCCTCTCTTCACTCACTGCAGTCACGCCTCTGGCTAGTTTCCCCACACTCTACCGCTGAAGATTGCCATATTCTCCCTACCCAGCCTCCTGCCAGTAGAGCCTCTTCAGTATTGGGTACTTCAGAAACATTCTCCCACTGGAGTTTGTCTCTCCTTACAGGATGTGAGGACAGAGTCGGCATTCCCATCCCACACAAGAGGAGAGGATGTGGTACAGAGACCCCGCCAGGAGCTCTGCTTATTCTTCCCGTTCTCCTCTTGGAGGCTCGTGGTCGTCTTCCGGCCAGGAAGGCTGTGTGACTGGGTTGCCTTGTTCTTTGCCCAGCTCTTCACTTTAAAGCAGTAAAGCCCTACTCCCAGCCTTATCACATACACCCTCCCAGCCCTATTTTTCCTATCCCACATGAAATACAAACAAAAGCTACTAGTACCTATATTTGCTCTATATCCCATTCTCTAAATTAGTTTTGTTCCTTCCCAACTCAAGTCACTTTTCATGGCTTGTGCCTAGCACTGATTTCCCCCAAATCCCACCTTTCCCCATGTCTCATGATTCAGATTCTTTTCTGGGAGTTTTGAGCTCTGCATTTGCTCACACTAACTTCGGCCGATCTTAGTGGCAGTGGTTGGATGACCTGAAGGCTCCTCTCCTGTGATGGATGAAGATGCCATGAGAGGGTTCCAAGTGATGCCCAGTGAATGACGCTGTACCACAGGCCTCAGCAGCCCACGTGGCTGGAACTTCTAGCAGGAGTCAACATCTTCCAAGAGCACATATTTTCCAGAAATCTTCTTCAGCCTTATGCCCTTATAAAGGGTATGAGTGAGGTCAGAAATATGTCATTCAAACTACTATCACAAACAACCATCATTGGTAGATACATAACAGACCAACAGAGATGATGTTGGTCTTTTACAGATGAGATTAGTGTCTTCTTTGAATGAGCTAATAAAGCATTTTTTATTATATATTGAGTCACATCCTGCCTCAAAGTTTAAAGAATACTTCAAGGAAGCTTACAAGGATGCATGCAGAATAGCTACATAAAAATAATTTTAAATGAATAACACCAATGATGCAATTAAAGGGAAAGCATGAAAAGCTGGGGTAAAGAATACAGTTTACAAAGCATACACATGTATAGAAATTCTATACACTTGATAAGAGAGTCTCAAAATTCCCAAGAATTGTAGTGGAAAAGGAACAAAAAAATGCTATCCATACAATGCAGAAAACCATAGCATGGACTTCTCTGCAGTTAGATTACACTAGATAATTCCTGTAAAGTACTAGGGTGATTTTTTTTTTAAAAGATAGCACATACTTAGCAAATGTTGGTTCTCATTAAAAGCACATGGATTTTCTGATACTGATGCCAAAGAGAACATACTCTTTAGGTCCGCCCTAAAAACATCAACTGTGTGTTGGGTAATGCACAGAATTTTTCCTAACTTCCCTGTAGGAAATACAACACTGAGGTTCAAGGAGTTGTTTCTCATGATGTCCTCAGAAAAGATCCAGGTGCACAGCTCCAGAGTACAGTTCAGGAAAAGTTCTGCCCATGTCCCAAGAAAGCAGCCCTCTGATAGCCTCATCTTTATGTATTCTGAAGCTTTGTTATTAGGAACATATGTATTCAGAAATGCTGCTCTTCTAATGAGTTAGCCACTTTATCGATATGAAATAGCCTTTTATCTCTTATAATTTATTTTTGCTCTGAAAGTTGTCTATTTTAGTCAATGCACCTCTTTAAAAATTAGTACCAGCATAACTTTCTGTATACTTTTAATAAGAATTTAAAACAATATATTTCCATTCCTCCATCTGTACTATTGTTGTCATATTTACTTTCTTGTGTTATAAAACTCATAATATATTGACATTATTTTTGCATGAACAATCAAATATCTTTTAATGATATTTCAGTAAGAAAATTTATTTTCTTTACATTGAGTCATATAATCACCACTTCTGAAGCTTTATTCCTTTGAATAGATCCAAATATTCACTTACTATTGTATCACTGTATCATTTCCTTCGGCATTGCTTTTTTGGGGGGGGTCCTGGAGATTGAACTTGGGACCTTGCTCTTGTTATTTTTAAAACATTTTTTGTAACGAAGTTCTGCTAGAAAGTAAAAGTTGCTCTTCTCCTCTTCCTCCTCCCCCTTCCTCTTCCGCCTTTTCTCCTTGCCCTTCCCTCTCCCTCCTCCTCCTTTTCCTTCTTCTTCATCTTCCTTTTCCTTTCTGGGACAGGGTCTTGCTCCGTTCTCCAGGTTTGCCTCAAATTCCTTGGATCAAGTAATCCTTCCATCTCAGACTCCTGAGTAGGTGGGGCTACAAGTGTGTGCCACAGCACTCAGATTGATTGGGATGAATTTTTTAAGGGTGTATTTCTAAAAATGTTTTCCTTTCGTCTTCAGTTTTAAAAGATATTTTTCTGGCTTGACGGGTATTTATTTTGTTGTATTACTTTAAAAATATCCTCCACTGCTTTCTGGCTTGCATTTGTTCTGATGGGAAGTCTGCTGTCATTCTCATCCTTGTTTCTCTGTACCCATTATGTCCTTTACCATAGCTGCTTTTAGAGTTTATTTTCTTCATCAGTGGTTCTAAAAAATTTGATAATGATGGGATTTGGTATAATTTTCCTCATGCTTTTTTTGTTTAGGATTTGTTGATGTTCCTGGATCTCTCTAGAGTTCTTAAAAATTTGGAAAATTTAAGGTAATTGTTTCTTCCAATACTTTGATGTTTACCTCCCTTTTTCTCCAAACACATGTATATTATATTAACTGAAGTTACTCCAAAGTTAACTGAATTTTTTCTTTATGTTTTATTTCAGATAATTACTGTTAATACACTGGCAGGTTTATGAATATTTTCTTCTCTGATGCCTAACTGCTGTTTACCCCATCCATTGTATCTTGCATTTCATGCATCGTAGGTATTCTTACACATTCTATGTCATCACTTCCTATGTCCACTTTTTATTCTAGCTTGCCGAACATAATGGATATACTAATAGTAACTATGTATATGTCTTGGCAACCCTATCATCTGTGCTATTTCTGTATCAGATTTTATGGATTGATATTCATCTCATTTATGATTTATATTTCCCTGCTATTTTCATGAGTGGTAATTTATAGTGTATGTCAAATTTCATAAATTGTGCTGCATTAAATGCTGGATATTTTTGTTTCTTTATAAATATTCTTGAAGTCTGTTCTGGTAAGCAGTTATATAAAAATAGTTTGACCTTTTCATATCTTACTATTCTGTTTTGTTACCTCAGAACGAAATTTAGGTTAGGGCTACTTTCTCCCCACTAGTAAGACAAAAATGCTTCTGAACACTAAACATTACACCCACTAAATTATGAGAATTATGAATTATTTTTCATTCTGAGTGGTGATAACAGGAACAATTCTTGGCCCTATAGAAGTCCTGAGAATTTTCTAATTATTTCAGATCTCTCAGTCCAAAGCCTTGGGTATTTTCCTCACACATAAGTGCCAACCAATCTTTACTGAAGACTGGGAAGATACAGTACAAATATCCAGAGTGTGTTCCTCTCCTTTCCCCTCCTCTCCTCTCTTCTCTCTCCCGTATCTGCCCTGTGAACTTCGGCTGTCTGTCCTCTCTTAACTCCTAAAGTCTTTTAGCACAACCCAGACTTCTCCTTCCTGCACCAGTCAGGAAACTGTCTTCAGGCAACAACCTGGAGGCAATTATATGACTCACCTAGTTTGTTTCTCTTGTCTCAAGGACCATCCTTCTTCCCTACTTGATGCCTTGGTATTTTGAAAAACATTATTTTATTTGTATATATGTTTAGTTGTATGTTTTTCTTTTATCTTTTCTTTTAGTTCATTCAGTAAAAGGGTAGATGTGGTCTATATTACTCCATCTTGTGCAAAAGTAGGAATTCTGATGTCCTGGTCTTGGTCAATGGGTGAAATCAGATATTTTATTTCTGGTCCAACAGCCAGCTAGAAGCACTTCACCAAGCTTTGTGCTCCTCTGCAGTGGTCCCCTGATGGGCAGACCCTGTAGTTTTAGTTTAATCATTTGCCTCTCTCTTGCTTGGATCTTGCCCTTTTATCCTCTCTCCCTCCTCTCTTTCCCTACTCTTTTCATTTTCTCTTTATTTCTATTCATTCCTCACTCTTTTCATCTTTCTCTTTCCCTTTCTTCTCATCCCCCTCAAACATCCAGCAACAATTCCCAGTCAAGGATCTAGTCAAGGATCTAGAAAGTCAAAAATGAGGAAGAGCAGATCCTGGCTTTCAACAAGCACCTACAGTTTTTTTTTCCTGTGTGAACAATTTTCAAAATTTATATGGGAAAAATTAGAAAGATGCACATCATCATCATTCAGCTGAATGTAATAGAAAGAGTTTGCACTCTGAAATGAGAATGTGTGAGTCTTTATTGTTGATTGAATTTAGGCAGCTCCTTTGGTCCAGAACCTTTGGTTCCCACTTTCCTTCACCAGAAAGAAAGAAATATATATATATATATATATCACGTCACATCCCTCAAAAGACTAGGAAGCACTAAATGAGAAAATATGCATGAAATGCCCATCACAGCATCTGGCATATAGTAAACGTTCAATAAATGTTGGTTTCCCTCTCTCTAGTCTTTCTTTCCCAGGAACTCTATGCCCCTTGTAAACTAATGTTCTTTTAATTATATTAGCATCCTCTGTGAACCATAACAAGTTATACAGGTCAAAATTCACAATTGTTCATATTATAATCATTCTAAGTCATATATACTCTGCCTGCTTAGGTAGAAAAATTAAATTAGCAGAAGGTCCAAAAGAAAATCTGCCCTCTTTGTCCTCAGTGAAACCTTTTAGTGACCGGCTCATGGGGTGACTCCATCACCATGACTGTGTCTCAGGAATGCAAGTGAAATCCAGCAGCGTGAGGGTTTTCATAAAGTGGGAATCTAAAAAAACTGCAACCTGAGAATCACAGAGGCATTTATTTCTTTATTAGTTCCCTTTAACACTATTGTTGTTATAGTTTGCCTAAGTAATCAGAGGTGAGGGAAATTTTTCACCTAAGGTAATAAAAATGCCCCAGGTTCAGATGCATTTTTTTCTGATGAGACTGAACCTGTAACAAGTTGTTATGAAGGAAGAAGCCAACCAAACAGATCCACAGTCAAGAGAGTTCAGAGGCAGAGAGAATAGGGATATAGGGCTTGAGACACTGCACTGGCCTGTCGTGGCAATGAAAATTCAACTTTAGTTTAAGACATCACATCTTCTACCACACTCTGTTGCCTTCACTTCCCAGTGGGCCACCTCCTCTCACACCTTTAAGTTTTCTACTTTGCTATCCACTCTGCCTGGAGTGTCCTAATCCCTTTTTTCTAGACTAACCTGGTACCTCTCTAAGAGTCCAGTATAAAATGACCTCCCAAGAAATTTCTGACTACTTCCACTCTTCACCTCTGGCCTTTGTTAGGTCTTCCCAAGGCTATAGTCACTTTATATGGAAAAGGAAAAAATACGCAGAGACCATTAAGGAAAATTTATCTTGTTCATTTAGTTTATCTTGTTTATTTAGTTTGGCTTATATGGAAATCTGGAATGACTGAGATGGAAATCTCTAAAAGGATTCTGGATTACAGAAAGGTCTTCCCATGGGACCAGAGTCCAGCCTAAACTTAGCAGCTTCAGTATGGGGGAGTGGCTCAAAGGATACCAAGATGTCTGAAATACTGGACATAGGAAATACACACAGACAAAATATTATAGTGATATATGATAAACTGGCCCCCGCCGAGCTCCGCAGATACACCAGTGCACAGCAAGTCTCCTTTGACAGCCGCCTTTAACTGATACCACCTCATCTCTGTCCTTGATTTTATGACAGGTCACCTGAAACGACCGGAAAACTTCATGGGAATGTTGCAGAGCCCATTGGAATTAAGAGTCCTTTTTCTTTTTCTTCTTGAGGTACTGAGATCTCAAAGAAGAAAAATAAATCCTGTATGATTGGTGCAAAATCATACACACGCACACACTCACAGCACACAAAATATGGAAGAGAAGAGTCATGGGCATGAGTTTATTGAGCAGATAGATCATTTGCATATCTAATTGGGTGAAAGAAATAAAAAATCTAATTACTTTATCTCAGATATTGTAAGTTGTTATTTCCTCCTTTACTTATTTTCAGGATAGAACACACCCCACTGCGTCTACAATCCAGTAGTTTGTGTGTGCATTAGGCATTGTGTAATTTACATCTATAACTCCCTGCTCACATTCCGGACTGGAGTGTTCTTTAGGAACCGTCCTTTCTTGCTTTAAGAGCATAATATGTATTAAACTTAGACATTTTCTGAAATGAAAAAAATAATTGTCAGAGATGAGTTATATTGCCATTATTTCAATAATGGTCAGGTGGGATCTTAAAACACTTATTTTGCCAAGTGTTTGTTTATTGTACTAATTGGTATATAACTGTGCCAATATGACTAAAATAAATCAGTAATAAACAAGTAAATCCAGTATTTTTTAAATCTCCTTAATGAATTAAACAAATCTGCATGCGATCAGGGGTGAAGTTGTATGGATGCCCAATTCATGTTTGCAGTTTGATTCCAGCTCCTACAACCTGAGTACTGGTCAGCCCCAAAATGACAGTCAGAAATGACAACTAACTTTTTATGATGGGTGCAAACATGAATATAGGCCTTGTTGCTTCTCCACTAATTAATGACCATTAGCCATGCTATAAACATGGCCACTACTACTTCAATACCACGTTTTTCATTGAGAAGACACAATACTGGTGTAATGTGCAACATATCCCCAGCATCCAGGCAAAGGCTTAATATGACGTAGATGAAAAATATTAACTTTATAAAGACACAAATTCAAATATAAATTTTTAAAAATATGCTAGCATAATATGTTAGAGAATGTAATGCTGAGGGACTTCTACTGGGAGTCTTTCAGCTTTGCAAAATCACCAAAACAACATCTCTTCCAGCAATATAAGGATAGCCTAATATCTGAGAAATCTGTCAATAGAATTGACTACATTAATAGACTATAAGAGTAAAGGACACTGGAAACAGAAAGGAATGGAAATTACTGGGATTGACAAAAATGTATGTACCAAAACCTATAGAAAAACATTATAGTTATTGGCCTTTCCTTCAACTGAAATTAGACATTTCCTTCACCTGGAAAAAATGATAAAAATTGCTATGATTGCTGCTACTGTTTAACATAGAGGTCCCTGCCTACATCTTAAGAAAAAAGTATACACAAGACATGTGAAGATAAAGAGATAAATTGTCAAGATTCGCAGGTGACATGTTCATTACTGATAAACTAAGATTGTTTAAGAACCTTCCCAAATACAAATCACCTGCAAAAAATCAAAACCATCTTTTTCTCACAAGCAACAGTCATCTAGAAAATATAATTTTAAGGGAAAACTCACTTTGAAAATTAAGAAAATATTTAGGAATGAACAAAGTGTACACAAAATTTCTACTTTTAAAATAGAAATAGTATATTTTAACTTGAATAAGAAATATAAAAGAAGGCCTGAAGAGACAAGAGAATATCTTTGTTGTCTAAATAAGGCCAAGGGAAGGACACGGAAACTGCTGACGGGAACGGAAAGCGGTGCAGCTCTTAGGAAGTCACCAGGTTGGACGCACCTGTGTCTCGAGGCACAGCAATCCTGCTCCCAGGTGTGTATCCCCAAGAGCTTCACCCACACTCACTGGGACACAAACCCGGCAAGAATACCAAGCGCAGCACTGTTTGAGATGTGGGAAACTCCTGCCCAGGTATTGTGAAACATTATGTCCCAGAGGCTGACGGTGCTCACTGCAACACAATACATCTAAGGAGGGAAAAAAACAAATTCCACTGCCTCGTACCGCTTATGCAAATTAGAAAACATGCCCACAACAATAACGCAGATTTTACAGCAACACGTGCCGATAAACAGATACGCTGTGATAAAATGCTTTATATGGTGGCTGTAAAAGAAACATGAGAGGAAGGAAGGGAAGTGAGCAGTGGAGGAAGGAGGACAGTAAGTTCAAGCCCAGCCTGGACAACTCAGGGAGCTGCTGCACCAAACTTAAAAAATAATAATCATGAAAACTAGAAGAGATGGGGATGTTGCTCAGGGCGAAGGGCCTAGTTTCTGTTCTCAGCACTACCAGGGAGAAGGAAGGAGGATGAATACATGAATGGGTGGGGAGTGGATGAAAGCAGCTCTCAGCTCTGTGACACTGATAATCACACCAAGCACGGAGGAGCAAACCAGCCCTCATGTCTGACTCTGGTATATATTCTATCAATGCCAGGATAATTTTAACTACCAAAACCAATATACCAAACATATCTGATTTCCTTCCAAAGAAAAAAGACAAGTATTTTTAAAGGAAGTCTATGACTTCCTCTCTTGTCCATAGAGAAGAAAAAAATCAAGTTCATACACTTCTCAAAAACATGCTGAAAAGCATTTTTAAAAAACTGTTTTTTAGCAACACTTTGTCCTGCTTTGAAAGTATATGATGGCTACAAAAGGAATTGTACACTGAAAAGATGAAGACAGTAAGACTAGAGAGTGTGGATGAAGAAACCTACCATAGGATAGTGAAAATCAAAACTAAAAGTAACAATTGTATCATTTTTTCATTACATTTTAAAAGTTCTCACTGAAGTGTACAGCCAGGTAGAAAATAGTTGCCCAAACTTGCCTATGATCTGGTCTGCCCACTGTGACACGGATTTTGAAGCTCATATTATCTGAGGCTCAGCCTTTGGAAGGTCCTTTCTTCCCTGCTGTAGGGTCAGTGCGCGTGCGCGTGGATTTGGGGAGAACTTTCAGGACTGGCTGCCGGGCCAGTTCCATCTGCGCTGCTCTACTCCCATCTACTGATAAAAGGCTGCTACTTCTCCAGCAGCTCTCAGTCAGCCCTATGCACCCAGCGAGCCCTGCCCTGCATGCATTCAGGCAGGAATGTGAGGATTCACTATTGTAAATCACTCCACCTCAAGGTTTTCAGGTCAATAGGTGTATGTGTTCCTAGAATAATTAACAATATTCTGGCTTACTGGCTCGATGAATTGCTGTTCTCCTATTATTTATTTCACTTTTGACAATCAAAGAAAAGACAATTATCACTTGACGCTGTTTCCTCTTCTTTCTTTCTTTTTTTTTTTCAAGAGGGGTGTGAGTTTAATTAGGAAAAAAAATCACACGTTTTGTGGTAGTTTTCAAAGCACACCGTTAATCTAAATGTGTTGCTAGCTAACGTTCTTTGTTTTTTTCTTTGGTTTTCTCACCCAGGATCATCTTTTGCTGCCTAAAGAAGTGACACATGGCCATGGTAATAAGTGATGGTAGGAAGTGGTCAGGACCCTTCTTGGGAAGGATCCTCCAGCTAAGAGCAGGGGCGAATGGACCTCCTAGTGTGTTTATGAGTGCCAGAGTAAGCTTTCAGATTTGGTTCAAGAAACATCTCCACTGAATCATCGCAAGAGTTCTTACTTGATTAAATAGCAATCATTTCAGAGAGAGAGTACAACAAATTTTGGTAGGGTTCCCATGAGTATCTCCCTTGCCCCACAAACTCCCCCCAAAATAAATAAATAATAAGACAAATCACCTTTAAATTTGTTCTGCAAGAGTAGCTTAGTCTAAAAGAAATTAAATGTCAGTTTTACCTTCATTCATCACCACTCTTTAATCAAAGTCATTGCCTCACCTCCCTGATTTACCCCTCTATCAACATTGACCTGAAAACCTGACACCAAGCTTCCCCACATCGCCTGGCTAATTAGGAATTTGGTTATTCCACCTACAGCCTCAGAGAAAAAGGGACAGTAGAGACACTCCAAAGAGGTGGCCTCTTTACAGAGAAGGGTCCAGGAAAGAGGTCAGTGGTAATTACCACAAAGCAAAAAAGACCATGTACTCTTTGGATATTATTGGTCCATAAAATGTCTGGAGATTTATACCAGAAAACAGAAGTCTCATGTGTTGAATGTCAATCCGAACTAAATTAGCCAAGCATAATTAACTGGAGGACAGAGAGCCCTGTTGGGCAGCAGGGAGAAGGACTCGTAAAGGACTTAGATAGAAAAAGGTGTAATACCCAAGTTCCCCTTTGTAAAATGGTGTGGGTCCTGCAAATTCAGACACTAGGTTACATCCTATGCTAAATGAACTTCACAAGTTCCATCCCAGGAACATGCAAAATGGAAAGAGAGAACTTGATGAAAGAATGCTACTGCCATTTTACTCAGAAAGTGATTGTCCCAGAGGAAGAAGGGCACTAGTACAAAGGATTCTGTCATTCCCAGCTCAGATGTCAGGATTTTTATACATCAAGACCTACTAAGAGCAAGTCAAGCTCTACTTGAAGCCCAGCTGAATAAATAATGGAAAATATATGTCGTACTAGATTTATAGACAGTCTGCTTGTTGGTCTCCAATGCTGCAACTCCCTGAAGCACTCAGGATGAGGGTCTTAGTGGACTTTTCAATATTTATGCTGACGCTGGGAGCCAGCACCACCTAAGAGGCTTACCTCCTATACGCAGCCTCTCCAAGCCCGAGCTTTCTCTTCATAACACATAGATAGAAGTATATTTCTGTGACGGAAATTAAGTGAGGGGACCTGCTCAGGGCCTGGCAAGCCACTGATGCTGCTCACTCCTTTCCATAGAGACTCAGCAGTCTCTGTCACCATGAAGAGCCAGCTTTCCTTCCCTAACACCTCAGCCATGGTTTTCTTGGGTGAAACCAGCTGATTGCATTTAATGGGTACAAAGCTCCCTCTAGCCTTGTCCTTGCTTAACCCGAGGTATCAGTCACCTATTCTATCATTCCTCAGATCACATGCGTGATTCTTAGTGATAAGAATATCAAGGGCCATTTAATCAGCCTTAGACACCCTGAAGCTTCTCATTAAAACTCCTGCAGAATCCCTCTGAAGAAGAAACTTAAAGTCCATTTATATGTTGAAGGTTTGCTTTGCGCCAGGTACAAAGCCCTCTTTTTTTTTTTTTTTTTTTTTTTTTTTTTGGTGCTGGGGATAGAACTCGGGTCCTTGTGCTTATGAGGCAGGCCACCAAACCACTGAGCTAAATCCCTGGCCCACAAAGCCCTCTTTTAATTCTCACACTACTCCTTGAAAGAAGAACCATTTTTATGCCCAGTGACATAGATGGGGAAACTGAGGGTGGAAACCTTTAAAAAATAGATCATAGACTCCTTAGCTTAGACAGCAGATGGAGCTGGGATTAAATCTACTCCTTTAACTGGTTTGACATAAGAATTTTCTCTGGGTTAAAATATCCAGTGAACACATATTTTTTTCATTTTCCCACTTATAGGCCAAGGATGATCACATCTTTAATGCCATTTGGATGATTAAGAGTGAATTAAGGGCCGGGGATTTAGCTCAGGGGTGCTGGCCCCTTCTTTGCAAGTGCAAGGTCCCAAGTTTGATCTCTGGTACCCCAAAAAAAGTGAATTAAAAGGGTTTCTCATTCCAGATGTTGGAATGAATGCATCCAATTACATTCTTGTCTTCAAATATTCCCTTTGGAAGTATCATATAGAAATATGAAAGTAAATAAATCCAACACTGTAAGTATGTTAAGAAAATAAGAGTGGAATGGTAAGGCAGTCAGATAACATGGGTGCTTTAAATTTAAAAGAAAAACTAAAGAACAGAAAGTTAATTGGTTGGGTTAGATACTGATTTTTTAAATTTTAGAATCACAGTGCCATTGTCATAATAAATCCACACAGAGGAGTCTAGAAGAGAAGACCAAACCAGTTTTCCTAAGATGAAGAAACAAGGAAGAGAGGGGAGAGGGTCCTGGGCAGGGGTGGTGTGTCGGTCCCCTCCCTCAAACACTGAGATGTCTCAGTTCAATTTCTCGGAATGTGAATCACGGCTCATTAATTACCTGCAAGCAATTGTACCCTAACAGCAAGTGACTGAGTGGCCAGGAGAAAATCTGGGCTCTAGGGTAGATGCTGCATCTCCACTGCGAAACTCCTCTTACTGTGACACAAAGTGAGTTGGAGGAAGGGGTGTGGCCTTCCAGCATATCCCAAAGAGAAGCCAGTACTTTGTCACACTGGCTTGTGCTGTGGTCTGAATATTTGTTCCTTCACAACATTCATATGCTGAAACCAAACCTTCACTATTACAGCAAGGACACTGGATGATGATTAAATCTTAAGGGCTCTGCCCTATAAAAAGGGACTCCAATTGCCCCTCTTGCCACCATATGGACCTGCGAGGAGGCACCATATAGCATGAGTGGATCCTCACCAGACACCAAGTCAGCTAGCACCTTGATTTGGGCTTCCAAGCCTCTGTAATTTTTTTTTTTTTTTTTTTTTTTTTTTTTTTTTTTTTCGGGG
>NW_022900919.1:9533163-9534562 GCF_012274545.1 Fukomys damarensis | reverse complement strand
TTTTTTTTTTTTTTTTTTTTTTTTTTTTTTTTTTTTTTGGTACCGGGAATCAAACTTGGGACCTTGCACTTGCAAGACAGGCAGCAGAACCACTGAAATAAATTCCCGGCCCCAAGCCTCTGTAATTGTAAGCAATATATTTTCTTTCTTATTCGTAAATTACCCATTCTAAAGGTTTGTTACAGCAGCCTGAACAGACCAAAACACCTGTGTACAGATAAACGCTCAACATCACCGGAAGGATGAGTCAGCTGACTGCACTCACCAATTTACTTTTCAACATACATAGGAAAATTCAGCCAAGAATCAGTGGGAAACTGAACAACAAAACATGGAAAAGAAAGGTTAAGATGAACAAATACAATGTTTGCCCCAAAGGGAAGAAGGCAGAGAGAAACAAGACAACTGTCTATAACCCCACAAAAAGCCCCACTTTGTCGCATCCACTAAAATAAAAATAGGAACATTCAGTAATAAAATGAGTTCTTAGAAATTTAAAATGTCATGGTTGAATTTAACAAAAGGAGGACTGGACTATAAAGTCAAAGTAATCTGTATAGCATAGAATTAAAGCATCAAAAATTAGTGATATAGATGATGAATCCATGAAGTTCAATAGCCACCTCGTTTAAAAGCCAGAAGGAAGAAATTCAGTAAAAATTTTAAATTGCCAAATAAATATGAAACTTCTGATTAAAAGATTTCATTGACTATGAAACATAATAAATAAAAAGTATAAAAAAACTCAGAATTCCAGATGAAATTATCTTCTAAGTTATTAGAGATAGGAAGGGAAAAAAAATTTACAAAGAAACAAAAATCAGATTGGCATCAGAATTATCACCAAACGATTAACTGCTAAGAAATAATAGAGTCATATCTTAAGACTTACTTACAAGGACATGATTTTAAATCTTGAACTCTATCTCTGTTCAAACTATCAGTCAGGAATGATCATTTTACGGCCGGGGATTTAGCTCAGTGGTGCTGCCACCTGCTTCACAGGTTCAAGGACTGAGTTTGATCCCCAGTATCAAAGACAGAGAGAGAGAGAGGGAGAGAGAGAGAGAGGGAGAGAGAGAGAGATACTGAACAATATTATTTCATCTTATAGATTCTTTCCTTTGCCAATGAGCTGATGCTCCTGTTACAATAGGGCAGTCAATCTTTAGCTTTTCTATTAATCCACTTAGGATCCAGGATTCAGACCTCTGAAATGGACCTGCTCTTTTTCTATCAAAAATATTCACCTGTTGTGTACAGAGAGATCTGGAGACAGACAAATCCGGAGTCTCTTCCTGAGACTATAAATAAAGCTGTTCTCCCTGATAGACTCATTACATTTACAGAGGTCTACCAAGGACATTTGTTTTTCTAAAATAATTTGTTTTTATATATG
>NW_022900919.1:9511831-9533012 GCF_012274545.1 Fukomys damarensis | reverse complement strand
AGAGAGAGAGAGGGGGAGAGAGAGAGAGAGAGAGAGAGAGAGAGAGAGAGAGAGAGAGAGAGAGAGAATATGATCGTTTTAATGAAGACATTTTTAGATAGCCAGAAAAGACAAAACTGTTTTGAATTACTTAAAAATACACTCCAAAAAAGTAAGATATACACGTAATGAGAGAAAGCAGAGAACAACAAAAATACAGGGGCGAACTTAAAATAAAATAAATGAACTCCTGGCATCAATGCTGTATAATAAACTGAGAATTGATCCAAAGAAAAAGGAAGTCACAGAGAACTTGGAAAAATCTTTACAAAAGTGATCTCATTTAATCATATGATTTAAGAGCTTAAAATTAATTAAAATATAATAGAGAGGTCATGTTGCTTTTCTCAAGAAAAGAGGAAAATAATTAGAAGCTTTAATAAACTAAAAACAATACATAAAAGGAAGTGCTTAAATACAAGATATTTTGAAAGCACATACATCATAAATAAGCAAGTCATTTTCAATGATTAACATATAAACCCACAGCTAGAAATACAAATTCTAATGCAATTCTCTTGGCAGTTTTTTCTGTTCACTTAGTTCTTACATTCATACTTAGCTCCAAGCAGACATGATCAGTATGCTATTTTGTTCCTAAGTGAGAGGTGAAAGGAACTCAGAAACATCCAAAACCTCAGGCACATGTCATTCAAGTTTAGCCTATGTTCCTGACACCATCAGCACGTCAAGCTAAACACTGTGCCCAAAGTCCTTCCTGACTTTAAGATACTGCAAGTACTCAGGCATCATGCAACATGTTCTTATAGCACTAGAGTGATCACTTGTTTCCTACAAATCTTATTAGACAACAGACATTTCATTTGACTATTATTTTCTTTATAAAATTCTTTCAAGCAGGGTTTATTGAAAGGCATGTTTGAATTATTACATAAAATATTATTTTAAGTGGGTTGTGTGATGCAGAAATAGCAGCCCAAGTAGACATACGATGGAAATATTGCTGCTTCCAGGGCCATCTTTTGGAATTGGTGTCTAAACCTTTGTTCTGTGTCTGGCAGGGTTTTCAGTCATGATCAGGTCCTTGTCTCTGTCGGTCTTTTTCTCTGTGTCCCTTGGTCTTCAGTTCCCACCATATCTATTTTCCACATTCTCTTAATCCATGTTTTCTCTTCCTTCTGTGTTTGTTCCCATCTCTTCCTTTGAGTTGTCAGTAAAATATAATCCAGAGAGATATTTACAATTCTTCACTCCTTGAATGGTTTCACATTCACAAATATGTATTTTAATTGGGTTCTCAAAAATGTGAGGAAATGAGAAATTGAATAAATAAATGAGCCAAGCCTCTATGCTGAGTTGTCTATTCACAATAATTTTCAAATTTCAACATAGATTAATTTTTTAGAAAATTTACAAATTCTACAGAGTTCCTGTGTACCCCATGCCAGTTTACCCTCTTGCTAATCTTTTCCATGAGTATAACGTATTTGTCATCATAATTAACCAATATTGATACTTTATTATTAATAATATCCATACTTTATTCCAATTTCTTTAGTCTTCACCTGAGGTCTACTTTCTGGTTTAAGATGCAATCCAGGAAGCCATATTATGTTTGGTCATTATGTCTCTTTGGGCTTCTCTTGGACACAACAGTTTCTCAAGACTTATTTTTCATGACCTTGACAATTTGAGGAGCATTAGTTAGGGATTTCAAGTAGAATTTGTCTACTGCTTTTCTCATAATAGATGGAGGCTATCAGTTTGGGAGGAAGACCACATAGGTAAAGCACCACTCTCTTCACACCATATCTATGGTACACACATCAGCATAACTTAGAACTACTTACACTGACCTTTGATGTTGATTTTTCCCTACTGTTAAATTATTTTTCCCTTTTCATACTGTACTCTTTGAAAGAAAGGCACTATGTACACATTAAGTATCTTGTACTTAGGCTTTTTGTTGATTTTCTTTTCCATGGAGTCAATGACTAGTAATACAAAATTTTCTGGAAATGTGAACAAGAGGACCTCACCATTGTAGGCTGAAAACAATGTGGGACCATGGAAGACAAGTACAGTTGGAATGAAAAGCAGCACTAGCTCTCAGTCACCATAGGTAACGTCTTCGTTGACCCACTGAGGCCACGTGTGCTGTTCTACCTCCAAAACATAATCAGAGGACAACCCACATGTGAAAAACGTGGTCCCTTCCTTGAAGAGCTTCTTCCCAGGTCCCTAGAATAGTTCAGCAACAGCAGCAGTCTCTGTCCTGTGACTGTTTTTGCCCAATGGGATAGAACAGAGCAGGGCTGGGCAGAGAGCAGCAGTGGAAAGGCCACTGAATACAGAATCCTAACTTCATCCTTGAATGTCATTGTGAGCACTTTGATTCACTGGATGGCAATAAATCAGATACAAAACAGAAACTAGAACATAAATACATGGAGGAAAACAAAGTCGGATTAGGAGAACTTCCCTAGCTAGAATATATAGGATGAATACCATACATAATGCCAATATTAAATAAGAAGACTTTATCAAAAGCATTTATACACATGACACAGGTTTTCATTTTCCCTCAAAGCTTTCTTATCATAGGATTATCATAAGCACCAGTTCAGATAATATAAGTTGCTTCACAAACACGAATATACAGGGTAACTAGAAAGTACAAAGTAGAGCTACCCAGGAAAATACAATGAGGTATTAAGTGTTATTAAGCATTGTGGGATTCTTAGTCATTGCCAGCACAGCAACTAGGACTTGCTCTGAGCTAAGTGAATTGGAAGCATTCTCTCATTTTCCATGTCATAAATTGTTCTAGGCTATTACTGGTATTAGACCTGACTCTTACATAAGGTTACACAGTGAAGGTCACAAAGCTAGCTATTGAATCCAGGATTTTCTCACTCCAAATTGTATGCCTTGAAGTTAACTTCTGACATGTTTAACACTCCTGAGCACTTGTGTTTATCCTGACAGTTACATGAGAGAGAATAAAGACAAGTAGCAAGGCTAGGCACAGATTTCTACAGTTTTAATAATTCATTTTGCAGTTCTCTCTCTGATCCCAAACCAGGATGCCTTAGATTTGTTGTTTAAAGTATGTCTACTCAAATCCAGCAAACCTATAGCAACATTCTGATGTAGATGATTTTCTTTCGATGCATTTCAACCCCAGCTGTTTGAGTGCAGACTGCAGGCAGTTTACTCAATGTTTAGCTACTAACTCTAAGGTCCGAGCCACTACATCTGCTGTGTCTGATTGGCAGATGCACAATTAAATAAGGTCAAAACAGTGCTCCATACCTGCGTGGATCAAGAGTTTGGAAATGCTGGTCCAGCCATGTGGTAGGATGGTTCGATGTAGCTGGAAAACTGGACCATACAAGTTCCCAGTCTGCATCCAACCTTGGTCATCATCAATCCCAGGCTACCTCCTGTGGGGCCTGGGAGCCCTGGAAAAGGACTACTCAAAGAGGAGTCAGAGGATAGTCAACTTCAAGGTCGGTAGTGTAACCTTGGTAGCTGAAATCAGCCATGGTGAGAGCAACTGTACCACAGAAATCAGCAAATCCTATAAATCAGGGCTGCTCCCCACGGAGAGCTGAGGGGTAAACACTTATTAGCATGCCACTGATTTTCAGCACAGTCACAGCAATGTTTAATTTGGCCTGATAAAAGCTCAGCCTGCTGGGCCTCATTCAGATTCACTCTGAGGTATTCATTTCTTATACCTTTTATCCACCAACTTTGCTGAGCACTTATTAGTTGCCTTGCTGTGCATTAATACTATGTGATTAAATAGCAATCATTTTAATCATAACCAGCTTTAAAACCTAATGTCACAGGAAGTGACTCAAAAATATCTCTAATGCATGTGTCATCCTAGTCTCGGTGAAGTGAAGGCTGTATCCTGGGATTTGAATAGACTTCAGCATAGCCATCAATTTCTTTCAGGAAACCCAACAATACTATGTAGCTAAATACTTCCCAGGTACATTTTCTTAAGCCACAACTATGGAGCCACTATGTACTGTATCAGATTTGAAAATAAATCCACTAAACACACATCCTTGAGAGGCTCATTCTCTATAATGGAAATTCCAACATGGACACGACCACTTATTATGCAAAATAAAAAGTGACAGCCTCGCAAAGGGGAACGCTGCTATAATATCATGTGAGTTCAGATGGTAAGATGTTCTTTCCATGTGGTGGGTTAGAGAAGTCAGGGAAGGCTCTCACCAGAAGCCAGTGGCAAGTTCCCATAGGAAGGGAATCAAGATGTCATTTCACAGGGCCATTAAAGACAAAGCAGAGAGAGCAAAGGGACCAAAGGGAGCCCAGTCATCATGAAAGGCATTTGTTCTTGCTCTCTGACAATAAGGATATCAACCTAGATTGGAACAATTGTTACATCACATGTCCTCAGCTGTTACACCATTAATTTCACACATCAACACTCAGCAAGGCTTTTTCCTGCTTCCTGGAACCAACTGGCCCAAGAATCAAGAACACTCAATAGACTTTCACCTTGTGATCAAAATCCCAGATCTAAAATGGTTAATTTGAATAGAGCAAGGCAGCTCTGAGCTAAACCAGATCATAAAGTTGAGTTTGAAAGGCCAGGGGTGATCTCACAAGCACTTTGGCTCTTCCGTATGACCATCTCCCAAAGAATAGATGTGAGGAGCTTCCCCATTCCTGATCCAACAACCAGATGGAAGAAAGCCTGATGAGTCCAGGTGAGCCTCAGTAGAAGTTACTTAGAAAAGTATTAGGAAGCTGGCTCCAGAGTCTTCATCATGCTAGAGAAAAGTTCTCCAGATCCCTTGTCCAATTAACTAATATAGTTGTAAAATCTTGCATTTATTTAATAAAACACTTTTGGAGGGAAGTATTATTTAAATCAGTTTATATACAAAAATACCTGAGAAAGATACTTGCCCCCTTCCTCTGCGGCATTCTCTTGATCCCACTGTGGTTTCTGCTCACCCACTGATCTTGAATGCCTTTAGCCATTCTTCAAATGGCCATTGCTTTTACTACATCATCATAACTCACAGAGAATAACCAGATGTCCTTTCAGACATGTGTCCGAAATGATGGTAATATTTTATGAAGGTCAAGGACAAGCAACCTGCTTCTGAATTTCATCTAGCATACTGAGTTTAAGCAGTGAGAAGCAGAGGTCCAGCTGTCCTGCAAGATGACCCAAGGGAACAGGAGGAGGGTGAAGGTATGATGAAGACTTACTAAGTGCTACACACTGAGACACTTTGTATGTCACCCATTTGTTTATTTGAAAAGTGAGGATGGATACAGTGGGATTCAAAAATAGTCCCTGGGGACCTAAACTCTTAGGCAGTTTCACATGATGAGTTACATTCTCTAGGGTAAATATAGGCCACTCTAGGCAGAAAAAATTGGAGGAAAACTAAGACACGAAGAATAATTCAGAGTAAGCAAACCATGGGAAGGAGACACTGTCTGGCCAGGGAAGTGGAAGTAGAGAAAGGGTAAAAACAAAAATCTATCTATTTTTAAATAAGTGAATGTACAGAATGATTGAATAACTTATAACTGCTCTTTGCCACTTTATTTGTAAGACATTCCATGGCCACTTCAGTCCAAAAATGCTAGTATATTTTTAAATTGTGCTCATAGTCAGTTTTTTCCATCTATAATTAGCAGAGGACTAAATACATATATATATAAACTAATTTTCATACATTCTCACATTCAGTCTCATAGCTGCCTCCGTGACAGCAAAAAAAAAGAACATAAGGTATTATTTTGTATTTTGTGTCAACTCTGTTGGGGCTTTGTAGACAGACTTTATTGCATTTCATTAATTTATTCCTCAATTTAAATGTGAATAAGGATAATAGTATCAGATTTCATAATGTGAGTGCTACAGCCTGGTCATACGGCCAGAGAACAGAGGACCAAGCTCCAGACCTCAGGCTCCCAGAGGTGGCTTCTTTTCTTTAAACAGAAGTTGTGCAAAGTCACACTAGCCACCTTGAGAAGCAGGGTGGTCCCCCTCTCCAGGAAAACTCCAGCAGTGTTGGGCATGGTGGGAGGAAGGCACTGGTATACTGTAGCAAAGACAGATCTCCCTTAGGAAGAAGTCCAGGGACAAAGCCTGGCAAATCCTTTCCAACACTCCACTTTACTGGATTAGCAGTCACAGTGACCGTGAATGCTGTTTACAGACATTCTGTTCACTCTTCCTTCTGGGCACATGGAAGGTAGATGTGATATATGTCTAATTTGGGCCATGAAATATAATCCAAAGTGATGGTTGTCATAGTGGTCATGACAGTGAGCACTGGGATGGGATCTTCTTCCGCTTTGGTCTCTGAGTAATTCCAATGAGCAGAGTGTGGTGTGATAGTTAACGATTGTGTCAACTCCAGTAAGAAATGCCCAACAAAATTCGATCAATGTATTTCTGGGTGTGGAAGACCCACCCTAGGAAGGATTGTAACCAAGATGGTATAAAAGAGAAACAAAGAAGGAAAGTTTGCTTCTGATTCTTCCGAGGAGCTCCAGTTTTTACTTTGGATTTGTCTCCTGGCTTCCAGTACAGACTATTCAGCCTTCTATCAGAGACACATAGGCCTCTTGATGTGGGCTCACATAGGATACTGTACTGGGCTCCAGGTCTTCAACTGGATCCTTCAGATCTCCAGCATGCAGACAGACCTTCTGTGTTTTTTTGTACTGGGGAATGAACTCGGGTCCTTGCACTTGCAAGACAGGCCACCGAACGGCTGAGCTAAATCCCCGGCCCACAGACAAACCTTTTGAACTCTTCTACATTTGATGCTGTTGGAAGCCACTGTAAGCCAATCTTGTAAATCCTTATATATTGTATATCTTCCATTAAGTCTGCTTCTCTAGTGAGCACTGACTGATACAAGTGGATATGTAATATGAGAGGGAGTTAAACTGTTGTGGCTTACAGTAACCATAACTGGGATTTTTTTGTTGTTGTTACAATAGCACAACCCAGTCTATCCTGACTGATACAGTGATATTTTAGCTCTGAATTCTTCAGACAACTTATATGCTTAACAATCCATACGACTGAGCTTAAAGGTGAGGGTAGTTCCTGCTGAAAAGTTCAGCAGGGATAAGCTAGTGGCACAGACCAAAGGAAACACTTCCGAAATCGAGGGTGAGATACGATAAGACAGAAATGTAGCAGAGGGAGAATGTTCCCATTCAAGGAGTGGAGTTACCACTTGAAATAACGTGCGCACAAAATCCAGTAATTTACTACTGCAACGTTCTCTTATCTCCCAAGAGGGAAGTAGAGCACTTACTTTCTAGAAAAATATTGACCTTTTCTATCACAGGCAGACTAGAAGCAATTTAACTATGATTCCTGTAGCTCATACCCCAGGACATCAGCTGTGTGAGGGAGAATATTGATTTTTATCTTTTTAAAAAATAAACTTGCTAAAATAAGCACAGTGGTGGTGGTTTTGTTTGGTTTGCTCTTGTTTTTAATGTGGGAGCGGGTTAAATTTTTTTAAATAGACAATGAATTATGGGATCAGAATGATATGAAAGGGATAAAAATGTATGAGCTTTCAGATAGAAAATCCACCAAAAATAGCATATTACCACTTTGCTTTATATTGTGGGATACCAGATGCTTTAAATATAAATGCAGTTCAGTCTGTCTTAATGAACTTCAGATACACATCTCTGCGCCATCCCAGCAGGGTAGAAGCTTTACTGGGAAAGAGGTTGTCTGGGGGCTTGGATGGACCCAATCACTCTTTCCAAGTGTCTAGTACCACAATCGAGCTTCACTTGTATGTGCTCCAGTGCACAGCCAGCCACAGTGGCAGCAGACACAGACACAGCTGTGGCAGAAGAACTCAAGCAAAATGGTCGCATCCAGAGGATCAGGTTCACAGCAGAAGCATCTAAGTGAAATCAGTCTCGACCCACTTAATTCATGCATTTTGCATCTAGTGAAAAACTGGTTTCCAAAGTTGCAGTTGCTTTCTGCTATCACTTGTCTGTCATGCTTCACTAGGTTTTACTCTGGTTCACCCAAGCAAAAAGTCCAACACTGGACAGACCACAAAAACATTAATTGGAATCCTTTAGACAGTTTAAGTGATTGCTCACCTTTAATACCTATTCTCCAGCAAAGGTCTGAAGGTTCTGTGTAGGAGCTCCATTACCTAACAGGCAAACCTTTTACAGATTTGACTGATTGCAAACAAAACCAAGAGTGCTTGGCTATCCCATGGTTTTAGGAAGTATATTCTATCCTAAGTAGCTTCAACAGAAGATCCACAGGGTTCATGTTTAACCTAATCATTCCCCTCACCAGTCTACAATACTGCACAGAATTTAAATTCTGATGTGTGCTTATTTATGCTGTTGCAGAATCGCCACCTGTTTCCACACAAGAACTACAACCCTGTCCCCTACTTAGATGGAAAAACTGAGGACAAAGGGAAAGAGGCAGCCACTTGGAGACTGTATAACTGCTTTATTCCAGAAAACAGGAGTGTGTCATTCCATAGACCTTTTCTGAGTAATACAATTGCTTTCTGCAAGTGTAGGTTTGATCCAGTTTGGAGGCTCTCAACAACTCTGAGCTTGTTAGTTTCTTTTCTAGAGTAGCTGCTGAAGTCCACATCTGAATTATTTCCTTTCCCAGGGCCCCATGCTCCAGGACTAGAGCCAAGCAGCAGACAGCTAGCAACAGTCACTGTACCCTAGGGCCCAAGAAAGTCTTCAAATTAACCTATGCATAGAGAGCCCCGGGAACTAGCTGGCTGCCATGCAGAAGCCCTGCTTACCATGCAGAAACTCCCCCGAGAGCTTCAGATTGCTATGACCCTGGCCCAGGGGTTGGGGAGAATCTCCTGAGGGTTCTGCCTGGCAGGCTCCTTATTACCAGCTGTGAGTAACAAAGAGCTCCGCCTCTCATC
Organism: Fukomys damarensis; assembly: GCF_012274545.1. NCBI lineage: Eukaryota > Metazoa > Chordata > Mammalia > Rodentia > Bathyergidae > Fukomys > Fukomys damarensis. The sequence goes on along the minus strand of NW_022900919.1, from coordinate 9,524,034 downwards.
TATCTAGGGGTCAGTGTGTCATATCCTGGCATCGAAGGAACCTTTCTCATCATAAAACACCCTGAAGAACTGAGTAGACACGTTTCTTCATGCCATCCTCTCCCAGAACACAGATACTAGACACAGGTCTGTCCCAGCCCCACTGCCATTTGGGTGGCCCTGACCAACTGCAGTAGAAACATTCAAACTGCTTTCTGAGAACAAACTAATACAGCTAAATAGTAACCTCAACCTCCAGTCTAGGGATTTGTGGGAATTGTGTTTCTCTGATTTTATTTTATACATTTTTCCTTCACTTTTTTTTTTGGTACCAGAAATTGAATGTGGGTCCTTGCACTTGCCAGGCAGGCAGTGGAACCACTGAGCTAAAAGCCTGGCCCTTCTTCTTTAAAGTCAGTACAAGCTTGGTTACTGTCATGCAGCAGGTGCTCAATAAATGCATGTTGAAAGAATGAACTGCAAGGCAAATCATGGAAAATACTAGCCATTCATTTAGAAATTCGATACTTATATAATGACTGCCCACTGTGTTCTGGGCACTTAAATTTCATAAGTGACAATGTACTGTTCACTTTCTTGTCTAAGAGGCTACTGGAAATGTCCAGTATTAATTAGTTCTTTGTAGGCAGCAGGCCATTGAATGATTTCAGTCAACACACTTTTGAGTACAAAGCTCACCTCGTGACTGAAGCATTTTCTTACTTCCCCAGCAGAGCTAATCATCCTTTCTCATGTCACCATTATAATCACGAACCTATATTACTTCCATTTGCTTACCTCAAGCTCTCTAGGAGCAAGGACCATCTCTATATCCCTGATTCCTAACAGAGTATAGCTCAGGACTTAGCAAGCTGTCAATGGGTACAGGTTGAATGCATGGAAAATAAATAAATGAATATATTTCCCACATCCTCCTACCATATGGATACTGAAAAAGAAGCTATGAATGAGAAATAGACAAAATTATTTGTTCTCACCGAGTTGTGATAAGAGACACCTGGTAATCACAGCCCTGTGGGAGACTGAAGCAGGAAGATTACAAGTTTCTTCCCTGCCTGGGCAATTTAGCAAGTCAGCCAGATCCTGTCTCAAAACAAAAAGTTGAAAAGGCTGGGAATGTAGCTCAGTGCCAAGGCCCTAGGTTCAATTCCCAGTGCTGGAAAAAAAAAATTGTTCTCAGATTTGACTGAATATCAGAATTCCCTGGGACTCACTAAAACAGGGTGCCAGGCTCTCAGCCTTTTTTCAGACTCTGAAGGCTTGGGAGGTAACATGAAGCTGAGCTTTTCTCACAAGTTCCCAGGTGGTGCTAATGCTGCAGCTCTACAGATCACACTGTGAGAACCTCTGGCCTAAAAGAATTTCGTGCAACTTTCCTGATGTCAGGGCACTCTCGACACATGCTCATGTGCAGGAAACAAGAAGAAAACCTGAAACTGTGGATGATTACAGTGGAGACAGTGAATAAGGGGAGTATCAAATCTGGCCTCATTAACATCCTTCAAAAAGAAGAGCATAAATCTTCAGACACTCGGTGATTTGTTAAAGGTCAAATCACAAGTTGGCTGAACAAGTAAGAAAGAAATGCATGTGTTATCACGCGGCCAATAAAAATGTCCATGTCTTTGTTCACAATAGGCCAAAACTGGATAAAACCAAATTTCTATCCATCATAAAGTGATTAAATGAAGTTCATGTTCTTGCCAAGGAACATCACACCACAATTTTAAAAAACAAAAGAACAACAGCCATGTGCAGCAATGGCGCATCATGAATTTTACAATATTGGGTGAAAGAAGTCAGACACAGTGTTCTGTTTAGGTCTATTTTACAAACTTCAAACACAGGCGAAATTAAGGTAACCCGAAGGTTAAGATAGATACTTTCGGGGAACATAGGAGGAAAATAATTATAAGGGGACCCTCGGGAAGTTTTCAGATACTGTCATATCCCAGATCTTTAACACAATCATTTTGAGTGGGGGTTACTAAGCTTGCTGGCTGGTATTTTTGCATTTTTCTGCCTGTATATTATACTGCAAAATACAGGTTTTTCTTTGAAAGGCAAAAAGGTTTTGCTTCTTTTTTTTTTTTTTAAGTGGTTGACAAGAAAAATACAAGTGGAGCCAAACGCATGAGCAATTTCCTTGGGTGGAAGCTGGTAAGGGATCCTCTCTCAGAACAGCAAAGAGATGGTGACAAGTGTGTCCCAGAGCCAGGGGAACAGAAGTCATTCCAGATGGACTCTTGCAGGCCAGGCTGACAGGCCCAGTAATCATACCATCACATCACTTTAGGAGTGTGATATCTAAGTTAATCCTTGACACAAGAATCAGAACTGGAACATACCCCAGAGATTATTAACATTTGAAAGATTTTATAGCAAATCTCTTAGAGTTTGCACAGGATTTGTTCCAGTGGGAAGTTGGTGAGAGGAACGGGGCAGACGTGGCTTGGGGCCTAATGTCTTCCCTTCTAAAAATGTGTTCTCCTTGGATCGTTCAGGAGCACAAGGATTTACTTAGGTCCAAACTCAAAAGAGAATGCAATTGTTTCTAAACTACATTGTTCCCACGGATTTTCACAAACTGCAAGGGTACTTGAGCGATCCAGAAATGTTGATGCTGATTTCTTGGGAGAAGGACTAGGTTTGTCCCAAATGGTATGTAAACCACCGGCTCTAAAGGCTGCTGTACACATCTGGCTGGCTCAGAATTTCAGCCTCCTAACTGATCTATCACAGTAAATGGTCTAGACAGCGCCACTAGAACTCTTCCCTTTTTACACTTCATAAAGCTGTGTGTAAGTGCAGGTGAAGGCAGTCGTAAATATAAAAGCCACCAGAGCGGAATGGCCTTTGATTCTTTGTTTATCACAGGCTAATTAAAACACACGCTGAACATAACTCAGTTCTTTAATGGAGTTTACCAGATGTGTCATAACTAGACCCCACTCCGTATGAAGTCGAAGTATAATAACTATAATTTTTTATTTAGTGCAGCAGCCTGCTATAGTGGAGGGTGTGTCTGTTCTTTGATTACAAGGCCCACATTTTAAGGAGTGGGAAGGAGGATGGTTAACTTCTGAGAACATGTTCTCAGGGCACTGAAACTATGATTAATATAAGTCCTGTCCAGGAGCAAATTCTTGGATGCCCTGCATACTATGGTTACGCACCGTGTTACAGACACATTTTCACTGCAAGTATAATTACTGACTTTTAAAAGTCACCTTTCATCCCAAGGAGCCACAGACCTCTTGAAAGCGTTAGAGAGCCATTACAAATTACACTTAGAGTAATAGCTTCGACCATTCAGCCATCACTTAAGAAATGCTTTGGCTGCCAAGAGCAGGAAAGGTCTTGCTGAGCTCTCCCTGCTTAGTTAGGAAGCCATGTGGTCTTTTTCCAGTGGGGTGGCCCTGCTGAATGGCCAAGGAATGCGAAGGACCACCTGGAATTGGCCAATATTCCTACAGACAGCACCTAGCACACTACTACAAATTACATGGGCACCTAAAATGCACAATTCTACAATGCTATTAGTGCACGAGGAGGGCATCATCTCAACCTCCAGTAGTAAACAGCTGCCTTCAAATGCCAACATCTGAGTCAGAATCGGTAAGAGCCACTGAACCCTGAATGCATTCCCTTTGGACACCTCTACTTTCATGCCTCTCAGGCACTAGAAACACAGCACTCCCAACATGGAATGTGTCATATTCTTGGGAAAATGACCCATGGTTTTGTTTGTAAAATATCATCATCTCAGTTTCATCCTTGGTTCTTCCTTCCTTTGCTATATTCAGGTATTTCCCAGATCTGCCAATTTTACCTGTTTGCTTCTGACCAAATCTTCTGTCATTATGTCCCTTCTCATTCAGATTATTATGTTAACTCATCCCCTAAGATAAGGATTCTCAGAATTATTATTTGAATTGCTTAATTTTGAGCCAACCACTAATACATAACAAACTTGTAAGTCATTAAATTTCAACTCTTAAGTCTATTTTCTATACGGCTCAAAGAAAGCAAACTACTAATTTTCACCAATGTTTTTGGTAAAATTTTTCAGGATTAAGAGAATATTCTGTATATTATTATTACTTGTTTCTATATAACATTGGCTAGAAAAGTTAGTCTCCTGACACCAACACACCATTGGAAAAGGACCATTATTTAAACTTTACTCACTTCATACCTATAATCATGATAATAGAAGCTGACTTCCCTCCCAAAGATATGATAAGGTATGGTCAGATGGATTCTGAAGGTGATTTGTTAATATTAATAAGTATATGAAGTAAATTTATTAAAGACACTTTCAATTATACCACAATTATACCAAATCTCAACCAATAGGAAAATTCCTAACAGTTCCTTTTGATGGAATCATGTAACCTTTGGCACACACATCTGCACACACACACACACACATGCACACATGCACAGAGAAGATTCCCCTGGAGCGTGTCCTTGACACCAACTTGGCAAGCCAGAAGGAGGTTGGCAATCTGAGGCTCCTTTCTCTCTCCATCTTTGTATTATAGACCTGAACCATATCCTTCCCAATTTAGATCTAAGTATCCTAAAGGTCTTGGGAAAATCCTTTCTCTTACACATTAAAAAAATGGGAATTGAGTTTTTATTGAATTCAACTATCTTAAATTCCATGGAGTCTGATTTTATAAGCTGTGGACTCTATAATCTGCTCACATTATGTCATTTGTGGAATGAGAAGAGAAAAATGAAGCTGATCTATTTGTAACAAACAACTATTTAATGCCAGAATTCAGATTTGCAATATTATTTTTGTTCATGTTGAAATATAACTTCATTTGTCAAACAATACATTTTCTTTTCTCCTTTCTGATATGAAAATTATTTCTTCCTCTGGGTAGACTTTTAGACTTGTCTGTGTCTTCAAAGGGAACTTTCCCTGTGCTGAATATGTGTGAACTGAGAAAAAGGAAGGTGTGGCTGGAGCCTTTCCCAAGCTCAAAATCTGACAAAGACAAAACTCCCAGAAGCAGAATCCCTACTACGGGCATGTGGGCTGAGCCTCCCACAAGTCTTTTACCTCCATCGGGAGATCAGAAGGACATTTAAATGCCAGTCTAATGATGTCTGTATTCCCCAAGCTAAGCACACAAAGGTGCTTGGGATATGTTAATAAACAAGTCAATGGGGGCTGGGGATTTAGCTCAGTGGTTCTGCTACCTGGCTTGAAAGCTCAAGGTCCGGAGTTCGCTCTCGGATACCCAACCCCCACCCCCAAAAACAAAACAAAACAAGTCAGTGGACAAGTAAGTGAATGAAGCATGTCACAGGAACTGGAGCAAAGCCCTGATTGCCCACAATGGTCATGAAAACACCCTCATTGATCCAATCAGCCACTAATTTGCCTACAAGTATGCAAGGAGAACAAAATATTGACCCGAATCTTCTATTTTGATTCATAGTTAATGTGGGAGAACTGGGATTGAACAATCGCATATTCCATCTGCAAAACATCCGTAATTGTGAAAATTATTATTTTGATTTTAAGCGTTAGCTGAAAATTTAGCTAGAACCCAGCTCACCCCCAGGTGCTTTAGCTGGTAGGTATTTAAATATCGGATTTTTTTTTCTAAAAATACAATTAACATTTCTCTAATATTTGTTCTGAGTCTGCTTAGATCACCTGATGAATCCAGATATTGTAAAGAAATTACTTAACCCATAGGCTTTGAAAATCAGCTAACAAACATCCTCTTATGGACTCACTTGTCTCTCTGAAGAAAAAAAAAATCCTGCCAGCAGCTTAAGGGTTAAGCAGTATTCCTGTCATGTTTGCCCTGAACTTACCCAGCTAAATTGCAACAGCATGGGTCTCCATAATTATCTAATTGTTAGTGTTGTGCCTTTACGTAATTTATGATGTAGCATTAAAGTCTGACCCCGGGTTTGAAATGAAGTGCAGTACTGCTGACATCCAAGCTCAAATTAGTAGGTAGGCACCCAATTAACGATTATGCTTCAGAGCTTTCATTTCCATCTGACCACACTGCTACGCTAATCAGTTTTCTAAGCCTTTCACCTTCTCCATAACTAACAAGCATTTTTCCTGCTTTTTATATCTATGGATGCCCTGTATCCTTATAAAATGAATCTCTCCAATGCTACTCTCTTTGTGATTGCTGCCCAAAGTGACTGTCCACAAGTCAGCCGGTCAGCTCTGAGGCTGTTTGCTGGCAAAGCCAAAGGTTCCCATTTCTCTACTGTGAAAAGAGATCATCTCGACAGAATACTTGGATTCTGTTGATGGCTTCTCTAGGCTGTCAGAGTCAATCAAAGTGAAGCATGAAGACACTGAGACATTAGATCATGCAGTCAATATGTGCTCTCAGGCAAGAGAGCTTGCCAAAATCTTGACAACTGTAGATAGAAGAAGAAATCCAGCTCTAGAAAAGGAAAAATCAAGCTCCAGTTGCTGCTCCAACCTCACACTCTCTTCACACTTCTCTCACACCTTCTGAACCACTCTATACATTCTCCCACCCATCTGTATGTACCTCTCTCTTAACAGCAGCAACTGAGCATAAAATATTAGAACCTGATTAGAGATCTAAGCCATTATTACTTTGACCTCAGTACTGACATAAGAAAGATTCTTAAGTGTAGGCGAATGTGTAAATGAGTACTTTCATGAGGAAATGACCTGATAATTACCACATATGGATGTGACTGCTGTACTAGACCATGTCTCCTTGTCTTCCAATTCATTGTTATGTCTAAGACCCATAACACTTGTGTTTCAACTCCAAGTTAGCTAAGCCCCTCCTAGCCCGACCTCCTAAAGTCAGATAAGAACTTTCAAATTTATTTACAACTACCTGCCAAAGGCACAAAATCAGAATTGCATTTAGAACTCCCAGATTATTTTCCCTTAATCAACCCTTAATAAACACCTACTTGCCTACTCCAGATTCAACTTGTGTACATGACAAACATCTCCCTGTCCAACTCATGATTTTTCCTAAATAAAGTATCATTAAGAACCTTACCCACCACTGGTAGCTTGAAAATCTTAGTGCCAAAATTTATTCTTGCTTTTTATTTCTAATATATTTTTTACTCCAACAGAAAAAAATCATATTATGAAATATAGACCTCTTCTAGGGGTGAGGTTTAAACCCTTCACCACTATGATACCATCTAAAAACATGTTTGGGACACAGGGTATGAAAACTACTGTCCATTTAAGAAACCGGAACCAGCAGGGTCATAGAGAAGTAAACATTTAATTTAGTTAATATTTCCTTTCCTTTTTGTTATCCAATGTGTTGTCATGGTCACTGAGTACAAAGATTATTTTTATTAATCTTTAGAAATAAGGAGGAGGCATCCTTGTTCTCACTTGGTTGAGTTTCCAGCATAAGAATTGTCTAAGTTGGGAAGCTGGAATAAGAACTTGGTTATCTGATTCTCAGTTATTTCTCCCTCCACTAAACCCTATGTCTCACTCTAAATGTTTCTTATTATACAGGTATGTCTCCTATTCTCACAGGAACTCTTGTTAAGTACTTCTGAGGGTCACAGTAAAAGTGATAATAGTAAGAGCAAAAGAAATTGAGCCGACTTTGGACTGAAAAGAACACTAATGATATAATGTTTAAAAAGTATATTACATAGCCAACTTATTGTGGAATGTCTCAATGCTGTGGACTTTTCATTCCAGTTAACTCTTATTATGTAAATTAACGAGAGGCTCTCATTTGGCCCAATGAGACTACATTAGCATATTTTCATCTTTGATCAGAATTTGATTAGAACAACTTATGGCATACAGATATTTAAATGTGTAAAATAAACGAATAAATCCAGTCAAATTATTTAATCTTTTAAAGGCTCCATACTACTATCTATAAGACAAGGAATAATAACAATGATTTTATTTTATAACCTGAGGATTAAAGGAATTAGATAATACATGTGAGATTCCCAAGTAAATAACAATTACTCAACAAATCCCAGTTCTACTTGTTGGCCAAAAGATCTCTGATGCAATAAATAAGTGGTTCTCAGTCCCACAATTAAAAAAAACAAAAAACACAAAACTTTTCTGTTAATAAAATTTTTTAAAAGTTAAAAGAAAACATTTTTCTAAAAATAATTTCAAGATGACCATAGATATATGGAAAGATATTCTATATTCATGCACTGGAAGAATTAATATCATAAAAATGATCCTACTATAAAATTATTCTATAGATTGAACAAAATCCCTAACAAAATTCCAGTGACATTTTTTCATATAAACATAAAAATAACACTAAAATTTATGTGGAACTACAAAAGACCCTGAATACCCAAAGTAATCTTAAGCAAAACTGAAACACAACAAAAAAGCTAGAGACGGGTAAGAGGCAGAACTGTGTGGAATGATGCAATTCAAAACCTAAAAGAAAACAACCTCCAACTTAGACTGATGTATCCTGCAAAACTCTTTCAAAATTGATGGGGAAATAAGGTACTTCCATGACAAAGAACACCTGAGAAACTTCATGAATACCAAATCAGCACTGCAAACAATTCTAAATAATATCCTAGAAAAAGACAATGAAGATCACAACTCCATGAGGCCCAAAAGAGCAAACCCAGCAATCAAGGCAAGAAATAAAAGGGAGAGGGGTAAAAAATTAAAAAGAGCCAACAACAGGATAATAACATGATGATGATAAGTTAATACATATCGGTTATAACCATCAGTGTTAATGGCCTCAATTCACCAATCAAAAGAAATCAACTGGCAGAATGCATTAAGAAGCAAAATCCAGGCTAAAAGAACATTTTATACAGAGTGACGAAGGCGAGATTTGGAAGGCCACTCTGAGATCTGCTCTCCTGCTGGCCTCCTTGAGCCCATTCTGTGGGACGGGGTAGCAGTGCCCTCACCTGCCTGCTCTGCCACCAGCTCCAGCAAGTAAGGTATCCACATGGGTGCCTCTGAACACCGCCCCCCCCGCAGACCTCCTGATTGGGCCAGTCCTTGGACCCACTCTGCAGGGCATAGGTGGTCATAAAGAGTATTTTTCTGAGCTCCCAACTTTGAACGTCTTTAAAGAAAGGGCAGGGTAAACCTGTAGTAGAACTGCGTGGAGTTCAACCTTGCAGGAGGTCAGGGAACTCAACCTGATCTTTGCAGACTGAGGTCAGTCTGAATCGTGGGGATCTGCCATTGGCTAGCTGAGATCAGGGGACATGGTTCTGCACATGGCTGTGAACATGGTATATAATGACAGCAGAGATACAGTCTGAAAGAGGCCCTTAAAATTCATTTTTTTCCTCATTCCACTCTGCAAATTGTTTCTTATTTCTGTCCTCTTTCTCCAACTCAGTCTCTTGCTCCAACATACTATCCCTGATCTCCGTTTCTGTTCCTGCTCCTGCCCTAACTCAGACTTCTTCTCTTATCATTTTTTCTTTTTTCTTTATATTCTTTTCTCTGGTCATTTTACCTTACTCATGGATCAATAGTTTCAAGGGAAAGTGAGCCCCTATTACTGTTAAGGGAATATATTCTTGTCCTTATTCTTACACTCCGTCTATCCCTTTTGAATTTAATAGCTTTGTAAAGATTGTATGGTCAGTCTATGTTCTATGGCTTCAGTTGAAACCTTCTCCAATTCTTTCTCTTATCTACTCCTCTCATCCTAACTCAGTCTAAGCCCCCATCCTAAATGGTAAAGATGCTATATTGAAAAGTGTATTCACTGCAAACATATTTTAGGCTGCTTATTGATTTTAATTTAATTCATGTGGTCTAAAGGTGATATAGACTACCACAAGTGGTCAATTTGCAAGTTGTGCTTGATCCTACTATATCAATTGGGATAAAGGAATGTGATTGATTTCATGAGTTATTTTCTCCGATATTATGAAAATGAGAATGTCTATGAGTCATTAGAGACTCAAAAGCTAAACTGCAAAAATATCAGGAAGATTTAATAACCCAGAAATTAAAACAAGGACAACCCAACAACAAAAATAAAAATGAGAAAACACTTAAGCAAGACACAAAGACAGACTTCAAGTTAACCAATGGCAAACAGTGGGGCAAATGAGGAAGAAAAGTCTGATAGTGGACCAGCAGGACACCCTGAACCCATAGCACAGGAAGTAACAAAACAGATCAACCAGCTTCAAGTAAAATTCAAACAGAAATAATTTCCCAGATAACCACAGAGATAGTGAGCAAAATGGAAGTTATAATTCGAGACTATAGAACAGAAACTGAGGAAAAAAATAGATGAGCTCAGGACCATGATCAAAGCCATGAAGGCCCAGCATAACACAAAAATGGAACAATGAACACCCAACACAGGAAAGAAATGGAGTCAATTAAACAGATTCAAACAGATATCCAGGAGATTAAAAACTCTATTGAAGCCTGGGCCCCCATCCACAGCGGGAAGGAGAGTCACGCCTTCTCCCGCCCCAGCTGCCATTGCTTGAGTGCCAGGAGATAGCCTAGGCCCTGATCCACTGCGGAAAGGAGAGCCATGCGTTCTCCCGGCCTGGCAGCCATAGCTCCAGCGCCGGGAGGTAGCCTGGGCCCCGATCCACTGCAGAAAGGAGAGCCACGCCTTCTCCCAGCCTGGCAGCCATAGCTCCAGTGCCAGGAGGTAGCCTGGGCCCCGATTCACTGCGGGAAGCAGAGCCACGCCTTCTCCCACCCCAGCTGCAATCACTTGAGTGCCGGGAAGGTAGCAGCGCAGGCACCCCTGAACCCCCTAAGCCCACACACACACTCTCAGACCTCCTGACTGTGCCAGTCTTTGGACCCACTCTGCAGAGGCACAGGTGGTCATCAAGGGTATTTTTCTGAGTTCCCAACTTTGAACATCTTTAAAGACAGGGCATGGGAAACCTGTAATAGAACATTGTGGAGTTCAACCATTCAGAAGGTTGGGGAACTCAATCTGGGCCTTGCAGCCCGAGGTCAGTCAGTGTCATGGGGTTCAGCCATCAGCTAACTGAGATCAGGGGTCTAGCATCCTCACTCTGTAAGAGCCATTAAATGGTAAATACACTATATTGAAATTTTGTTCACTGCAGACATGTTCTGGACTGCTTCTTGATTTCAATTTAATTCAAATGACTTAAGAGTGATAGACTAGTGACTACCACAAGTGGTTAGTTTCCAAGTTGTGCTTGATCTTAATGTGCTGCTGATTGTATCAGTTGGGATACAGCATTGCGGTTGATTTGATGAGCTGTTTTCTCTGATGTTATGAAGATGAGAATGTCTGTGGGTCATTAGAGACACAGAAGCTAGGGTGCAACCATATCAGGCAGATGTGGGTGATAACCCAGAGATTAAACCAAGGACAGTCCAACAAGAAAAATAAAACTGAGAAAACACTTAAGCAAGACACAAGGACAGACTTCCAGTTCACCAATGGCAAACAGTAGGGCAAATGAGGATGAAAAGGCCGATAGTGAACCACCAGGACACCCTGAACTCAAAGCACAGGAAGTAACAAAACAGATCAATCAGGCTCTAGAAAAATTCAAAACAGAAATAATTTCCCAGATAACCATAGAGATAGTGAGCAAAATGGAAGTCATGATTCGAGACTCTAGAGCAGAAACTGACAAAAAAATAGATGAGCTCAGGACCATGATAGAAGCCATGAAGGCCCAGCATAAGAAAGAAATGGAAAAAATAAACGCCCAACATAGGAAAGAAATGGAATCCATAAAACAGATTCAAACAGATATCCAGGAGATTAAACACTCTATTGAAAGTGTACGCAACAGAATAAAAGAATGCGAAGATAGGCTCTCAGATATAGAAGATAAGATTGCAGTCAGTGACCATGAAAAGAGAGGTCTCTTAAAAACAGTAAGGGATCATGAGAAATCGATCCAACAACTCCTAGATGATGCAAAGAAGAATAACATAAGACTGATAGGAATACATGAAGTAGCAGGAGAAAATACAAATGACTTAAAAAAGCTGTTTGCAGAATTAATGACAGAAAACTTCCCAAACAGAGGGGAAGAATTTGACATTCAGATAACTGAGGCATATAGGACCCCAACTAGCTACAATAAAAAAAAATCTACACCTAGACATATAATAATCAAGATCCCAGAAACCCAACAGAAGAACAAAATGCTACAAGCAGTAAGAGAAAAGAAACATATCACATACAAAG
>NW_022900919.1:9469303-9511420 GCF_012274545.1 Fukomys damarensis | reverse complement strand
AGTGAATAGATAGAAAACAATTCTCCATGTGACAGGAGCCCAGAAAAAAACAGGGGTAGCAATCTTATTTGCAGACAAAGTAAATTTCAAACCAAAACTGATTCTAGTATTATGGATGTAGGACGGTACTGTATTGTACCTCTCTCAATGTAAAATATCTTGTACCTGCTTTATGATACATAGTAGGGACCGTACTTTATCAGAGCTACATTTAATGATATTACTCTAGAATGTTCTCCTTCCAGATGATGATTAAGATGCTAATAAAAAAAATGGTGCCAGGTACCACAACAGCAACAGAACTTTGCTGTTCTCTGGATATTATTCTTTTGTTTATTTTGTTTTGGTTTTTAATGGAATGTGCGGACTGTCTATTATATATATATATATAAATTGAATTTTGGGAAACTTTAACGGTGCGGCCAACTTTGGAAAAAGTCATCCCAATTTACCGTGTTGAGATGGCATTGTACAGAAATGGATGGCCATATTGGTCTAGAAATGTTAATTTTTTTATTTTTATTTTTAATTTTTTTATCCATGTGTACAGAGGTAACACATCTTACTAATAAATTGAATTTTGGGAAACTTTAACGGTGCGGCCAACTTTGGAAAAAGTCATCCCAATTTACCGTGTTGAGATGGCATTGTACAGAAATGGATGGCCATATTGGTCTAGAAATGTTAATTTTTTTATTTTTATTTTTAATTTTTTTATCCATGTGTACAGAGGTAACACATCTTACTAAATATGTAAGGACACATCTACGTGGGTTTGATTACAGAAACTAATAAAGTATTCTCTAAATAATGAAAAAAAAGAATAAGATAAGACTATAAGAGCAAGAAGCAATTTAAATATGTTCAGGGACCATTTTCATCTCCAGAATTAAGGATTATTTTAATGTTACATCATTGCCTTTTCTCTTTTACTTTCCTTTTTAGGTTTATTTTAGGATTTCCTATTTTTAATGTTCATACAGAGATTTCTTTAACTGAAATACCGAATAGTTTCTTTGATATGAAAAACTGTAATAGTACACAGGATCCTAATGAGATAATTAATAATGTGAAACAGGAAGTAAAGGGCTAAAGGTGTAGGGAAAGTGGTACAGGTGGGGGAAAAGTAATGAGGAAGAGGAAAAAATATGAGAAACTGAAAAAATGGAAATAAAGTGTGTGTACATGGGGAGGGGAGAAGGGGGTGAAGGGAGGGCAGTGACAAGGGGGAAAAAATGAGAATCAAGACCTATTATGTAAAGATACAGAATCCCAGTGATGAATGTAACTGGATTGTATGCCTAGATTGTACCAATAAACTCAATAAAAAGAAAAAAAAACTCTATTGAAAGTGTACACAACAGAATAAAAGAATGCGAAGATAGACTCTCAGATACAGAAGATAGGATTGCAGACTGTGACCCTGAAAAGAGAGGTCTCTTAAAAACAGTAAGGGATCATGAAAAATCAACCCAATAACTCCTAGATGATGCGGAGAAGAATAACATAAGACTGATAGGAATCCATGAAGTACCAGGAGAAAATGCAAATGACTTTAAAAAGATGTTCACAGAATCAATGACAGAAAACTTCCCAAACAGAGGGGAAGAATTAGACACACAGATAAGTGAGACATATAGGACTCCAACTAGCCACAATCAAAAAAAAAAATCTACACCTAGACATATAATAATCAAGATCCCAGAAACCCAACAAAAGAACAAAGTACTACAAGCAGTAAGAGAAAAGAAACAAATCACATGCAAAAGAAAGCCTATCAGAATCACAGCAGAGTTTTCAACACAAACCCTCAGGTCAAGGAAAGCCTGGAGTGAGGTGTTTCAAGCCCTAAAAGAAAACAACCTCCAACCTAGATTGATGTATCCTGCAAAACACTCTTTCAAAATGGATGGGGAAATAAGATACTTTCATGACAAAAAAACACCTGAGAAACTTCAGCAATGTAACACCAGCACTACAAGGAATTCTAAACAATTTCATAGAAAAAGACAATGAAGTTCACAACACTATGAGGCCCAACAGATGAAATCAAATAGGCAAGTCAAGAAACTAAAAGGAGAGGGGGGAAAAGTAAAAAGAGTCAACAAAAGGACAATAACATGACAATAATGTCAGTACATATCAGTTATAACCATCAATGTCAATGGCCTCAATTCACCAATCAAGAGAAAGAGACTGGCAGAATGGGTTAAGAAGCAAAATTCAACACTATGTTGTATACAAGAAACACACCTAGTGCAAAAAGAAGCCAATAGACTGAAAGTGAAAAGGGTGGAGAACAATTCTCCACGTGACAGGAGCCCAGTAAAAAGCAGGGGTAACAATCTTATTCACAGACAAAGCAAATTTCAAACCAAAATTCATTAAGAGAGACAGAAGGCCACTACATCCTTGCAAAGGGAACAATTCAAGAGGAAGAGCTGACAATCATAAACATATATGCACCAAATATTAATGCCCCCAACTATATAAAAGAAATACTGAGAAGCATGAAAAACCAAATAAGCACTAATACAATTGCAGTGGGGAATCTAAATACCCCACTTTCACAAATAGACAGATCATCTAGGCAAAAAATCAACAACAAAACACTAGAGCTGAACCAAGCTGTTGAACGCATGGACTTATTAGACATCTATAGAGGGTTCCACCCCACAAAATGAGAATATACATTCTTTTCAGCTGCACATGGGTCATTCTCCAAGATAGATCACATACTAGCTCACAGAACAGGTTTGAATAAATGCAAAAGAATCAAAGTTATTCCTGGTACATTATCAGATGATAGTGCAATCAAGCTAGAGAGATCAATAGCACAAGAAACCATAGGAACTTCACAAACACATGGAAATTAAACAACACTCTCCTGAACAACTGATGGATTGGAGAGGAAATTAAAGAAGAAATCAGACAGTTTTTACACATAAATAATAATGCCAATACAACATACAGGAATCTATGGGAAACAATGAAAGCAGTTATATGTGGAAAATTCATAGCACTGAATGCCCACACTTGGAAAACAGAGTGAACTCAAATAAACAAGCTAATGATGAATCTTAGACTCCTAGAAAAACAAGAACAAGAAAACACCAAAGCTCGAACAAGAGAGGAAATTGTAATGATTAGAGCAGAAATCAATGCAATGGAAACTAAGAAAATGATACAAAAAAATAAATGAATCAAAGAGTTGGTTTTCTGAAAGAATAAATAAAATTGATAAACCCTTAGCTAACCTTATCAAAAAAAGGAAAGAAAAGGCTCAGCTCCATGCAATCAGGAACGAAAAAGGTAAAGTCATAACAGATCCAACAGAAATCCAGAGGACAGTCAATACCTACTTTGAGAACCTAATAAAGTACTCTAATAAAATGGAAAACACAGAATAAATGGACAGATTTCGAGATAGTTATGAATTACCAAACTTGAACAAAGAAGATAAAAACATTTTAAACACCCCAGTTACAATCAGTGAAATTGAAAATGTAATTGAAAATTTATCAACAAAGAAAAGCCCAGGTCCTGATGGATTCACTCCTGAATTTTATGAGACGTTTAGAGAAGAACTACTGCCATTACTCTTCAAACTTTTCAATGAAATTGAAAGGGAAGCAATACTTTCAAATTCATTCCTGGAGGCAAGTATCACTTTGATTCCCAAACCAGAGAAAGACGCAACTAAAAAAGTGAACTATAGGCCATTCTCCTTGATGAATATACATGCAAAATTCTTTAATAAGATACTAGCAAACAGAATACAGAGGATCATCAAGAAGATCATACATCCTGAACAAGTCAGATTTATTCCAGGGATGCAAGGATGGTTCAACATACGTAAATCAATAAATGTAATACACTATATTAACAAAGTCAAGGACAAAAACCACATGATCCTCTCCATAGATGCAGAAAAAGCATTTGACAAAATTCAACACCCATGCATGATAAAAACCCTGCAAAAAATTGGAATAAATGGTCTATAACTCTACTTAATAAAGGCTACCTATGAAAAACCAACAGCCAACATCATATTAAATGGCCCAACCTGAAAACCTTCCAGTTAAAATTAGGAACAAAACAAGGATGCCCATTACCACCACTCCTCTTTGACATAATCCTGGAAACATTAGCCATAGTAATTAGACAAGAGAAAGAAATTAAAGCAATAAAGATAGGAAAGGAAAAAGTTAAACTGTCATTATTTGCTGATGATATGATACTCTAAATGAAGACCCCAAAAAACTCCACCAAGACTTCTAGACTTAATTGACACTTTTAGTAGAGTAGCTGGATACAAGGTCAACACCCAAAAATCAATAGCCTTCTTGTACACAAATAACAGACTCACTGAGAGAGAAATTAGGGAAACAATTCCTTTCACAATGGCAACCAAAAAAATGAAGTATCTAGGAATCAATCTAACAAAAGAAGCAAAAGACCTCTACAGTGAAAACTACAGCATTCTGAAAAAAGAGATAGAAAAGGATATAACAAAATGGAAAGATGTCCCCTGCTCCTGGGTAGGAAGAATCAACATAGTGAAAATGGCCATACTACAAAAGCTGCTATACAGATTCAATGCAATGACAATTGAAATTCCAACACTATAATTTCACAGAACGAGAAAGAAGAATCCAAAAATTCATGTGGAACCATAAGAGACCTAGAATAGCAAAAGCCATCCTAGGCAACAGACACATGGCAGCAGGTACAACAATTCCCAATTTGAAACTATACTACAAAGCCACTGTGATAAAAACAGCATGGTACTGGCAAAGAAACAGACCTGAGGATCAGTGGAACAGATAGACATACACAAAAACAACTCCAGATGTACTCAGCTACCTCATCTTTGACAAAGGAGCTGACCATCCCCATTGGAGGAAAGATAGCCTCTTTAATAAATGGTGTTGGAAAAACTGGATCTCAACCTGCCGAAGATTAAAACTAGACCCTTATCTTGCACCATGCACTAAAGTAAAATCCAAGTGGATTAAAGATATAAATATAAAAACAGAAACACTAAACTTGCTGGAAGATAAGTTAGGCAGAACTCTGGAAGACATTGGCATAGGAAAAGACTTTATGAACAAATCCTCAGTAGTATGGGAACTAGCAGAAAGAATCAACAACTGGGATCTCATCTTTTTAAAAAGCTTCTGCACTGCAAAAGAACTAAGAGACAACCTACAATGTGGGAAAAAAATTTTACCAGCTGCTCCTCAAAGGACTATTATCTAGAATATATAAAAAATTCAAAACAACCAGCCCCCCCAATATAAAGACCCAATTCAAAAATGAGCATCTGAAATGAACAGAAATTTCTCAGACAAAGAAGTAAAAGTAGCAAGTAAATATACAAAAAATGTTCCACATCACTGGTCATTTGAGAGATGCAGATGAAAACAACACTGAGATTCCACCTCACCCAACAAAGAATGGCTGCTATCAAGAAATCAACCAATAACAAATGTTGGCAGGGTTGTGGGGAGAAAGGAACTCTTCTTCATTGTTGGTGGGAGTGCAGACTGGTGCAGTCACTATGGAAATCAATATGGAGATACCTCAAAGAGCTGGGAGTAGAGGTTCCATTTGACCTAGCCATAGCTCTGCTGGGTATCTTTCCAAAAGAATTAAAAGAATCATACCAGAGTGATATATGCACACCCACATTTATAGCGGCACAGTTTGCAATAGCTAAAAAAAAAACTTGGAAGCAGTCCATTTGCCCATCAGTTTGAGACTGGATAAAGAATATGTGGTTTTTCTATAAAATAGAATACCACTCAGCCATAAAGAATGAGAAATTAGACTCATTCATAAGAAAATGGACACATATTGAGGATATACTCCTAAGTGAAATAAATAAGTCACACATGTGTAAATACTGAATAGTTTCTCTGGTGTGAACAAACTGTAATAGTACATTAGATCCTAATGAGATAACTGACATTGTGAAATGTGAAGAAAAGGGCTAAAGGTGTAGGGAGAGTGGGAATGGTATGGGAAAGGGAATAAGGGGAAAAATACAAGAAAATGCAAAAAATGGAAATAAAGTATTTGTAAATGGGGAGGGGAGGACGGGATGAAAGGAGGGGAGGGACAAGGGGAAACATGAGAACCAAGACCTGTCATGTAAAGGTACAAGGTCCCAGTGATGAATGTAACTGTACTGTATACCTAAAATGTGCAAGTAAACTCAATAAAAGATTTTTAAAAAAGAAGCAAAATCCAACAATATGTTGCATAAAAGAAATGCACCTAGTTCAAAAAGAAACTCATACACTGAAAGTAAAAGGATTGAAAACAGTTCTCCATGTGACAGGAACGCAGAAAAAAGCATGGGTAGCTAACTTATTTATAGAGAGTAAATTTCAAATCAAAACTAATTAAGAGAGACAAAGAAGATCACTACATCCTTATAAAGGGAATAATCCAAGAGGAAGAGATGACAATCATAACTATATATGCACCAAATACTAATGCCCCAACTATACAGAACAAATACTAAGGAACATAAAAATTCAAATAAGCACTAATACAATTGTAGTGGGGAACGTAAATACTGCACTGCCACAAATAGACAGGTCTTCTAGACAAAAAAACAACAATGAAATACTAGGGCAGATCCAAGCTTTTGAACAAATGGACTAAACAGATGTCTACGAGTGTTCCACACCACAAAATCAGAATATACATTCTTTTTGGCTGCACATGGGTCATTCTCCAAAATAGACCACATACTAGCTCATAGAACATGTTTAAGTAAATCCAAAGGAATTGAAGTTATCCCATGTGTATTATCAGATTATAGTGCAATTAAACTGGAGCTCAATAACAAAAGAAACCATAAGAACTTCACAAACATGTGGAAAGTGAATAACACTCTCCTGAACAACCAATGGGTCACAGAGGAAAGTAACGAAGAAATCAGACAGTTTTTACACATAAATAATAATGCCAATAGAACATACAGGAATCGGTAGGACACAATTAAAGCAGTTCCATGAAGGAAATGTATAGCAGTGAATGCCCACACTAGGAAAACATAGCAGGCTCAAATAAACAACCCAATGCTGAATCTTAAGCTTCGAGAAAAAAGAGCAAGACAAACCAAAAGCATATACAAGGGAGGAAATTATAAAGATCAGAGCAGAAATCAATGCAATGGAGACTAAAGGAATGATACCAAAAAAAAAAAATCAATGAATTGAAGAGTTGTTTTTTTGGAAGAATGAATAAAATTGATAAACCCCTACCCAACCTTATCAAAAAAAGGAAAGAAAAGGCTCAAATAGGTGCAATTAGGAATGAAAAAGGTTAAGTCACAATGGATCCAGCAGAAATCCAGAGGATCATCAATATCTACTTCAAGTAACTGTACACTAATAAAATGGAAAACACAGAAGAAATGAATAGATTTCTAGATACATATGAAATACCAAAGTTGAACAAAGAAGATATAAAAATTTTAAATACCCCAATTACAATCAGTGAAATTGAAATTGTAATTAAAAATTTACCAACAAAGAAAAATCCCAGGTCCTGATAGATTCACTGCTGAATTCTACAAAACCCTGCTAATACTCTTTAAACTTTTCAATGAAGTTGAAAGGGAAAGCAATACTTCCAAATTCATTCCTGGAAGCAAGTGTTACTTTGATTCCAAAACCAGGGAAAGACCCAACCAAAAAAGAGAACTACAGGCCAATCTCCCTAATGAACACAATGCAAAAATCTTCAGTAAGATGCTAGCAAACAGAATACAGAAGATCATCAAGAAGATCATACACTATGACCAGGGATGCAAGGATGGTTCAACATATAAAAATCAATACATTTAACACATGATATTAACAGAGTGAAGGACAAAACCCATACAATCATCTCAAAAGATGCAGAAAAAAATTCAACACCGATTCATGATGACAACCCTGCATAAAATTGGACTAGATGGTCTTTATCTCAACTTGATAAAGGCTATCTATGAAAAACTAACAGCCAACATCATACTAAATGGTCAAAAACTGAAAACCTTCATACTAAAATCAGGAACAAGACAAGGATGTCCACTCCTCTTCAGTATAGTTCTGGAAATATTAGCCACAGCAATTACACAAGGAAAAGAAATAAAAGCAATAAAGATAGGAAACAAAGAAGTTAAACTGTTATTTGCTGACGATATGATACTCTGTGTAGAAGACCCAAAAAACTCTGCCAAAAGACTTCTAGACTTAATTGACAGATTCGGTAGAGTAACTGGATACAAGGTAAACATTCAAAAATCAATTGCCTTCTTGTACACAAATACAACTTATTGATAAGAGAGAAATTAGGGAAATAATTCCTTTCACAATAGCATCTAAAAAATGAAATATCTAGGCATTAATCTAACAGAAGAAGCAAAAGACCTGTACATTAAGAACTACAACAAAATGAGATCTGAAAAATGAGTTCGAAGAGGATATGAGCAAATGGAAACATATCCCTTGTTCCTGGGAAGGAAGAAACAATATAGTGAAAATGGCCATACTTTCAAAACTGCTATATAGATTCAATGCAATCCTGGTTGAAATCCTAACAGTATATTTCACAGAGCTAGAGAAAACAGTATGAAAATTCACTCAGACCCAGGAGAGACTTAGAATAGCAAAAGCAATTTTAGGCAGTAGAGACATGGCAGTGGGTATCACAATCCCCAACTTGAAACTATACAACAAAGCTACTGTGTTAAAAAGAGCATGGCACTGGCAAAGAAACAGATCTGAGGATCAGTGCCATAGACTAAAGGATTCAGAAACAACTCCAAACATATTCAGCTACCTCATCTTTGACAAAGAAACCAACCATCCTCACTGGAGAAAAGATAGCTTCTTTAACACAGTGTTGAAAAAACTGGATTTCAACTTGGCAAAGATTGAAACTAGACCCCTATCTTTCACCATGTACTAAACTAAAATTGAAGTTGATTCAAGATCTAAATATTAAAACAGAAACACTAAACTTGTTGGAAGACAAGCTAGGTAGAACTCTTGAAGATGTTGGCATAGGAAAAGACTTTATGAACATATTCTCAGTAGCACAGGAACTAGCACAAAGAATCAACAACTGGGATCTCATCTTTTTAAAAAGCTTCTGCAATGCAAGATAAACAAAAATAGACCTAAGAGACAACCTACAATGTGGGAAAAAAATTTTACCAGCTGCTCCTCAAAGGACTATTATCTAGAATATATAAAAAATTCAAAACAACCAGCCCCCCCAATATAAAGACCCAATTCAAAAATGAGCATCTGAAATGAACAGAAATTTCTCAGACAAAGAAGTAAAAGTAGCAAGTAAATATACAAAAAATGTTCCACATCACTGGTCATTTGAGAGATGCAGATGAAAACAACACTGAGATACCACCTCACCCCAGAAAGAGTGGTTGCAATCAAGAAATCAACCAAAAACAAAAGTTGGCAGGGTTGTGGGAAGAAAGGAACTCTTCTTCATTGTTGGTGGGAATGCAGATTGGTGTAACCTCTATGGAAATCAATATGGAGACACCTCAAAGAGCTGGGATTACAGGTTCCATTTGACCCAACTATCCCTCTGCTGGGTATCCTTCCAAAAGAATTAAAAGAATCATACCAGAATGGTATATGCTCACCTATGTTTATAGCAGCACAGTTTGTAATAGCTAAAACTTGGAAAAAGCCCAATTGCCCATCAGCTGGAGACTGGATAGAGAAGATGTAGTTTTTTTATTTGTTTGGGTTTTTTTGTTCATTTGTTTTTGTTTTATAAAATGGGGTACTACTCAGCCATAAAGAATGAGAAACTAGAGACATTCATAGCTAAGTGGATGCACATTAAGGACATACTCTTAAGTGAAATTAATAGGACACTTGTGTAAAGACCATATAGTTTCTCTGGTGTGATAAACTAAAAGTGTAAATAAGGGTCAAAATGTATAAGTGATATTTTGTAATAGGAAGCAAAGGTCTAAAGGTATTGGGCAAACAGGAGGGGTAGGGGAAAGGTAAAAAGTGAAGAGAAAAAAAAAGAAAAGAAAAGAAAAGAAAAGAAAAAATGGCAAAAAAGTCTTTGTAAACAGGGAAGGGTAGAGCAGGGAAGGGAGGCTAGGGGAATGGGGGAAAAAATAAGAACCAAGACCTGTCATGTAAAGGTACAAGATCCCAATGATGAATGTAACTGCATTATATATCTAAAATGTACCAATAAAAAAGTTTTTTTTAAAAGCCAAAGACTCAACCTCAAAATATACTATAAAATTATAATATCCAAAACAGCACAGTGCTGACATAAGAACAGACATACAGACCAATTTAAAAGAATAGACAATCTAGAAATAAGCCCCTGATACATAACCCAGGATCAACTGATTTTTGACAAATTTACAAGAATACAAAATGTCAGTCTCTTTAATAAATGGTGTTGGAACAACCAAATATCCACATACAAAAATTAGATGACATCCTTACCTCACATCCTAGAAAAAATTCAACTCGAAATGAATTAAAACATAAGACCTGAAACATATTTATACCAGAAGGAAATATAGGGTTTGAGGTGCCTGGCATTGGCTTGGCAATGTTTTTTTTTTATATAAAACCAATGCACAGGCAACCAAAGAAAAAGACAAGTTGGATTGAATCAAACTACAAAGATTCTGCAAAGCAAAAATAGCAATCAACACAGTTAACTTACATAATAAAAAATATGTGCAAACCATACATCTAAGAGTTTAATAGCCAAAGTATATAAGGAAATCCATAACTCAATAGCATGAAAATAAATAAGCTGATTTAAAAATGGGCAAATTACATGGACAGAAATTTTTCAAAAGAAGACATATAAATTTCCAACATTTTATGAAAAATGTTCAGTATCACTGATCATCAGAGAAATGAAATAAAGCAAACCATGATGTGTCTCACATGTTAGAATTGCTATTATCAAAAGAACAAAAGATAACTGTTGATAATTATATGGAGAAAAAATAATTTTGCACACTCTTGATAGGAACATAAATTACTACAACCATTATGGAAACCAATATGGAAATTTCTCAAAAAGTGAACAATAAAACTACTTTCTGATCTGTCAGTCTCACTAATGGGTATATATACAAAGGAAACTCAGTCAGTAAGCAAAAATGATACCTGTACTACCATGTTCCTTGCAATATTATACACAATAGCTAAAAGGTAGAATCAATTTAAGTGTTTCTCAGTGGATAATTAGAAAAGAAAACCTTGATATTTTCAATAATATGGAATAACCTGGAAGAATTTATATTAGATAAAATAAGCTAGACATATAAAGATGAATACTGCATGACCTTATTTGTGAAATCTAAAAATGTACTCATAAAAGTAGAAAGTTAAGAAGTGCTAGGATTGAGGAGTTTGGGAGATATTGGGCAAAAGATCAAAAAGTCAGTTGGATAGAAAAATAAATCTTAGAGACCCATTGTACCATAGATAATAACAATCTATTATATTTAGAAAAACATTAAAAGAGTAAATGTTAAGTTTGTCAATACAAAAATTACACATATGTAAGTTCATGGATATATTAACTAGCTCAATTGAGTTTTTCACAATGCATATGTATTTTAAATATTACATCATACACAATAAGTATATAGAATTTTTGTCAATTAAAAACTGAAGTAAATAACGCCAAGCCTTGCACTCAGGAGTTTCCAATCAAGGATTTATAGCTGATTCTCCATAAAACTGTGAAAGTGATCCTTGTTTTTCTAGATTAAGAAATTGCTTGCCTCATTAACTGTTAAAAGCAGAACACAAAATAAGGATGAATACCCCCAACTTGCAAGTGTTTTGGGAATAAAGGAGCAGTGATTATATTTACTGCCGAGTATGTATGTCAAAAGTAATAATTGGAGAGATAAAATAGGCAGATTGTTTTCCATTTATCCAGACTACATTTATAGGAACCTTTCCATTTTGCCAACCTTCATTACTTTACATGGTTTAGCTTGTATTTTCCTGGATCCTGAAACAAAAGGTGAGCGAACACCTGTGAGGACACGGCCCTCCAACAGTACGTGTAATAATATTCCCAGGTGTCCTCCTACCATCTAATACTACACAGGAAGCACATTAGTCTGACTTTGAGATTTACTCCAACAAGCAGAATTACTCTTAGTGATTAAGAATAAGAAATCTATTTCTGAGATTAGACCTGACATAGGAGAACGAAGGCAGAGGTCTAGCCTCTGTATTGGGTACCCTGATGGCAATCACTAGTACTGACCCCCTGGGTGGGAAGTTGGGAAGAAAAGGGTGAGACAATGATAAATTGACCCCCACAGGCATATACTACAGCCTACAAATACAATGTGAGGGCAACACCTGTCTTTCGCCACCTCTAACCTAAAATACATAGTTGATAAGAAAGAGCTAACATCCTCTGCCATCGAGCAGCACCAGAAGAAAACCTATGGATGCCTTCGATGCTGAGGGGCAAGAACTGCTGTGCCAGTAAGGTGAGCCAGCACCCAGTGACACCATAGTAGCTGGTGCATCCCATCTATCCCAACTCAGGAACATGAAATCAGTGGCTGCTTTACTTCCACCTTTCCAAACCTCACACAGATTTCTCCTATGGCCAACACAAACCTGAAGTAAGACAAAGAAGTTAAGTCCTGGAAATGTAGTTCCATATTAGACAAATTCATACAGTACAAAACCACCACAGAGCACCCAAAAGAAGATCCAATAATGAAAATCACTTCAGTAGCGTGCTGACCAGCTGACACCTGGCGCGTGCCTTCACTTCTCCCCAGCTATGCTCTCATAATTTCCAACAGCTGCTTGTCCCAAATTCCAGCATCCCTTACTCCTCTCTCCTGTTGACCTGTGTTTGGCTAACCTGCCAGCATATAACATCTAGATGTATCCCTCACTTCTACAGTCAAAAGAATAGTTTGAGCAAATGAACTCTGGTGCTTGTCACTTTTCTGCCCCTTTCCTCCAGCTCCTGAAATACCAAGGAAGTACATCCTAATGGAGAGGGTAATTTAATCTGAATTGCTCTTTAATCCCTGGGCAACTCCTGATTGCCTGCCTGTCAAAAGAAAGTGTGTTTTTCAGCTGCATGGTCTATTGGGCTTTCATTAATCTACCATGTTTTAATATCCATTAGTGAGCATTAATCTAAAAGGATGGATTTGGGGCAGAGATCCCATTCCTCTTGTCTTTTCTAATTTTCTATCATCAGAGGGAGTTTATTTTTCCCCTATGAAGCTCCAAGATGGATAAAATGAACCAAAAAGTGTTTTTCTCTTTTACTACTGCTAGACTGCTATGTGGTATTCTCAGCAGGACTTAATGTTTCTTCTTGGTTTCTTCATGGATTCTTTTTGAATCACACTCTAAATCATGAATTCTGCCCTTCACTATTAACTACAACCAGTGTGTTACTTATGTGGGATACACTCTCCTTTATATATACATAAAATGAAGCTACAAATTAATGTGTGTTAATTGTGTTCACTAATCTATACATCCCTCATCACCACATTGTAGACCATGAATGGAGCCATGAAATCCAACTGGCAGAGGCAAAGAGTTGGAAGCAAATCACTCTGAAGTCACCAAAATTCAACATACTAGTGAAAAACACAGTCCAAGAAAAAAAAAAAAAAAAAAAGAACATTTCCTAGAATGTCTGACCAAAGTCAGGGCATAATTAATCGGCATTTCATCTGTATCTCTCTAGGACAAGCTACAGCCTTGCAATTTTCTGGTGGAAAAAAAATGGACTCTTGAGACATTCTTTTATGGTGAAGGTTCAATGTCAAGAGTGGAAAACACACTCAGAAAATGTGGCTTTTGATAGGATTTGGAGGTAGAATTCACTTATCCAATGGGCCTAAATTTATGTGGCCCCCCCAAAACACTTCAATGCTATTTATTTAGTCTTAATATCTTCATCTGAGAATTAGAGATTCTTTCACTATGACTGTGTTGTCCATATTTACATTCTGTTCAAAAGTAATTTAATTTATCTTTATAGAGGCACCAGCACAGGATATTCCAAACTTCACATCTAACCTCACATCTATGGTTTAGATGAAGAATGCTCCCCAAAAGGGTCATGTGGTCAGAGGTGTGGTTTTTGAAAGGTAACAGGCTCAAAAGGGCACTATACTCATCAGAGCTGAACGTGCTGTTAGCAGGAGGGATCTGGTCAGAAGAGGTGGGTCACTGGGCTGCATGACCTCAAAGGGTGTATTTCCCTCCCTACTTCTTCCCCTTGCACTCTGGCCACCATGATGTAAGCAGCTTTCCTACTCCAAACTCTTCTACAATGTTCTTCCCACTTGAAGCCTGCTGAATATATGGAGACCTCACCTCCTTTAAATTGTGGGTATCAAACATTTTGTCCCAGTGAAGAGGAAATGGACTAAGACACACCACATCTATTTACAAACCAGTATATTATCTCCATTCATGTTCCACTTCACGCCAGGAAGAATTTCTAGTTCCTCCTTAATTTTGGAGCCCAAAAAGACAATGTTGATGAGTAAATCAGGAGAAGCTTGAAATTAACCAGCAGGATTCTTATCCACAGGTGGAGGTGCTATTTACTTCTGACCGATGGTGCCCAACCATATGGTATCATGGAATTCAGGGCCTCAAATTTACAGGATTTCTAATCTTTTTAAAGAACACAATTCTAAAATTTCATGTGAAATCTTCCAGATAAAAAGATATGCTGAAAATATGTTAAGCCCCATGCAAATCAGTGTGATACATCTTCAGGCAGAAGTCCATAGGCTCCCGATTTGGGGACCTCATTTACATAATCACTGGTGAGAAAATTGAACCCCTGCAAATGACTCCTCACCTGAGATAAACTCATCTGTGCTATTTTAAGTCCACAATTTGCTTCTAATTGAAGGCAGTGAAGAAAGGGGAAAGCAGGTGAAAACTAAAGCCCTGCTGGGTAAAATCTGCATATATAGAGAGTTACACCATAACAAAGGCCCTGGGAAGGTCTTTAGGCCAAGGTACAATGAGACTAGGTAGAAGCTTAGAGCCATGGAAAAAATAAAGAGCAATGTATATGACAACTGTGGGCAAATAGCAAAACTTAGTTTTCCCTTCTGGTAAATTTCTGTAAAAAGCAACTGGTTGTTTAAATCAAGCATGTGTCTATGTGTATACCTATATATGTATAAAATATACTCCTAATGCTTGTAGATGTAAGACTATGTGATAACAGTAGAACAAAAAGTAAGAAAGATACATAAAATCATACTACTTCAAGGATCTTCTATTTTAAACTAAATAGTACAATAATAATATTAAATAAGTTGTGGTAAGTAATGTCACATATAATAATCCAAAAAAATAAAAGAAATGAAGATGAGATCTAGCTAAAATCCAACAGAAGCATTAAAATACAACATTAAACAATATTTTATAACTTCAAGCAAAGGAATGAAAACTAGATGCACAATTAGATGCACAATTTAAAAATAAATAGCAAAATATGCCCACCCATGTAAAAAATTACATGAAAAGTAAATAGACTAACGGTTCCTATCAAGCAGAGATTTTTCTGACTACATTTTTAAAATCCCAAAATGCATCTATGGGCTAGAATTTTAAATATAAAGACACATATAGATGTAAAGAAAAGGGATGTTATAACACCCATCACACAAACTGCACGTAACCAAAGAGATGTGACTATATGAGCACAAGAGGAAATAAACTTTGAGATAAGGAGTGTTACTGAGATTTTAAAAAGGAGATTGCAAGACAAACAAGTCCCTTCTTCAGGAAGATCTAACGATTCTAAATGAATATACACCCAATAACTGAGTCTCCAAATATATGAAGCAAAAACTGAAGAACTACAGTAAGACCAAAACAGACCCACAACTATAAATGGAGATTATAATAGTAAGGGCGTTGTGTTAGTCACAGTTCTCCAAACAAGCATACAAACAGTAGGACATATACAAAATGTTATTATCACGATTGGCTTACACAATTACAGAGTCTCAGAAGCGCCATAATCTATTACCCACAATCTGGAGGCCCAAGAAAGCCAGTGGTGTCATTCCATTCTGAACTGAGAAGCACAAAGTTAAGAGTGTAGTTCTAGTCCGAATCCAAAGGCCAGAAAACAAGAAGCACCTATGTCTAAGAGTGAAAGAGATGGATGACTCATCGATTCAACCATGTAGTTCTCACTAAGACTGGTTAAAAAAAGCACTCTCCATAACAGTAATATCATAACACTAATTCAAATGAAAGAAAGAAAAAATAACTCCCTTCTTTCTTGGTTCAGGAGTGAAACTTCAGCAGCATCTCTATCTACGTTCAAAAGATGACACCGTTGCACTGGAATTCTTTCATCACAATGGTTAAAGCTCAAACTAAGCAAAACATATTGGAATGCTGGCACCTTCTGTTGAGCTAGTTGTATATAAAATGCCGCTGAAAAGCAGCATATGTTTTTGATAACTGTAAAACACATTATATTTAAGAACTAGGAAGGAATGTAAATGCTGAATATTAATGTGCTTGTCTCATTTAAATTAAAAGTTGCTTTTGATATAATTTTTCTCAAAACAAGATAACCCTTTTCGGGATCTCTTCTGCAGAAGTCGCAAAGGTAAGTAGTTGACTTTTCTTTTAGTGTCTTGGTATCCATGTTTCAGGTCCAGCAACAAGGATTAAGATACCAATACTTTGTTGTAGAGAGGGGTTGAGCTGCAGGTGTGACACAAAGATGCAAAGCAATGCAAGGCAGTGTGTGACTGGGTAGTCTCACTGGCTACAGATCCAAAGTGAGCCACAGAGACCCAGCCCGATGCTCAGCAAATGTGTTCTCTTAACACGTGGGCAAAGGAAACAAGCAGCAGCCACACCCTAGTGTAGTCATTGAATACAAAAAAGGGAGTGTCTCTAGCTGCATGCCTTCTTCCCACCTCCTGTTTGCCCTGGGTCAAAGTTTGTCCTGTGTGTGGCCAACTGCTCAACCCTTCTATGACTCATTATCCAGCCTTCCAGGGGCCACTCTGGGACTTAACTCCATGTCCTTTGGGTGATGTGTCATCCAAAGCCAATAATGGAGGGGTATGGGAGGGAGATCTGGAAACATGTCCAACCTTTAGCTCTAATACATCCAATGCTTGCCAGTCTCATGGCCCAGTGGAGAAAAAGCCCCAGCAGCAGCACAGCAACATGGGGCTCTACAAACCTGATCACATGCAGGGTACTGTGTGGGTCAGGAGTGTGGACAGAGGAAGAAATAATAGGTAGTGCCTCAAAGATATGCCTTGGGATCCTAGAAAGAGATCAACCTTATAATAAGATAAATTTTAATCTCCCCAACTTATAAAGTATACAACTCTGGGTATGTCACTGAATGTTTCCAAGTTAAACTCCCCATGTTACACAGGGATAATAACCATTGGTCTACAGATACTATATGCCAATGTAGCACTTAGCATACCATCTGATGAGTCACTCGATCCAACGATGGTATCTGCATGCAATAGGGCAAGTCTCAACATCCAGGGGACCTCACATCGATTAATGAATAATACTGGCCTGCAGGTCATTGCCTGATAAGTTAAAAGCAGAAAAACATAGTCAAAAGAGTGCGGCACTCCCTACAAACACATGGGGTTGTGAGAATGTACAGATATGATCAGAAATACCTTGGGTCCACCTGGCTCGTACAGAGGAGTCTCTCTCACAACACACAGGGGCCACTCAGGGGTCTAGAACTCAGCTAGAGGACAAGTCGCCTGCTTCCCCCGCCCCCCGCCATTTTTGCAAGGACAACGCTGACAGAAGCACAGGTGTGTGTAGATGTGTGTTGATGTTTAAACAGCCTTAGCCTGGCTGTGAAGCACAGACGTCTTAACAACATCCTCTATACAGATGGGCCCTCACATTAGTACAGGAGCAGCGAGTCCTCAGGCTCCGCGGGGAGACCCGTCTGGGGCTCTGCCTCTGCCACCGTCTGAGCTGCAGGGGCATTCATCACAGTAAGCACCACAAAGAACACCACCTCTGATACCTCTTCATCGGACCACCAGCAAATGAGGCACTAGATTAGGCCTGACACAGCCATAACACAAGCCGAGCTTTGCCGGATATAATTAATTGGAACTTCGCCAGCTTGACAAATTGGGATGATGAATCTATCTTGTATGAATAGGGAAAAAATGCATAATCAGTCAAAGATTTAGTTAAGACAGCTTTTCTCTGATTCCCTGCCACAGCCAAATCCATTAAAGTAAGGAAATGTCACTTGAAAAGAGGGAATGTCCTTCATCTGATCAATTTATAACTTTTTGTTCTTGAATTTATGGTTGAAGTCAACTCAAATTTGCTCGACTTCAAGAGGAGAAGAGGTTTCTCTTGTGAGTTTAAACCATAATTTGTCTCCCATGTCCTTTAGTTCAGTTGTAAATATGGGTAAATAGACTTTGGGAGGGTTTTATTATTATTAATTCTTTAAGGCATTTCAATATGAATTGAACCAAAGAAGCTATCTGGCCTTTATGGAGATGGTTTTATGCTAAATGAAAGAAGAACACAGGGCTTCCTCAGCCCGATGTCCCTGATGCCCTGTTCTCTAGATCACCATTTACAGAGTGCCACAAATTCTATAGTAGGTGGGTAAGAATTGCTTCTATTTCTAATTGGCCAGGAAGCCAGTTTTAATTTGTTCTACATTCAAGTTGGGTCTGCTTGTGAAGTGAAAAGTATCAATTAGGTTATTATCCAGCTAATCTTACAAATGATAAAAAAACAAAGATAAATCAGCTCTCCAATAAAAAAAAATCTTTTGAATTACTGACCAGATAATGCCCTTGGCAAGAAGACACTGCTTCTGAGAAGGAAAGAAGAGCCACTACACAAGTTTTCATTCATGACCTGTAGTATTAATTTGTTCATGTTCCTTACATTGGTGGAATATTTTAATTTCTGTGTTAATAATACTTACTCTTTAAGCTAAATAAGGAAGTGATTCAGGTTGTTTGTTTGTTCATTTGTTTTTTTAAAGCGATCTGCAGCATTAAGAAGAGAAACTTTGCAAGCGTTAATGACACCGGTCTGTATTCAATATGCCTGCGGTTTCCCTTCACTGAATATAGAACAAATGCTAAGACAATGCTTAGATGCAAATGCTATCAATGCCAAGCCCTTAGCCTCAGCCCAGCAGAAGTTGGATGCAATCACTGTATTATCCCTAAAGCAGGCCCTTCTCAGTACCCACCAGTCCCATCACCTGTACATGGGTCTCTTGAGGTGACAGCTTATATAGATGAGTGGTTGCAGCTCATTCAGGGGAAAGCATACTGAAGTTATTCAAACTAGCATAAAGGAAAAAAGATTGAAGGAAAAAGTAGCCCACGCTGTACCATGGCCAAGGTCAAGGCAAAAGGGCAGCGGCAGAATTTCTAAGCCTGTTGTTTTTTCCTCATCTCTTCATCAGTAGGAATATCCTATAAAAAATATATCTGGAAACTTGTTAAATATCACTTTGGAAATGGGCTTTACCTTCCTTTAATTTGAATCACACCGTAACTTCAAGTGGCAAAAATGCCTTTCCTCAATACTCATAAAAACTTTTAACCAATGAAATTTAAAAGGCAGAAATGGGAGAGGGGAAATGTCACAAGGTGCTCACTCAGATTTTCTTTTTGTGGGTCTCTTTTATAGCATTTTCAAAGGCTGTAGAGACAGCCACAGGCATACACACTGTTTTACAGGGGTGTGGGTAAGGAATGGCCCTGAGGGAGACACTGAAGTTACAATTAACAAAGAGTACAATGTTTTGCCAGAGGCACCAGAATTTACACTTATGAAGATAATCACTAAGCAAACTGAAGCCACTGTTAAATTTTACTTTGCTTTGTTTAAAATCTTTACTTCTTTTTTGTTTGTTTGTTTAAGTATAATGGTGTTGCAGAAGAATTGCAATCTTTTGATTCTTCATCATTTTTTTCCCTTAAATCTCACATGAGCCAGTGTCTTCCCAGCCATCACAGGTTAGGAAAAAACTGATCTGGAATAGTGTTTTATTTAATCAATGTATTATCATGTATCATCTCATTTAATCCTTCCTGTCACCATGTAGCAAGAACTGATTTTTTAAATTTTTAAATTTTTAAAAGAAACACCCAGTTTTTTGCAACCAAGGTTTTTGGGTTCCAAATGTCATGACATATTTCCATTATACTATAGTATACTGCGTTGCCATGGTAACAATTACACTGTTATACAATTCTTACTTTGGTGATAATATGATAAAAAAATAGCTCTCTGCATGTCAAGCCTTACTTGGCTTTACCTTACTTAATACCACAGCAATATTTCTTATCAAGCAGGTGTTATTACCTCCCCATTATAGATGGGGACATAGATGCTGGGAAAGGGAAAGCAACATGGCAGAGATTAAGGTTGAGTCTATTTATGTGTGTCTTTTTGCCAAGAGGTGCTTGTGACAAGTGACAATACATTTCCATAACATGCTCCTCATGATCTCACTTCCCAACTGTTATGGTTTAGATGTAAAATGTCACCCAAAAGTCTCATGTTTCAAACTTGGTGCTTTTGGAAGGCGACTAGATCATGGAAGTGTTACACTCATAATCTACTGATGAGTTTATTGGTGAATGTGCTTTTAGGAGATGGGCCTAGATAGAAAAGATGAGTTACTGAGGGTGTGATCTGAAAGAGTCCCCTGCTTCTTCCTCATTCTGAAAGAGAACCCTGCCTTGGGTTCAGCAACTTTCCTCTATCAGGCTCTTCTGCCATGCACTTCTGCTTTGGAATCAACCAACCATGGTCTTTACCCTCTGAAACTGTAAGTCAAAAATAAACCTCTGCTCTTTTTTACAAAATCACCAGAGATGTTTTGTCCCAGCTAGAAAAAAGATGACTAATGCACCAGAGTTTTTTTCAAAAGTTACTTATAATCCTTGCTCTTCTACCTATGTTCAAGCCAAGGATGAAAGCTAAACTGTTGGCCAAGTATCCCATTCCTTAGTCATCTGCAAGTATCATGGGACCAGCAACCAGCTCTACAGTCAGAAAGATGCCACCACTTCTCTCCAGGCTTCTATACATCCAGTGACCGTGTAATAAACAGTCACTGGATGCCAGACACACAGGAGACCCTGGGGTCACCAAGACACCCAACCCCAGAGGACTCGAAATCTAGTGGGACACAGACAGTAAACATACTGGCAATTAAATAGCACGTTAGAGCAGTTCCACTGTCATCTTCTCAGCTGCAGTTCTCCCAAGAAGAGAAGTGTTAAAGATTTCTTTAAAGGAGATGGAGAGGGGACAGGTTACAGCAAGCTTTTGCTTCAAATCATGAAGAGATACTAACAGAATAAGAAGTTCCTAGACTGGAATATGAGAAAGATGGGGGTGTGAGCCCCAGTTCTCTTGCTTAATGGCTATACTAGCTCAAACATTTTCAAGCCACCTCTGTCTTGTGTATTAAACAAGGAAAAGAGTGCTAACACCTGCTATAGTAAACACACCCCTCATGCCTCTGCCCTAGGCCTCAGACCTGGCAGGTTCTGGGCCATATCACACCCAGAGAGGGCCTATGTTCCTCTCAGGTGAAACTGCAGACTAAATCTAGATCAGTGGGCATCTGAGAATTGGAAATGGATCTTAACAGGTGCATCAGTTAGCTGTGAGTGGATGTATTTCTGGATGGTACAGACTTAGTTGACAAAGCCATCACCAGTGGGGAGCTGGAATGAGAATATATGCTGGAGCAAAAGAAGGCAGAGAACTGCTTTTTCTAATGCCAGTCCACATGTGGCTATAGTCAGAGTCTAATGAAGCGTGATCAAAATATACAATAAGTAATTAAATTTGGAAAAAAAAATTTTAGAGTAAAATGTACATTGCCATTAACCCCCCTCAAAATACTGCCCTTTGCTTTGAACACACTTATCCCATCATTCTTGGCACTTTCTGAAGCAGTTCTGGAAGTCCCCTTTTGCACCTTTCCAAGATGCGATAAAAATACAGGGAACGCTGCTTCCAAGTGCCATCCAGTGGAAATTCAGGCCCATAAAAACACTGCAATGTCGGGCTGGCGATTTAGCTCAGTGGTTCCACTGCCTGTTTCACAAGCGCAAGGACCCGAGTTCAATCCCCAGTCTGGAAAAAAAAAATTACAATGTGTCTTCATCCACTTTATTCACTAGGTCTGGCATTGTGGAACTTCTGGCTCCTCCTCAAAGCCAAAATCAACATGATGTGGACATTTTGAACTTTGATTTGAACATGAAAGCAGTCACAACAGCACAACTAACCACATTCATGAAAGAGGGGTGGGGTATTCTGAGGGGGATTCACTGTAATGTGTCTTCTACTGTAATAATTGTTTAACTTGAACATTCACGGTATTTTTTATCAAATCTCATGTACGTGTGTCCATATCTTAAATTTTGTTTTCATTCTAATCCTCCTTAAGTGAATTTCTCTGTGCTTGCAAATATTTTGTCCTGATTAGGTCCTCAGCAAAGGGAAGCAGAACAATGAGGACTCCAAGATGACTCCAGCACTAATGACAATGACTTACATAACATCAAATGCTCAGTATACATCAGCTCTTTCCCAAGTAAAGCTACTGATAAATCACCATCTTGATCATAAGGCCACCGCCGTAGCAATAAGATGCATACCTATCCTCAAAGCTTGCTACTCGGTGTATGGCTTATGGACTGGCCATGTCAGCACCACTTGCCAACTTTTTACAATTGAAGATGCTCAGGCCCTCCCAGAGTGAGCTAATCTGCAGCATCTCCATTTTACCAGAGCCCCAGGTGATACATAAGTACACAAAATGCACAAAAAAACACAACTGTGGTGATAGTGCCTTTTCCACACCCCCAGGATAGTCTCAGAGGAGACTCAGAGCTGCTCAGTGAGACTGCATTGCCCCTGCCAGCTCTGCATACCCTCTTAAATCTCAAAGCTTATGTAAGAGGACAACTTCATGGCCAAAAGTGGGCAGTCACCTGTCCTGAAGGAAAGCTGTACTACACCTCTCAGAGGCCACCACTGGATGTTTGATCTTGGACAAGTTGCATGGCCCCACTGATTTGCAGGATTTAACGTCCACTTCTCAGATTACAAACCCTCAAAGGACTGTGCAGACACCAAATAAATATGTCTATTAAATATGTGCTACAAGCTTTTGCAGCCCCCACCATTCTCAACAACAATAGAGGCAACTTCCAAAGCACAAGGGAAACTAATTTAAAAGCATGAAGCTTTCATCTTCCACAGGCCTGATTTTCAGTAAAGCAGAAACAACTACCTGTCCCATGGTCTTAGTGACACAAGAAAGAATTTTAGTCACAGATTTCACAGGGTTGGAAGGAGAAGATAAATGCTCACTTACTTATTCATTCATCCAATCACACTTTCACAGACTTTTACCAGTCACCCTATTCCAACAGAAGACAAAAAGAGGAGGGGTGTTTTGAGCCCTCCTTCACAGATGAATTATGAGCCCAATTATCACATTTATGGTGACTATTTGGTTTCTTTTCAAGGGTTTAATTGATTTGTACTGGATGATAAAGTGTCATGTGTGGATTAAAAGTTAGAGTATGGGTGCTATGGTCCTGACTACAAATTCTGGTGGCAATTTATACAATACGAGCTTGCTTACAGCACAAATCTGTCCAAACCTGAATTTTGTCATTTAAAAATAGGAATAGCACTTACTTCACAGACTCAATAAGTTAGGGGAAGTATCCTTTGTGCTTATCGTTATTCTATAGGAGAAGACATCACAAAACTATTAAAACCCTCCAAGAGCCTCCCAAAGATGGACCAGATACTCCCACCTCCGCATCCTCAGAGGAAACTGGATGCAGGTCAGACATTGGACACCCACATGAAATAGTGGATCCAGGCAGAATTTGAATACATTCTATCTATCATGGTACAAACCGGAGCTAAATATACAGTTGGACCTCTGTATATACAGGTTCTGTGTTCATGGATTTCACCAACCACAGGCTGAAAATATTCCAGGAAAAATTGTGTCTGTATGAATGCATACACTGCAACCTAACCAATACAGTATAATA
The DNA here is from genome assembly GCF_012274545.1 of Fukomys damarensis. Lineage (NCBI taxonomy): Eukaryota > Metazoa > Chordata > Mammalia > Rodentia > Bathyergidae > Fukomys > Fukomys damarensis. The sequence goes on along the minus strand of NW_022900919.1, from coordinate 9,487,245 downwards.
ACTATTTACACAGCTTTAATGTTGTACTGCACATTGTAAGTAACCTAGAGATGAATTAAAATTATGTGGGAACATGTACACTGGTTACATTCAAATGCAATACATTTTACATAAGGCACTTGCATATCTGCAGATTTTGTTATCTTCTATGTACATAAAGCCAACCCCTTGTAGACACCAAGGGATGACTACAGCTAAATTCCCTAAAACTCCACTCCCAAAGGGAAGATGAAGATAACAACACCATTTGTCCCTCATGCTACTGCAAGGATTAAATAAGCTAATGATTGTGCATGTCTCAAAACAATGCCTGAATATTACTTGCCCTACATGGTGCTAGTGATTATTATCATCTTTGGGAACAAACATACATATTCATGTCCCAATGGAACACTGGCTTTGCAGCCGTGAGCAAATATACTGATTGATAAGCTACCTTATTTCAGAAAGAATTCAAAATAGCTCATCAAATTACCTTGATTCCCTTGAGCATAAAATGGACTGCTATGAATATTAAATAAGAAGACATACAGAGAGATACTCGCTAACATTTTCCTTTTCACTCCCCAATTCCATGCTCTGCTCTGTGCCCCAGTGAGACCAGCAGTCACAAACCACACTGTGGCTCCCTTTTTGGCCAGCTTCCTTTGGACAATGGGAAGCCCACAGGTCATGGAAGGTGGTAAGAGAGAGGGAAGGGAATCACTCCTTTCTGCGGGCCCTCCCTGCTTCAGCACAGCATCTCTGGCAGTAGAGCATCCTCTATGGTTGCATCTTCATCAGGCCTCTCCGATCGCAGGACTCCAGTACACATTAGATTCTATAACACTATTTCCTCCATTTTCTACTTGAGCAATGGCAACTACGTTCCATTGTTGCCGGCCTCGGTGTGTCCCAACATCCCTTGTTTGAGCCCTTAACACTGTCCATTCCTCCGCAGGTAGTTTCTTTTGACTGAATCCTGTTTCCTGCCAAGACTCTATATGCATCAAAATATAGGGCACAGAAATGATGCTCAGTGGTGTCTACTGTGCACAGCTACCTCTCTGGAAATACTCTCCAACTCCTTTGGAAAGGACCAGTAGACAAAGCTAATCCAAAAAGAATAAATTCATAGATTTTGTGGAGTCCACTAAATAATTTCGGGAGAATGCAAACTAAGAAAAATAGTGACTAAGTTGGTGAACAGTGGGACAGAAAGGACTGGAAGGACAGAAGAAGAAAACTGGAGTGATCACACTGAGCCAGCCATTAGTGCCCATATACCATAGTACTAGCTAGCATACGGACTCCTCTACTTGCTTCCCAGGACATAGACCCGAGTACCACAGGAAGAAGAAGGATGGGATTGTAAACTTGCCACCAGGAAGACCACACTACTGTTCCATGATCTGGAAGTGAGATGAACTGATGGTGAGTTCACCAAGCTGGATTTCATCCCTGGAGTTGGAACAATTCATCCATTTGAGACTGGACAAGGTGTGGAGCCTTCAGTTCTTCACCTCGAGGCAATCACCGGCCTCAGGGCAGTTTCCCTCCAATATTGCCTATTATCTGAAACTGTTTCTGTTTTTAGAAGTGAGCTTTTCCCTAGACCTCTTTGGTTAAGTGTACTCTTTGTGATGTGCCAAGCATCTTTCTTCATTTGCCTCCTTTTCCTATGTCTATGCCAGAAGATCCTCCTTTTGAAAGGCATTTGGGTTTTCAATATGTTGACTTGATGCTGTGTCTGTCAAAAGCATCTCTGTTATTCCATGCAGCCAGGACACATGCCTTTGAGCGACTCAATCTTCCATGGTGGCCTTTCTACTTCCATTTCATTCGTCTCCACTGAAATGGACTTTCATGTTTCCAAATGTTGGTTTTAGGGAAAATGTTGATAGAATGACCCATGAATAAGCAATATTTGTTTACTCAGTCATTGATTGGATTTTGGAAAATAGAGCTCTTTGGGACTTTAAGAACCTCTTTTTATTTATTATTTGTTTAAGACTGGCCTTAAAATTCCTCAATAAAAATAAACCACAGCAATGTGAGATATACCTTGAAATTTTCAGCTGCATATTCTTAATTACTGACTAGTAGAGGGGAGTTGTACAGCAGCATATGTTCATGATTGGAACGGATATTTTATTCTTTCTTGAGAAATAATACTAATATTGCTTTTTAAAAATTAATATTTGAGCATTAAGTATTTTAAGTATTTATAGAGAGAGAATTCCAATTTAAATTTGTAATTTGGAGGTTTATTTGGTTATCACCAGGGAGGTCAAAAATAATTTCTTGGAAAACCATAAAATATGATGTTTCTCTGATTTGCAGAATAAACTGAGGAGAGAGAAGGAAGTTGGCGTATCTGTAAAGCTCTCTTGCAAATGTCCATCAGTAGTTCAAATTTGAAGCTCAACAATATCATAAGTAAATCAAATTTAAAAGATTCATACTTCCCCCACTTCCATTTAAATTTGAAATAAGATAGTTTATGATCAAAATTCCTTTGGCTCAAATTCTATTATTTGCACTGTAAATTTCAAATGCTGTTGAAAATTTATATGGCAATAAAAATCATACATTAAGATGCACAGCAATAGACTTTGGATCAGAAATCAGACAAAAGGAACCCTAATTTTAGGAAAAGTTGGAAAAATAAAAACTATGGTGATGACAATATTCATTTGCACATTATCTATTATATGGGAAATTTGGGGAAAATTTATAAGCCTAACAATAAAAGATTAATAAGTAACAGGTGGAACAAAAACTCAATGGAATGGCCTAGAGACATCAACATGTAACATGGAAGATTTGGAGTGTGCAAAGTTCAACTAAAAAAGCAGATTACAAAATTACACGTCCACTATGACTGTGAATAAAAGACTATGATCTGCTCTTCTAAGAGAACATGCAAAAGTGAAAGCCACTGAATTATATTGATGGTTTTTGAGGTAATACATTATTTTAAAAAAAGAAAACTGCTCTTTACAACTTGGAACAGAAGACTGAATTAAGAAGAAAAGATTTTTCAGTTCTCTGACCGGGCTCCATGAAGCTGGAAAGGAAACAAACAAGCATTTTTTTCCCCTGTCTGAGTTAAGGATTATTGGTCACCAGAAATAACCTCATTCAACCAGGAAATTTACTGTACAGTGCAATGTGAATTCAGGAAGAGCATCTTGCTGGGCTGCAGCAAGGGCCGGGGACTACAGCGGGAGAAGCAGACATTGGCCTGTTGTGGCCTCACCAACCCCAGCTCTGCAGGAACAAAATATCAAAGTTCAAAATCAAAACCAGATGTGCCAGGCACTTGCATAACACTGAGACTGAGGACCTCACTTTCCTCAGCCTAATCGTGATCTGTGAGTTCCGTATTTAAAACCTGAACATTTATTCATCATAGATTTCTGCATTAATTTTATTCCGTAAAATAACTTGATAAAATGTTTTATCTTAATTAGGGAGGGTTTTTTACTCCCCATTAAATGGCTCACCCAAGGCCAGTGCCTCCCACACTGCTCTTCCTGCCCACTTGTGACAGTGGTTGAAATTTCTCCATCCAAGCCTTCCCTCAACAGGGGACTGCATCCCAACAGGCTCTGCTGATGTCTTAGTTCATTCCCTGATAACAACAGATCAGGCCCTTGGTAAGAATTCTCATGCCAGAGCAGTTGTATTCATCAGATGACCAGGCGATAATAAACAGGAGATAAAGCTTTGGTTTGGGGAGAAACTAGAGTTAGGAATCAGCTTTCAGAAAGTTCTGAGCCCTGGAGGGAGAGAATGGACCAGAAATAATACATGAGGGTGATCAAAATATGCAGTTAAATTTTAAATTTAAAAAATGACTATACTAAAAGACACATTGCCATTAATCTCCCTCCAAACACTCCTCCCCACTTCAAACACACTTATGCCTTCGTTCTTGCCACTTTCTGAAGCAGTTCTTAAAGTTCTCTCTCATAAATGTCTCAGAAGACAACACCAAAAGTACAGTGAATGCTGCTGCCAAATGCTGTCCAATGGAAAGGCAGGCTCATAAAAACATTACTGGGTGTCTTCATCCACCTCATTCACCATGAGACTTCTGATGCTTCCTCAAAGTCAAAAACAACCATAATAGGTAAACATTTTCAATCGATTCAGAATGTCATGGCAGCCACAGCAATGCAACTAAAGACACTCATGAAAGAGAACTTTCAGAACTGCTTCAAAGAGTAGCCAGAGGGATGGAATAAATGTGTTCAAAGCAAGGTGGAGCATTTTGAGGGTCATGAATAACAATATGCCTTTTACTCTAATAGTTTTTTTGAAAATTTAAACTTTTACCATATTTTCCAATCACACTACATATACCATCTTTTACAGACTTTCACAGGTTAAGTCAAGTCCCTGTTCTCCCTGACTTCCTTTGAGTCAGCTTCCTTCAGGGTGAAAACAAGTCACCAGCAATGGCCACAGATGGCTTTGTAATGCAGGAAGCAGTGTGATGCCATTTTGGTTTCCCTACCCCATGCCATGCCACCACCCATGAGGTGCAGCCCACCCTGAGTACCCGAGCCCTGTGCTCCACAGCCCAAACAAACTGCTACCTCTGGACTTAGGTCTCACCTCCAATCCCCACGTGAGTCCCCGAGGCCCCGATACACATCATTAAGGCCTGTCGGGAAGAGGGATGATAGATGATGTTCCTGTGGTTTATTCAAAATATGCTCCCCATTAAAGATAAATGTCACTTGGGCCTCAGGCCATCTGAAGTACATTTGTTTTCATATTAATGGAAATATATGTGTCATTCTCTCTCCTTTTCTCTCTCTGCCCTTGAAGTCTGCCCCTCCATTCTTCTCTACCTGTTTCCGCCCCCTCACCCCTCATTCCCTACCTTATCATCAATATTTCTTTCTAAAATATAGCTGAGCGCTTAACAGGAGTTTTGGAATGTGCTTTGCACAAATGGACAGAACCCCTGTAATGTGAGAAGCCAACTTTTCCCTGCAACGTAAACCACTCCGCTCTGACCCCAAGGAGATTCTTTCACCTTTCCTCAGTGCACTCTTCTGAGTCTCTCCCCACCACCACCAGGTTACTGGGTTAATCATGTATCCTTCTCGCTCCAGGAAGGAACGGAGGCTGCTCATACATTTCACATACCGCCTGTTGGCAGATGGGAGCATTAAGTCACTGGTGGGTCACTCCCTTCCAGCACTGGATGCTGAGGAAAGAAAGCACCTGAGTTTAATTACGAAGCCGCTGAGAGTTCTAGGAACGCCCATCTCAGTGCCATTTTCAGCTTGTCTCCCTTATTTGGTGGTTTGATTAACATATCTGTCAAATACATTTTTTAGCAATCCTGGATATTGTTGGCTATTCGTTAAAGGACTAAGTTTTGCAGCCAAGTCAATGACTTTCGCCTTCCAATTTTCATTCTTTATTTCATCTGCAAGTCATCTGCTTTTGAAGAAATAACAGAGTAATTCAAACTGTCTGATTCTTCTGTGATTAGCTGACTTTTTAAAGCCCCACTGGACTGGTTTTACAAATCCTCCAGGTTTCTCTCTCCACACACACACAACCCAAAAGGGTGCCTATCTGCAAGATAATTCCAGAGCCTGATAAAGAACTAGAGAAAATAATAAAGACTTCTAACAACAGGGAATTCTGCAATTTTAATATCTCTTCATAATGGGACAAATTGGACACATTAGAGAGTCAAAGGGAAGACACTGACATAGAATTTAATGACTTTTGTAAGTCTATGCCCACTAATTCATATTTAAATTTATACTTTAGTTTTGCTTTTTTTAATAAACTCTGCAAAAAAATTTGTGATCCTTTAGGTGACAGTATTTTGTCTAAATGACATATCAGAGCCACTCTTAAGGAATAATATCTTAAGGAAGTTAAAACACATGCTCCTTCCCCCATGTCTGTCACTTATCTCTTCTCCATCTACCTTCACATAAACACACACACACACACACACACACACACCCCAAAGCTGGAAATCCCACCTTCTATGCTCTTTCTGCCACCCTGTGTAACTCCAGGATACTCCTTACATTTTACCTAAAATGCAAAGTGTGTTACCTGCAGTGCAACAACCTTGTTTCCCCCACCGCTGGTGACACAAATAAAGCTTGGAACCAACTATGTAAAATTTATCTCTGTTTTTGTGTCTTCATACAGTACTCCACAAAACCAGAAGAAAAATACATCACTCCGTAGTGGAATCACTTGGGTGCGCAGTCTGGCAAACTCAACTCCAAACGTTAGCTATGCTGCTTTAAAGCCATGACTTTGACCAATTCATCCACACTTGCTAAGCCTCAGTTCTCCGTCATTAACCTGCACGGACAAGGCATACCTTCTCGGCCTCTATGGGATCTAAATCTAAAAACTCTCTTTCTGGAACATTTTAGGCAGTCAATAAATGGTAATCCATTCCAGATCACATGCTTTGATTTTCTTTTGCACATTTTCCATTCTCAACAAGCATGGCCAAGTATGTGCCATACTGCAGCAATGATTTTTTTGTAAATGAAATATTAAATATGCATTATTACAGCTGTCCCAAGGTCCCAGGAGTTTAATATGTCCTTTCCCACTTGGGAGGTTTGCCTAGATTCCTTAATTTTACTAGAGGAGAACCCTAAAGCATCATGAAGGCTTGACACAAAACAAACAACAGAGATTTCACTGGCTTCAGGCCCCAAGGGAAATCTGGCCAACTTAAGGTAACCTGCTCAAGTCCTTTCTACATGATTTAACATCTGACAGTTTGCAATGTCTAGCCAGCCATGGTGCTGTGTTTTATTACCGGCCATTGAGAATAATTAGTTGGTGACCCAGAAAACTGATATATAAAATCCTTTTAATCACGAGTATGGCTTTCAATTATACAGCATAAACGTATTAACCTTTTTACTGCTGAGATTTGATTTATGGAATTTATCTACATTACCATTATGAGCACAGATAAAAAGTATATTATCTGAGGTGTTAGCATTAACAATAAGGAATTGCCTTCTCCCATTGTGGAGACTTAAGTGGCCATAGCAGCTTCCTGCTACATCTCTATAAAGATTCACTGTATTCTAGCTGCAATTCACTCATGGCTAACTGAGAACCTACTATGTGTCTGGGTAACTTTGCAGTCCCACATGGTGAAGGTCAAACACTTTCATATGGCCCCAATCCAACTGGATCCTAACCCAAATTCTTCCAGTTTCCTCTCCTAAAATTTCAGCTTAGGATAGAATTAATCGCATTGGTTCAGAATCATAAGCTCGGTCAAAAGCAGAAAAAGAGATTATGAGTGCAATGAGGGCAGCAATGGGGGGCACTGATGTGTGTAAAGGTAGAAGTGACACTTGGGCTCCAAGCTGCAAAATCTGTACAAAATAAAATTTGAAGACTGAGAGAAAAATTGAGGGGAGGATTGTTCTTGGCTTAGGTTAGTTTCCTAATTCACTTTACTTAGGAAAAAAAGAGGAAAAATCTTAACATGGCTTGCAGAACTGTGTTAAACACACAATTGCATGTATGAGAAATAAAGAAGAAAGAAAAAACAAAGGAATGAAGATATAAATGTTAAAATAGGGTTAATCCAAAAACACATAAGCTTAGTGTCTCCCATCTTTGTCCTAAGTAACCCAACAGGCTAGGAAACTTCAGGGCAAAAGAAAGCTGATTGATGACCCATTCCCAGTTAGAACTGACCAACCTGAAGGAGCTGCCAGGCCAGGGGTTTCTTGACTTGTCCTGAGAAGTCTAAGTATCTCAGGGATCTGGTCCGAGAAGAGGAGACCCAAGAAGGTCTCAGCCCAGAGGGGAACAAGGCAGTGTCTACTTCAATCAGAGAGTTCTGCTTTCATTTGTTCTGAATATTAGCATTCTACATCCTACTTCTCCTAGAGAAAGACATACCATGCCAATCTAAGTAGGCTGTGTTCAGCTCAGCTCCCTTATTCTGCAAATGAGTTAAGTCACAGTCATCAGCTGATGAGTATTAGCTCCAGGACAGCCTTTTCTGTTGGGCCTCCACGGATCGGCAGCCCAAAGATGACAAACATTCCAAGTACTGTGTTTGGCTTACTGGTTGTTCACTTTGTGGGCTCACTGTGTGTCTTGTTTTCAGAGATATTCTCCCCACATATCAGCTCTCCCTGAGGTAAAGGCAGAGCTGTCTGTTAAATAATTTCTTGGTCTATTCTACTTGTGATTTTAAAAAAAGAAAAGGAGGACTTCTCTCCAGTCCACAAATCCATAGTTGTCTCCATTTAATTAGAGGGAACTCTGTGTCTATTAACTGCACACAAGCTGGCCAGTAGAGTGACTAAAAGCACAGACTTGGAAGACTGAGGGCAGGCTGACAGGAATTCAAACCCCATCGCTGCCTTTTTCTAGCTCTATGACTTTATACAAATTCCTAAACCCAAAGCCCTGCTTACCTAACTAAAGTACAAATAGGAACTGGATCTCTCATGCTGTTAGGAGGTTCCAATGAGATGATGAAGGCAAACAATTGACCTTCCCAAGGCGTTTAGTAGGTAGTCAGAACTTGACATTTTGTTGCTATCCTTGCTGGTAAACGACTCACCCCTTGTAATTCTACAGCCATGAATGATGATACCAACTGAGATGATTCAAGTAATTTTTTAAAAATACAGTCATTCTGTGGCATCTGTGGTGGCATGGGCTCCAGCATCCCCATCAGATACCTAAATCTGGGATGTTCAAATTCCTAATAAAAAAATAGGATAGTATTTGCATATGACCTACCCACAATCTTCTACATAGTTTAAATCATCTCAAATCATTTATAATGCCTAAATAAATGTAAATGCTATGTAAATTATTGTTATACCAAATTGTTTAGGAATTACAAGAAAGAAATCTGTACAATATAAGATCAATACAGACACAATTTGTATAAATATTTTAAACCCATAGTTAGTTATGTCCATGGATGTGGAACCACAGATGTAGCACCTGCAGATAGGGAGGACCAAGCACACTGCACAATGTGAGAGCAGTAAAAAATCAGTGGCACCGCATAATCCAGCCAGTGTCTTAGTCCTCTCACAAATCATCATTTGTTCGGCAGGAGAAATTATGAACTGTCTGGAAATAATACAGTAAAGACCATCAATGACAATTAGAGCATAAAGACTGTAATATAGACTCGGCCATGAATTTGGAATCTTCTTTTCTACTAAAACCTATTTATTACAGAAAATTCTGGAACCACTTTACCATAAGTGGACATCATTTAGTGCTCGATTACAATGAAATTCCACTGGAGGTATATATTAAATGCAGAACATTGACATTAATACCAGGAGAATTTGGTAAGATTGATGTGATTGCAATGAATACCAGATGAATATTAAGTACCTCACTCAAACCTTCCACATTCTTGGGTGCAGGCACTTCCATTCTTTGTTTCTATCATCTGTTTCAGAGGAGTTTTTAAAGAGACAAGATTTCAGTTCCAAGTTCATTTTTATTTACTTGTAATCCACCTTAGAGCTACTTAGAGCTAGTGGCTCTCTAACACTAATTCATCAAGACACATTGTATAATAACATTAAAATCACAGACACCCCACCTCCATCACCAAAAGCCATTTGTTTTCCGAATGGCTACAGATCTGTGTAATAGGGAAATTTGTAAAAGGGGATAATTTCAGACTAAGCACTGAAAGAACATTTTAATAGCCCCAACATGGATTGAATTTAGTGAAGCAAAGAAATCTCAGTTAAAGAATTAGAAGCTACCCTGTTCAAACGCGAGGCTGTTAATGACTCAGGTGTGGGCTATGTGCTTTCTGTTAACATCCTATTTCAATACAGGTTACATGAGCTGGGAATGAACTTCTCCTGGGGTAATTTTTTATGCTGATTAAGAAAACTTAAGCTCTATGTAGGAATATGGGCAAATTTGAAACTAAATTCTCATTATAAAATTTGGAATCATAAATAAATAAATGAAAAGCATGGTTATCTACCCATTCATTGTGGTATACTGCCAGTCAAGAGGCACGGGTACCTTACATTATGCAAGGTGGAGGGTCACTTGGTTTCATATCAGACCATCCTAGTGCAAGCCATAGCTTAACCGCTTGCCAACTACAAAAGCCTTCTGACCTTCTGTTCAACTTCAGCAAAATAGCAATAGTAACCTCATGAACTTTCCATGAAAATTAAAATAGATGCAGCATGTAGAGGCCCCTAAATGTGCATCCTCCTCAAAGAGAACATGGTTGGGCTGCCGAGCCTTGTTCTTGTTCTGCCTCAGATTGTAGCTGCATGATCCAAGAAAATCTACTGCTCAGAAATTGTTCCAGACCCAACTGCTACCATGGGCTGGAACTGTTCTCTCCAGTTCAAGAGTTAGGTCCATTTAATGTGTAATGGCTAATACTGGTTGTCAACTTGACTGGATTGACAGACACCTAGAAAATTGGTCCGGATCATTCTGTAAAGGTGATTGGCATTTGGGTCAGCAAACTGGATGAGGGGCACCCACCCTGCATGTGGGCTGTACTGTCCAACAGGCTAGGGGCCTGGAAGGAATGCAAAGGCAGAAGGAGGAAGCTCGTGCATGCACAAGTTCAACACTTCTTGAGCTGACATACTTTATGCTGCTGTTGTTGCGCTTGAACATTAGACTCTACATTCCTCAACCTGTGAAAGTAGATTTCCACCAGTGACTCTCTAGGGACCTTCCCAGCCTTCAGCTTCAGACTGGAGCTTCATCACTGGTTCTTCTTATTCTGAAGCTTGCAGCTTCTTGGATTGAACAACTACTAGTTTCCTTGACCCTTCAGCCTGCAGTTGACCACTGTGGGACTTATTACACACAAAACTATACTGACAGGTGCAATACACACACACACACACACACATGCACACACACACACACACTACTGGCTCTGTCCCTCTGGAGAAATCTAACTAATACAGCATGTAACACTCACTTGGCCTCAATTCTAGCTGCCCATAATGTGCTGACTCAACTTAAGCTTCCACCACCAGGAGCCACACAGAGACTCAAAGTTAGAGGAAATACTAAAGTAAAATCTATGCATATGGAATAAACCTATCCATGCTCTGGAAAAATAGGTGATAGATTTGTTTAGAGCAGAAATTGCAAAGTGACAAGCTGAGGGCCAAATGAGGGCCAACAAGATCGGCTTTCCGTGTGTCACAATCTGGTGGAGCTCAGATGAATCTGAGTATAGACAGGTTCTGAGATCCAGTCCCACAGGTTCCCTACCTCTGACTTTCTCTGCCTTCTGGCCCACATGATTCATTAAGGTACTTACAACATCTCTCTGGACCCAAAAGCTTTGGAGTTCTAACCGCTGACATCATCACACAAAGGTCCATCTGACACTGGCTTGTACGTTCACTGAAGGACTCCTCATATGAAGAATTAAAGCATGGCATCCTAGCTGGAAAGCAGTGGTTCTCAAGGTGAAACTCCAGGCCTACAACATCAGATGCATCTAGGCACTGATAGACCCCACCCCAGGCCTAGTAAATCAGGAACTCTGGAGATGTGGGCCCCACCATGTGTCCTAACAAGCCCAAGGGATGACTCTGCTACATCTAGGACTGAAAACCATCGCAGTAGAGACAAAGCACCCATCCTTCCCTGCCAAAGACACATTCACTGAGTTAGACCTGCCTGTTCTCTCCAGGGTATCCCTGAAGCTTCAGAGATTAGACACTTGGTTACTTCCCAAAATTAATCTCTGCATAATCCTCCTAGCACAATGGAAAACAATGAAGCTACATCCACAGAAACGTGACAAGGGAGCACCAACAGTGCTAAAAAATGAAATATGTGTCAAGTTCCCAAAGAAGTTCATTACCTGAAGGGCACATTATCCCCTTCTCTTCCCATGAGTCAGCACAGCCAGTCGTCATTCCTAATTGGTTTAAAGCTTAGTATGAAATATTAGGATGCCACAGTATGTGATGACACAGCTGTATTCCTGAGGGGCTGCTGAGACGAATCTGTGTACAACAGAGACAGGTGGAGACAAAGGGAGCAGGTGGAAATGGGTTGTAAATACACTATAACTTAAAAAATAATGGGGTGCTTTTTCCCTGCAGGTTTCTGGTGCTTGATCAGTAATTAAATATTGAAAGTACAAACGGGAAAATTAAATTTTGTGGCTGTTTGTATTTGGTACATAAATGCAAACATTTTGTACCATTAACTGCAATTTCATTTGAAAACCACATGCCTGGTCTCAGAGCATTGAGTTGTAGAAATACAAGCTGAGGAGGAGGGGTAGACTTAAGCAAATGTTAGCAGTTAAAGGTGAGGTATACTTTTCTGTAGGCCATAAGGGCTTCTGGGTTGTGCATTCATATTTTTCAAGTTTAGAACATTGATGAGCCTCTTAAATAAAATAGCGCATTGCCTGTGATAAGGACTGCAATAAAAATCACACCACACAGAGCAAAGAGCCTGTTGCCAAGCGCAGAAATCAACAGACAAGTCCCTTGGAATTCTTGGGTGATTCACACGAAAGAGTAGTAGTTGAATCATTTATAGTCTCCATCCTCCACACTTGCAGTGATGAGGCACTGAAACTTTCAGGCATGGATTCTGGGTCTTGGCTTCAGAATAAGAGGATTTAGAATTTTATAAGAAGTTTCTAGAACTACACATCTATAGGTATTTAGAGTTAGGATGTTGGAGTTTGACTTGGCTAAGTTCCAGCCATGACTAACTGTGCCCAGCCTCTCCACCTACCTCATGCCAAATGTCTGGGGAGACCACAAACCCTGCAAAACTGTTTGTGTTAGGAGTAATGGGAATTCATTCTTCTGTTTGTTCATCCATAATAGAACCTCTGGTTATCTTCTGCTCAAAAGAAAACATAAGAAAGTGTTTTCCCCTTTCCCTTTATGTGACACTCTAGTGCGTGAACCTGAAGTCTTTGGATTCAGTTGCCCATCCATTTTTCCCCTTTATGGCCAAAAAGCTTCAACTTCATCTACAAAATGTCTTCCATGACTTCTTTTTGAGGTTTTGATTAAGGAAAGCATCCCTACTCGGATATTATACATGGTAATCCCACTGGATAAGCCATGTGAGCTTTCTGTTAAATAAAAGTGAAGCACAAGTTACAGGTAGACCCAGTGCCTGGTAGCCAGAAATCTCTAAAGGTGAACACAGAGCTCTAGGATACAGCAATTCACATGAGGGGTGTCTGTGAGAACTAAAGGAGATAAAATCCCCAGGGTATGCACCAGGATTCAACAAGTACTGGTTCTTCTCTTCACCAAACATTATAAAATAAGTAAACCTAGCCTGGACAAGTAAGTTGCTCTTCAAACAGGACCATGCAATTCACAGAATTCCCTGGCATCTATGGCTGGTCCTTTCCTCCTCAGTATCCAGATGTGCCATATGTCAGGAAAGAAAATCAAGTGGACAGCATTGGTTTGGGGAATTCACAATGAAGTCAAGAGGCCTTGTTAAACCAAGTTTCAGAAACACCTGAAACTGAGTTTCTAAGTTGTCTGTGCAAATCATCTGGGTACATGCTGAACTTATGGACTGGACTGAATCAGACTACAGCTTCTGGATGGAAATTCACCAGCATTTGTAACAATTTGTGAGCCATCCCCACTGCTTCCTGTAATTAGACTATGCCTAATCACTTTCTTACAAAACATTTTGGCCTTTGCTGTACCAATCACAATTCTTCACAAATATGAGAGATGTAATTAACAGCTTTCCTTGCATCAGAAGCTATAAATATAGCCACCATCTTATAAAACCTTGGAGAATATTTTTAAGACTACTGAATTTGGCATCTACTGGATTGTAATCCTAATAAGGCCCAAATAAATGTCACTCTTTGTTCTCAATTAGGTTGATTTTATGTCAGTCAAGGTTCAGCTCCAGCCCCTGCATGTGTCTTCAGAGTTAGCTCATTCAGAGGCCAACAGCAAAGAACTATGTAGGCAGAAGCTTGAGGGATCGCCCTAAACACTCTCTTGCCTCTTCTGGGATGACAGAAGAGATTTAGTGCTGGGAGAAAACAGTGGAAGGAGTATAGGGATTGCCAAGGAAATCATGTGGAGTTATTTGAAGGAAAGTAGCATTTGTGCTGCCAAGGCTCTTGGACTTAGTTGTTTTGTGGTGAAGAAGAGGTATGTCCTTGGCAGAGACAAAAGAGGCCAGGTTGCCCCAGAACGTCCAAAGAAGAATATGAGTGAAGGACACTGGTGCCCCAAGGAAATAAGGAGGAAAAAAAGCTATGAGACTTGTCCTCTACCTTAGCCTAGGGCTGTACAGATGGCAGGGAATAGAAGCTAAACCTCTGTTCAGAAGTGCTGACACTTCTCTACAGAGGAATATGAAGGAAACTAGGTGGAAATCCCTAGAGAAGAGTATGTGGAGGGTTAGGGGTTGGGAAGCAAGAGTCACTGTTGCTGCAAAGAATTACTGAGCAAATGTGCTGTTATTAGAATTTCTCAGGAATCCTAATTTTGATTCTCAACACTGGAAGAATAAACTAATCTCAGAGGAAGCTACAATCATGACATGCACTCAGTGCAAAAAAAAACTTACTAGTAATGATTGTGATTGCCATGAAGTTTGGGCCCTTCTACTGGAGTTAAAGGTAATAGGATATGGGCAGTAAGTAGGCGATGAAGGGTACAGTCCTTCAAAAATGAAGCCCATTTCTAACAAAGAAAGCCAAATGCGATGACCAAGTCTACAGGGAAATGTCAAAAGCCAAAGTTAGAAAAGCAAAGATTAAGAGGCAGCAAAAAGAAATCGTAATGTTCACCCATCTTTCAGAGAGGTAAAGTAGCTTTCCTGAGGTCACTCAACTATAAATGGAAGAATCACAACAAAACCTCAAGTGTGAGTTGGATTTTTGCCACTATAATGAAATATGTAGCACATGCTATTTATGAAGAAAAATAGGATTCTTATTAAAGTACAAACAATACATAGCTGGTCCTGTAAGGAAGACATCACTTTGGTCCCTGGCTTGCATGAACTCATGGCATGGAAAAAGCGTGTGAAAGTACGCAAGTGATAAAGTGAAAGGACAGGAGCAGCCAGACTTCCTCTGCTTTGAAAAACCTCCAGAGAGAACTCAGTGGATCTGAAGAGGACTGCATCCAGACAGCGCATCCGGTGACCCAAGAGCCTCCCAAGGGGATCCACCTCCCCATGCTTCCACCACCTCCAACTACCCCCATTCTCCAGACTAAGCCTTCAATTGCAATGGACTCTTGGGAGGACACTCGAGGACATCAAACCGTCGCACCCCAGGTGTGCTTGGCTCCAGATCCTCTGTTCTTTCTTTTCTCATCACTACTTCCAAAAAACAGAAAGGATACCTGATTGTCTGAAGCCAGAACATTTGCATATTGAACACATTTTCAACAACAGACCTAGAAACATGTACCTTCCTTTTTAGCCATCAGTTGGTATCATTTGTTTTTGGGAAACAACAACCAAACATGATAGAAGAATACTTAACACAAAGACTTACAAGAACCACCCATCTACATGCCGGACAACCACCTGTACCAACAGACAGGGACAATTCTTAGCTCAACTCCAAGGCAGGAGTCAGGCAAAAGATAACATTTTAATTTACACTGGCTATCTTCTTCTTTACTGTTATGGATTGTACTTAGATGCCCCCCAAAGCCTCATGTGGTTTTAGGTAGGGCTTTTCGGGGTGACTGGATCTAGAGAGTGTGATGCTGAAATTGATTCATAGTGCAATGCTAGGCCCAAGGACACTAGGATTAAGGGTGTGAGTGCAACCCACTGTAAATAGTCTAGATATCATAAAAGGGGCAGAAAGGCACCAGTTAAGTTCCCCTGTTGCTTTTGCTATCTGTGGGTACCATGAACTGTTTCTCCTCTATGATGCCTCTCTGCCATGTGCCACTCTGCCCTAAAGCCAGCTGATTATAGACTCAAAGTACGGTGGGCTAAATAAACCCTTTCCTCTTTAACTTTGGATGTTGGGTATTGAGAGAAACATGACTAACACAATTTAGTACTGTGAGTGGGATGTTGCTGTGACTATACCTGACCATCGGGTTTACGATCCCTACGGAATGGCTTATGGGAAGATTTCTGGAAAGGTTTGGAGATGCCTGCTGAAAAAGTAGAGCTGGAACACCTTGGGCTGTACAGTATGGAAAATTCTGGTCAGAACTCAGAAGACCAGAAAACAGAAAACCAGTAAAACACCAGGCTTGCGAGGTGTCTGCTGGGAAGAAAGATGGCATGGGCTGTTGGACTCCAGATGATATGTGTTATGACTTGGCAGAAAGTTTACCTGCATTTCTCTTGTGTCCAAAGTCTTTTCATGAGACTGTGATTAAGGGCAGCAGACTAATCTCACAGAAGAAATTTCAAGGCAGGCTAATGTTGAGGCTGTGGCATGGCTACTGTTGGGGGATTTTAGCCAGATTTATGTTGAGAATTGAGAGCAAAAAGCCCAGTAGAATGATTTTAAATGTTTTGAGTTTGGCCAGCAGGGAAGCTCCAGTAAAGCTGTGGCCTGAAAGAGCAGAGGAAATCTTGATTGCTGAGAAGAGAGGAGAATAGAATAAATGGCCTAAGGACATCATTAAAAAGCAGTAGGACTTCACCCTCTGCAGCCTCAACATTTCAAGAAAGACTTTGCTTTGAGAAGTTGTTCCACATGTAGATGTGCTGAATGAACACATTCAGAGAGATTTAGGAAACATAACACAGCTAGTAAATGCAAGACTCGGTATTTAAACCTCAGTGTGTTCATCACCAACACACAGCTCTTTTCTGTGTAACATTCTCTATTTCCCTTCATCTCTGTTAATGCCCCTACCCCATTCCATCTTCCTGTCTCCTTTCCTTTTTTTTTTTTCTTTCTTTCTTTTTATTGAGGTTATTGGTACAATCTAGGTATACAATACAATTACATTCATCATTGTAATTCTGTACCTTTATATGACAGGTCTTGATTCTCATTTTTCCCCTTGTCCCTGCCCTCCCTTCCCCGCTCCCCTCCCCATTTACAAACACTTTATTTCCATTTTTTGTTTCTCATATTTTTTTCCTCTCCCTTCTTACCTTTCCCCCACACTTCCCACTTTCCTTACACCTTTAGCCCTTTACTTCCTATTTCACATTATTAATTGTCTCATTAGGATCCTGTGTACTATTATAGTTTTTCCCACCAAAGAAACTATTCAGTATTTCAGTTAAAGAAATCTCTGTATGAACATTAAAAATAAGGAATCCTACAATAAAACTAAAAAGGAAAGTAAAAGAGAAAAGGCAATGATGTAACATCAAAAAAATCCTTAATTCTGGAGATGAAAATGGTCTCTGAACATATTTAAATTGCTTCTTGCTCTTATAGTCTTATCTTATTCTTTCTTTCATTATTTAGAGAATACTTTATTAGTTTCTGTAATCAAACCCATGTAGATATGACCTTACATATTTAGTATGATGTGTTACCCCTGTACACATGGAAAAAAAAAAATTAACATTTCTAGACCAATATGGTTGTCCATTTCTGTACAATGCCAAGTCAACACAGTAAACTGGGATGACTTTTTCGAAAGTTGGCAGCACCATTAAAGTTTCCCAAAATTCAATTTAATATGTGTGTGTATATATATATTTTTTTATATAAAGACTAATAATAGTATGTTATGCATCAATAGCAGCAACAGCTTTTCCAGATTCTGCAGTCATCTGAATGTAATTATAGACATTCAGCACATTCCATTAAAAAAAAATACAAAGAAAAGAATAATATCCAGACAACAGCAAAGTTCTGTTGCTGTTGTGGTACCTGGCACCATTTTTTCTATTATCCTCTTAATCATCATCTGGAAAGAGAACATTCTAGAGTAATATCATTAAATGTAGCTCTGATAAAGCAC
>NW_022900919.1:9455202-9467441 GCF_012274545.1 Fukomys damarensis | reverse complement strand
TTTTTTTTTTTCTTTCTTTCTTTTTATTGAGGTTATTGGTACAATCTAGGTATACAATACAATTACATTCATCATTGTAATTCTGTACCTTTATATGACAGGTCTTGATTCTCATTTTTCCCCTTGTCCCTGCCCTCCCTTCCCCGCTCCCCTCCCCATTTACAAACACTTTATTTCCATTTTTTGTTTCTCATATTTTTTTCCTCTCCCTTCTTACCTTTCCCCCACACTTCCCACTTTCCTTACACCTTTAGCCCTTTACTTCCTATTTCACATTATTAATTGTCTCATTAGGATCCTGTGTACTATTATAGTTTTTCCCACCAAAGAAACTATTCAGTATTTCAGTTAAAGAAATCTCTGTATGAACATTAAAAATAAGGAATCCTACAATAAAACTAAAAAGGAAAGTAAAAGAGAAAAGGCAATGATGTAACATCAAAAAAATCCTTAATTCTGGAGATGAAAATGGTCTCTGAACATATTTAAATTGCTTCTTGCTCTTATAGTCTTATCTTATTCTTTCTTTCATTATTTAGAGAATACTTTATTAGTTTCTGTAATCAAACCCACGTAGATATGACCTTACATATTTAGTACGATGTGTTACCCCTGTACACATGGAAAAAAAAATAAATTAACATTTCTAGACCAATATGGTTGTCCATTTCTGTACAATGCCAAGTCAACACAGTAAACTGGGATGACTTTTTCGAAAGTTGGCAGCACCATTAAAGTTTCCCAAAATTCAATTTAATATGTGTGTGTATATATATATTTTTTTATATAAAGACTAATAATAGTATGTTATGCATCAATAGCAGCAACAGCTTTTCCAGATTCTGCAGTCATCTGAATGTAATTATAGACATTCAGCACATTCCATTAAAAAAAAATACAAAGAAAAGAATAATATCCAGACAACAGCAAAGTTCTGTTGCTGTTGTGGTACCTGGCACCATTTTTTCTATTATCCTCTTAATCATCATCTGGAAAGAGAACATTCTAGAGTAATATCATTAAATGTAGCTCTGATAAAGCACAGTCCCTACTATGTATCATAAAGCAGGTACTAGATATTTTACATTCATAGAGGTATGATACAGTACTGTCCTACATCAATAATACTAGATTCAGTTTTGGTTTGAAATTTACTTTGTCTGCAAATAAGATTGCTACCCCTGTTTTTTTCTGGGCTCCTGTCACATGGAGAATTGTTTTCTATCTTTTCACTTTCAGTCTATGGGCTTCTTTTTGCACTAGGTGTGTTTCTTGTATACAACATATTGTTGGATTTTGCTTCTTATTCCATTTTGCCAGTCTATTTCTCTTGATTGGTGAGTTGAGGCCATTGACATTGCTGGTTATAACTGATATGTACTGACTTATTATTGACATGTTATTGGCCTTTTGTTGACTCTTTTTACTTTTTCACCTTCTCCTTTTAATTTCTTGCCTTGCCTATTTGATTTGCTCTGTTGGGCCTCATGGTGTTGTTGCCTTCATTGTCTTTTTCTAGGATCTTGTTTAGAATTGCTTGTAGTGCTGGTTTGGTATTCATGTAGTTTCTCAGGTGTTCTTTGTCGTGGAAGTGTCTTATTTCCCCATCCATTTTGAAAGAGAGTTTTGCTGGATACATCAGTCTAGGTTGGAGGTTGTTCTCTTTTAGTACTTGAAATATCTCATTCCAGGCTCTCCTTGCCCCAAGGGTTTGTGTTGAAAAGTCTGCTGTGATTCTGATGGGCTTTCCTTTGTATGTGATTTGTTTCTTTTCTCTTACTGCTTGTAGTATTTTGTTCTTCTGTTGGGTTTCTGGGATCTTGATTATTATATGTCTAGGTGTAGATTTTTTTTGATTGTAGCTAGTTGGGGTCCTATATGCCTCAGTTATCTGAATGTCAAATTCTTCCCCTCTGTTTGGGAAGTTTTCTGTCATTAATTCTGCAAACAGCTTTTTTAAGTCATTTGTATTTTCTCCTGCTACTTCATGTATTCCTATCAGTCTTATGTTATTCTTCTTTGCATCATCTAGGAGTTGTTGGATCGATTTCTCATGATCTCTTACTGTTTTTAAGAGACCTCTCTTTTCATGGTCACTGACTGCAATCTTATCTTCTATATCTGAGAGCCTATCTTCGCATTCTTTTATTCTGTTGCGTACACTTTCAATAGAGTGTTTAATCTCCTGGATATCTGTTTGAATCTGTTTTATGGATTCCATTTCTTTCCTATGTTGGGTGTTTATTTTTTCCATTTCTTTCTTATGCTGGGCCTTCATGGCTTCTCTCATGGTCCTGAGCTCATCTATTTTTTTGTCAGTTTCTGCTCTAGAGTCTCGAATCACGACTTCCATTTTGCTCACTATCTCTATGGTTATCTGGGAAATTATTTCTCTTTTGAATTTTTCTAGAGCCTGATTGATCTGTTTTGTTACTTCCTGTGCTTTGAGTTCAGGGTGTCCTGGTGGTTCACTATCGGCCTTTTCATCCTCATTTGCCCTACTGCTTGCATTGGTGAACTGGAAGTCTGTCCTTATGTCTTGCTTAAGTGTTTTCTCATTTTTCTCCTTTCTTTGTTTTCAATAATTCTCCTTTTCAACCAAAATTCCTTTAAGGAAAATGCCAGGCTATGCAAAACTCCCTTTCTAAAATTCTATCTAAAAAAGCAAAAGTCAAACTATTCTCATAGGGGTCAGAAATTCCCATAAGTTTAAACTCATGCAGCTTATACCTAGTGCTGACTTTCACTCTCCAACTAAACATCCATATATGCAAAAAAACAAAAAAAAGTAGCATCTGAAGCCCTTCTGTGGAAACTGTTCCATTTCCAATGTCTGTTCTAAATGTTCTAAATAAATTCCTCAAATCAACCCTCCATTTTTTTAACTTAATCCAAATTTTCATTTGGTCAGGCAGAAAAGGGCATGTTCTCCTTTGATGATTTCCTTGTGTTTTTTCAAGTTTGGTAACTTGTCAAATGCTCCATTAGTTTCTTGATTAAGCTAAACTTTCAGCACATTCAAATACACAGCAACAATCACCTATAAAACATACTTTCACTCCTAAATTTCTTTAGTTTTAATGCAGATAAATGTCTGTGGAAAATACCATTTCTGACTTATCCAGTTTAGGAAGATCTGTAATAAACATATGCTGTTTACACACTTCTATTTTTAATATTTTAAAATATAAAATATATGTAATGTATAATGCATATGCATGTTTTATGAAGCATAATAAAACTAGTGTCTGCAAACTCACCTCCAGAGTAAAAAGAAAGAAAACACCAGAACTAGTACCATCATCCAGCCAGTTCAAACAGCCCATAGGCATGGGCTGTATCATTCTATTGCTTTTGATAATTAACAAAATAATATCTAATTATGCCTTTCTTGTTTTGAGCGTTACAAAACTAACCGCACGTTGTAGTTAATTTCTGAAACTGCCTTTCTCACTAACCAGTGTTTCTAAGATTAATCAGCTCTGATTCATGTTACTACTGTTTGTTTTCACTGGGCAATAGTATTCCATTGTATGACTACTTCTAAATGTGTTTAGTCTTCATCCTGCTGATGGACATTTAAATTGCTTTCAATATTTTGCAACCTTGGAATAGTTGGTTATGATCATTCTTGTACATTTCCTTGTGCACCAGGAACAAAGTTCCTAGGATATATTTAAAAGGAAAACTGCTAGGTCATTTTATATATGTGAATGTTCAACCTTCATAATAATGGCAAATTATTTTTCCAAAACAATTATCCTAAATCATAAATAGTAAATTAATCACTCTGCATCCTGTCCAAATTTGAATTTTCAGGCTTTTAAAATTTTCCCCATATCTGTATTTCTCTTCTGTGACATGCTTGATCTCATCTTGTTCAAAAGGCACAAGGAGTTTGCCTCTGTGCAACAAGCTTGCTCTGGGGAATTCCCTTTCTCTCACCCCATGCTACTAAGTAGATATCAGCCACAGAGCCCTGAGCTTATTTCTCCCTGGACCATAGGAAGCAGCCTCTCAGGCAAGGAAAGCCATCCCCCTCATGACAGATGCCACTCTCAATAGTCACTCAAGCCCATCCCAGGTATATTCCCCTGCAACTAATCAATGGACATTAGAGGAAAGAAGCTCTCTTTCTACTGAGTTATGTGATGGTGTTTATAACCGCCCCAGCTGGGTAAAGGAAGGAAACTTAAGTCCAAAAGAACCAACATGGCCCACAAACAGATAGAATCAGACCAAAAGTCTGAGAGAGTGAGAAAAATGCTGATAACAGTAATGGAGCTCCTGGATCTCACTGAGCCTAAAGAAAGATTTGACTCATCAGTACGATGAAACTCTAAGTTTTATCTGTCGCTTAATTTTCTTTGAAACTAACATAGAACAGGGCACTTTCCGGATGAAACATAAACTAAAAACCATTTTAAAAAAAAGCTCAAAACTTTTTGTGCTTCAAATTAAGAGGCACGAGGAAAACATTAGCATAAAGGTTGCAATAACAATTCATATGTCTATAGAATTTTAAACTATACAAAGCATTTTTACATACATTATTTAAGTTGATTCTCTCGTAATTCTGGGAGGTGGGGGAGTAGGGATATTACTATCCACATTTCACAAACAAACTTCAATGTTTGAGTCCTCAATCTAGCATTTCTGTTCTTTAATCACTAATCTTTCCCAACACTCTTAGAACTCTTCAGGTAAACTAAAAAGTATTCGATTCACTTTGCAATTACAGAGAATGGAGAGTGTTTGAGGGAAAGGAAGTGAGTAAAGACCTGTTCGTTAAGAAATTTTCAGCCAAGGTCTGACATAACTGATATTCTTTGGGGGAATTTTGTCTGAGTCCGTTTACCTAGAAAAAATCAGCAAAATTAAAACATCTGACTCTCAAACTGAAGAAAAAAATGCTTCCAGATGTCCTTGTATCTATTTTGAAAGAGAAGATTTCAAGAATATTCAGAATCATTATTAGACAGATTGGGGACTTTTCATGGTAGAAGCCATTCAACGTACACGGCAGCTAATCATCAGCAGTAAGCAATGCAAGGGACAGTGGGGGACACGGAATCTTCAGAGAATGGGCCATATACTCTAGAAGCCCTAACCAATTTCAATAGGATCTAAAATCACACTTTATCTTCCTATTAATGATAGTTCTTCTGCATTGTTCTATTCATTCTCTCTCTCTCTCATATGTATATGTATACACATATACATATGTGTATATATATAGAGAGAATGAATATATATATATATATATATGTAGAGAGAGAGAGAGAGAGAGAGAGAAAACCCCTACAACTAAAAAATCTCAGTAACCTGATTTTAAATGGATATATAATACTAGACATCACTGATAATCAGAGAAATGAAAAACAATGCCATAACAGAAAGTTATTATAGACAACAGAAGTATGGGATAGAAAAAATTTCTCAATAAAGTCTAGGGTATAAAACTAGAAGAAATGGCAACAAGGACTTCAATAATAGCCAAAAGGTAGAAGCAACCTAAGTATCCACCAAAACTCAATGGATTTTGAAAAATATTATATATATTATGAGGAAATATTCAGTCTTTTAAAAAAATGGAATTCTGATGCATGCAACAACACAGAAACTTGAAGACATTATGTGAAGTGAAATAAAGTCAATAAGAAAAGGCAAATATTTTATTCCATTTATATGGAGCATCTAGAATAGTCAAGTTCACAGGAAGTAAAAGAGTGGCTCCCAGAGCCTAGGAGTGAAGGGCAAAGAATAAGGGGCTAGTGTTTAATGAATACAGAACTTCAACTGCGAAAGACAAAAATGTCCTAGAAGCAGATGGTAGCACTGCACAGCAATGTGAATGAATTTAATGCCACAGAACTGTCCCCTTAGAAATTGTTAGGGATGGTAAATTTTGTAACTATGTATATTTTGCAACAATTAAAAAAACAAATCATAGCAAGCTTAATAAGAACACACCCAAAGGATAACTATATTATAATCCCTGGAACTTGGTAATACCTTACCTTACACAGTAAAAGGAACTTTGCTGATGGGATTAAAGAAAAATGGAGAGGTTGAGCCAAGTTATCTTGGAGGGACTAATGTGATCACAAGAGGGTGGTGAGAAGCAGGAGTAAGTTAGTAATGTGACATGGGTAATAAGAGACTGTATTGATGCAGGGAAGGGTGCACCAGCCAAGGAGGATAGGACAGGCAGCCTCTACAAACAGGAAAAGATGAGACGACAGGTTTTCTCTAGACTCCAGAAGGTGCACAGCCCCTGTATTAATCACTTTCACATCACTTTTCCCCATACCCATAACTTTAAGGAGGAGGGGTTTATTCTGGCTTCTATCTATCCTTCTTTCAGGAGGTTCAGTATATATGTGGGCAGCTGGCTCCAAGGCAGAGATGGCAAGGTAGAAGGGCGTGGCAAGGCAAAGCTGCTTAACCCATGGCTGCCAAAAGGTGAAGCGAGAGGAGTGAGAGACCAGGGTCAAGGGCACATCCTTCCAGATCGTGCCCCCACTGATCAACCTCCACCAACCAAGACAACTTCCTAACAGCATTTTCAGCTATAAACTCATCAATGGATCAAGCCATTAATCCATACCCCACATAATACAATCACCTTCCAAAATTCACATCTCTGAACATATGGGACTTTGGGGGCACCATTTAGACCTAAACCATAACAGCCCTATACACGCCTTGATTTTAGAATTCTGACTTCTCATACTGTGCACGAATAAATTTGTATTGTTTTAGGCTGTCAGACTTATTTTTGTTTTAGCAATGATAGGAAACAAATATGTGACTTAAATAGTTCCTTCTTTTCAAACACTCACATGAGCAAAACCTAATGTAGCAGATTTCCATTTTTATGTAGAACTAAGCTGAACTTCTAAAGAACACAGTTATATTTACTTCTGTTCCCCTTCTTAATTGCCATAATTATATTTTGCTCAAATGGTCTGAACTATCTCATATTTTTCATCTCCCCTTTGCTTCCTGATGAAAGATACAACATTGCATGTTCAAGGATCCCTGTGCACACGGGAAGAGGACAAGCCGGTACAGTCTGCAGCCCTCAGGTCTTCATCCTGATGCATGAACTATGCTACCCTTAGATCTTTCTCCTCGATCCTTCCAACCCAGTGGGGTACAATCTTGCATTTACAGACCCTGGACCTGGGACCACCTTGTGTAGATATGATGAGAGTTCCCCTGCCCTAACTCTTATCTGCGATTATTTTCATAGTTTTAGTGAACTATGGCCAACCGAGATCAAATGAAAAATTCCAGAAATAAGCACTTTGTAAACATTAAACTGTATACCATTCTGCACAGCATAATAAAAAATCTCACTCCATCCCACACTGAAAGTGAGTCATCCCCTTGTCCAATATATCAGTGCTCTACGTGCTACCACCCATCAGTCACTTAATAGCCATCTCTCTTATTAGTTTGACTGCTGTAGTATTACTGTGCATAAGTACAAATAACTTTTATTTTATTTAATAATAGCTTCAATATGCAAGAGTAATGATGTTGCCAATTCAGACATGCCAAGGAGAAGCTACAGTGAAAATTGGGAAGTTCTCAACTTAATAAGGAAAGAAAAAGTTGTATGCTTAGATTGGGAAGATTTGTGATAATGTGAAAAGTCTTTTCATGAAATTATAAAGAAAAAATAAATTCTAATTAGTATTTTGTTACACTTCAAAATGCAAAAGTTATAGCCACTCTACTTAATAAGTGCTTAGTTAAGTTGGAAAGGGCTTTAAATTAAGGTTTAGGATTATCTCGTTTCAGGTATGCACTGAACACCTTGGAAGATATCATCCATAGATAAAAGGGAACCACTATCCTACTCTACAATTAAAAGACATGAATTGAGAGTATCTTTCAGTTGAAGTTTCTCTCAACTGGAAAACTTCTAAGACACCACAACTACCTAACCCAGCTTCTGTGTTATTTGTTATGCCCGTTTCTTTATAGCCTTGCACTCCATCACACACTTGGATAAGAGGGGATTGGATTGAGATGAAAGCTTATATCCATTACCAAAACTGTTATCATAGTGTCACATGGAATTCTCCACTGTGAATCACAGATGTACTCAACTGTTGTCTAAACATCAGATGCGAGGCCAACAATGCGAGAATGAGGTTGTGGCAGAGACAGTCTTATGGAAGATGTGCTTTCAGCCAACTACATGATCCATAAGGCGCCTAAGCACACCTCTAATAAAAGAAGAAAGTAATCATGTAGATGAGGCAGGGTCGTTGCAAGGGCTTATGGGTGATTTTGTCTTACTTCTTTTGAAGGTTTTTGACCTAAATACTTATTGCATCGATCTTCTCTAGATTTTCATCATCATTACTCGTCTAATCCACAATTGCCTCATACAAGATATTATAATAATCTAAAAGCCCGCTATTTCTTCTTTCTATATCCTGTCTAGTCAATTCTAACCCCAAACCTATCCTCCTTAGTACTTAACGATATCATTCCATTGTCTTTGGCCTTCCATTGTTTTTGTTGATAAGTCAGGTATCAGACATATTATTGCTCCTTTGCAGTAATGTGCATTTTTCTTTTTGTCTGTGGCTATTAGCAGTCCTACTGTGATGTTTACTTACATTACAATGCTCTGATATCATATTTATATTTATTGACATCATAGAGCTTCCATAAACCTATAGATTAGGATCATTCCCCAGTTTTGAAAAATATTCAATCATTGCCTCTTACATATTGCTTTTGCTTCATTACTGTCTTTCTCACTGAGATTTTACTTAGGTTACCAATACTGACTGAATAACACAGTTCTTTAATGTTCCTTTCTATATTTTCTATCCTTTTCTCTCTATGTGCTTTAGGATTCAAATATTCTAATGATCTGTCTTCCAACTTATTAGTTCTTCTTACAATTATGTCAGGATTACTGTTACTGACATTTTATTACCTTATTTTAGAATTTCTCATTTATTTTGTAGATTAAAATCTGACATATTTTCTGTATTTTGTATTTTCAGCTGTCTTTTCCATATTGTTAACTATGAATATCAGTTATTTAAAAGTCCTCTTAACTAATGTCTATATCTGAATCATCTGTAGGCCTATTCTCCTTGATCCTTTTTCCCTTGGTTTTCACTAATGTGATTCTGTGCTTTGCATTGTCTATTAATTATTAGTTTAATGCACACTGTTTCTAAAACTTTTAGAGACCCTAGATCAGTGATGGTGAGCATTTTAGAGCTTTCGATGATACAAACAGCTCAGCCCACTGTAGCACGCATGCCATAGGTTCACCAGCACTGCCCTAGAAGATGCTACATACAACCATGGATCATATTCTCTTCTCTCCTTCAGGCAGAGAGAGTAATCACTGATCATCTTAATCCAATCAGAGATCATGCTTTATCAAGTCTGAGTCACAGTCAAGGTTAGGGTTCAATCTAATTCCCCTTTATATTTGTCTGAGGTATATCCTTCCAAGGTTTTCACCTAAAAGTCTGACTGTATTCACTGGATCCCACCATCACACTGAACTCTAATCTTTGTCTCTAGATGAAAACTATGCTGAGTTCTTTTTCAGAGGACACCTGTCTAGTTTTTTTCTAATCCCCTATTCTGTGTAGTGTTAGAATTTAACTTTCTTGAAGAGAAACCTGGATGCATGCTTTAGACCTTGAGACAAATTCTATTTGTTCCTCTTTTTTCTAACTCTCAAAGTCTAACTCTAGTGTAAACTCTGCATATTCTACCTTTCACCGTGCCCAGAACAAGAACTGGACACATCTAAAAATACTGAAGAGACCAGTTCACTTTTCTAGAGTTCTCTTTGCCTTAGCAACCAGCTGCTGCCTTCAAATAAATGACTCCTATATTTTATCTGGAGCTATGGTCTAGCAAGTTTGTATCAGAAGTGATGGTACTAGAAGTTGGGACCTGATCACCAAGGTAATGCTATTAGGAGCTGGGTCAGTGAGAGGTGATTTGGTCATGGGGCTCTGTCCTCATAAATAGATATTGCCCTTACAAAAGAGACTCAGAGAGCTAGACAGCCCCTTCCACTACACAAGGGCACAGCAAGATGGCATCACCTATGAGAAAGTGGGTTATCACTAGTCACTGAATTTGAAAACACCCTGCTCTTGGATTTCCCATCTTCCAGAAGAAATGAATTTTTGTTGTGTATAAGCTACTCAATTTTTGGTTGTTTTTGTTTTGTGGTATCTTGTCACAGCAACCTGAATGGACTAAAACATTTAGCTTTCTTTTTTTCGCCATAGAAATATTATCCACCACGAACAACCCCATCCCAACAGGAGAAGGTATTCTCTCAATGTAACCATTTTAAAACTCATAAATCTGAACAAACAAGTATTCTCCTGCTTCAAATTCCCAAATCACTCTCATTGCTCTAACGGTAAAAAAATGAAATTTCTAGCTTACCTGACCCCACACATCTACCTCTACTTTGCAGTCTAATTTTCACTCCCATGCCACCTCATGCCCACTACCCTGTGGCTGGCCTAGTTTCCATCCTCTGGGCACACATGCTTTTCCTTTCTTTGGATGAGTTTGCTCAAAAGGGCTTCCTGAAAGGAGAGTAGTGACCCTCCATCTGGTCCTTTAGTTTAGGGGAGGGGAAAGGAAGAACCTTATATTTTCTAACTGCACAACCTAAAACACGTATTGAGCTCTCTGAGCTTCAATGTTCATCTGTAAAATGAGGGAGAAAAATCAAAGCTTTCATGAGTGTTAAATTAGGTATAGCATTTTTGTTTTGTTTTGTTTTGTTTTTGTTTTTGAGATGGGGCCTCACTATGTAGTTGAGATTGACCTGGAACTCACTATGTAGTCCAGGCTGGTCTCAAACCCACAGCGATCCTCCTGCCTCAGCCTCCTGAGTGCTGGGATTACAGGTGTGCACCACCACGCCTGGCCTAGGAATTGCATTTTTAAATACCTTCCATTACATGATTCTAGCCTTCTCTCCCTTGCCCACCGAGAAGGAACATTGCCACTAGTAAGTGTGGCTTCAGCTTCTACAGCAGTGCCCCAGTTCCCTATACTCATTCCTCCTCAGCAGCGTGGTCTCAGCAGTTAGACGTGTTTTGAGACACTGCTATGACACACAAACAATCCCATCTTAACAAGCACTGCGCCCCAGTTCAAGGCCAAGAAGACACTCCTGTTACAAGCCATTATTTCTTGAGGAAAGAAGAACAGAAAAATCCTTAGAAATAAGTATGTCATATATGTTTTAAATATTCTAATCCCTAACTGTGGTATGCCTCTAATTGCTTTTTCTTTTCATGTTTTATGTCCACTATGAGGCTCTATTGTTCAAAAAATCACTTTAAATGAAATTGTGCCAGCAAAAAAGACAGCATCATTGGATCGTTTTAGTCCAGCTGTGAACTTTAGACTTAATCCTTTAGGGCACTCTTGTCTGGTAAGGTTTAATTTATATTAAATTTTCTAAAAGGAAAGGAAGAATGGTCAAAGCAGGAGAGTGAGTCAGACAAGAGTCTGTCTTTCATAAATTAATAAGTATCACCAACTGCCTTTCTTGACCCTTTAAACTCTGTGAAATTAATATAAGTAGACAACTAAGGTCTGCTTGACCCCCCCCAGAGCCCTGCATGTTCACTTAAGCAATCCAAGTTTCCTTAAAGTTTTATAAGCCAGCTTTTAGAGCTGGTCCTTTGTTCTTATTATTGGTGACAGTGAGCACTGCAGACACCAGTGAACCTTACTGACTTACGACCCCAATATGGTCAAGTATCAAGGGAAATATCAGAATCAATGCTTGTATATTACACTGAGGTCCTGACTTCTGAAAAAGCCCCCTATGGACCCTTCAGAATACGTCAGTGAAATAAATAGCTAATACTCCAAGACAGTCTACTGCTAACAGTCAGACAGTGTTGTCCATCTAGCCACTTTTCAGCCATCCTGACCCCTCCAAAGGTATGACATGTTTCCAAAAGAAAGTGAAAGAATGGGGAGGGGAGGAGGGGTGAAGGGAGGGCAGGGACAAAGGGAAAAAATGAGAATCAAGACCTGTCACGTAAAGGTACAAGATCCCAACAATGAATGGAACCGTACTATATCCCTAAAATGTGCCAATAAACTCAATTAAAGCTGGAAAAAAAAAAAAAAACAAAAAGGGAACGAAAAAAGAGCTTTAGTGTCCCTAACTCTTTTTGCAATGGAATGACACT
>NW_022900919.1:9388977-9454941 GCF_012274545.1 Fukomys damarensis | reverse complement strand
TGGAAAAAAAAAAAAAAAAAGAAAGTGAACGAAAAAAGAGCTTTCGTGTCCCTAACTCTTTTTGCAATGGAATGACACTGATTCCCACTTTCTTCAATGAAAACATGGGTGGTTTTGCTGTAAAGGGCAGGCAACACCATGTGGTCTTCCTCCACAATTAACAGGCTTGCATTACTAAACAGCCAGTGGGAAGGGTCACTAGTACAATGTGTTCTCTGCTGCAGCACCCACATGTGAGCTTTCATTTACAGCCAGTATTCACTGGAGAAAGGCTGGGCTCATGATCACATTTTACTTATTGAAATTAATTGTGCTGCTGCTTCAGTCAAAACATATATATTTAAAATCACCAACTCTGCATACTGAATTTTATGTAACTTGAAACATTTTTTTCCATTTCTGTCATGCTTAGGTTTCTTAACTACTTAGATGCTCCGCTAGGATAGGAGGATAATTTGTAATTATTGTGGTCATCAGAGCACACAAATTTAGGGCTTTTCCTTATATAGGGTTGGAGAACTAAGAGATTTTCTTGAAATGTAAAAAATGAGCATATATGATCCTTTATATATGAAAAATACGCCCTCTCTTATCCAGGTAGTAGCCTTCTGCCACCTTCTGACAGTAGGATTTTCTGTCCTATTTTTGACCTTCATTTCCTCATCAATCACTATGCATTGAACCCTGCAAGTATTTCCGCCTCACAGTGCCAGTTTAAGAAGTTTGGCAGTCTGTAAGAACAGCACTTGTAATCTTCAGCCCCTGGGTGCTATACTCAAACAATCTGAGCAAACCTGCCCAGAATTGAGTCCAAAAGTCAGAATTTCCAGGGAGCATTCAGCAGAGGATCAAAAGGTCCAGCTTCTACCTCTGCAATCCAATAATCTTACTTCTGGGAAAAAAATGTGATCCATATCAATTTAACTTTTTACTGAGGGGAAGTCACCATTTGAAGCTTTTAAAAAGAATTTGTTTAGACCAGTTCAACAACTGCCTTTCCTTAGCTTTCTCTCAAGGAGTGACGGATGCCCTATCAGGTACAGACAGTCACACCCGAGGATGGAGTGTGGGCTCACCCCAGGAAGAGGAGGCACATCTGCCACTGCATCTGTGAGGGTGTGGCGTCCCGCTCAGTGTCCGAATATAACAGCAGAAAGAGGTGAATTCTTTGGGCACCCAAACAGCCAAGACTGGGAGGGCGTTAGGGATCAGAGTTCAGAAGGCCCAAAACAGTCAAGCAAAGCTGGTGGAGAGAAGAGAGAAGACCAAGAGCAGAGCAGAGCAGACCAGAGAGTTCTATATAGTGACCAAAGGCACATAAATTGTATTTACGGCTAAATCTGAATGTGAGAGTTCAATTGGATGAGGGCAGGAAATAGCTCAAGCAAGCCAGAAGCACTTTCATTATGGAACATCCAGTCGGCCCTCCTTTTCTGCAGCTCCACATCACAGATCCAACCAACTTCAGATAGAAAATACACATAAAAATATCAATAAAGAAGAATAACAGCTGAGCAACACAAAGTAATACAAATAAAAAACAATACAACAATACAGCATTACATGTAACGTATATTCCAGTAGGTGTTGTAAGTAACCTAGAGATGATTTCAAGTAAGTGGAAGGATAAGTGTAAGTTTGCTGGGCACATGCCTGAAACTTTTTGGTTCAACTGACATCCAAACTGCCTACTTTTCACCAGGGAAAAAATGCATTTAAAAAAACAAATCCACTCTGAAAACTCACAATTCATGTGTGCTTCTGCACACCCCTCCTAAAAATGGGTACTAAAATAGTTTGGACCAAATCATCTTTTTTGAACTAACTGAAGAGTCCTCGTGCATTTCTAACATCTACATCTCCTGCCCCACAAGATACAAACAAAAATTAAATAGGACTCAGCCCCCTCTTGTTGTTAGAGGCAGGACACTCCACACACAGCACCACCTTTAGAAGTGAGGGTTCCTCCATTCTACCTATTCAACTCCTTACCTCTTGTCTGCCCCTGCTTTTCTTGGACTGACAAGTTCCTACTTATTTTCCTGCAACAACCATAGATGACAGCCAGGACTATGATGAGAGACCACACTTTTAGGCAAAATTTACTTTGTGCACACCTCCACCTTAAGCATCTCACAGACACCGTCTCACTGAAAGTACACAGTGTCATTATGGTTCTCTTTGGGCCATTTGTAGGAGTGGGCAAGGACATGGTAAAGCAAGAACCCAGACCCAAGAGGCCCCTTCCAAGCTCTTTACCATGATGGCATCATCCTCTTTGAAGACTCAAATGTCATTGTCTTTATTACATCCATCCTTTCTCCTGTCAGCAGCCCAGAAATGTCATTTCATTCCTGTCTATTTCTGTCTGTTCCACACTGTACTTCAAATGGCACTGCGATGCTTTTTGTTTAAACATTCATATTCACCACAAGATTGTGAACTACATGGGTGGGTGGGCATGTTATTTTATTCATCTTTGTTTATCCAGAAGCCAGCATGAGGCCCAGCACATAAAACAGGGTCTTGGTATTTAGTCCATGAGTGAAGGAATAAATGACAGGAAAAAAATCATTCTCCAGGAAGAAGAATTCTTCCACTCTTAAAATCTAAGCAATCTATTTATCACAGAAGGCCAATACTTATGCCTACATTTTTCCTTCACCTCCTAATTTTGATAAAATAAAAAATAATGCTTTTTTCACACAATTTCCCACATACACTTGTGCTTCTTTCTACTCTGAAATGAGAGTAGATGTCTCTCATTGGAAGCCTCTAGGGTCTACAAGCACACCAATCACTTTCACAGCTGGAGTCACAGCACTTTCCTTAGAGAAAGCTTTAGGCTGCCTCCTCTTTACCAGGATAGGCAAGGGAATGGGCAAAGTTAAAATTTATAGCCACCACCAGGATTTTGCACCACTACCAGGGATAAGGAAATAAACCAATGGGCACTTAGTCTCTTTCCCTTTTAAAATCAAGAAGTAGTAAAGAAACCTCCATTAACACAATTCAGACAGCAAGTACTAATCTCCCATGGTCCTCAAATCTGGGACCCTGGACACTTCATTTCAACTGTCAGAGTCAAAGGAAGGGAAATCATAAGCACAGACTTCTGCTTCAAAATCATTTAACATTGCAAAAGAAGAACAGCCAGGCATCCAAGGTTCCATGAAATCAGGAAAGATTTACAAAGCAGGAGAGCCTCTTGGGAAAGGTTTGGGCAAACTCATTTTTAAGCATTGAAATATGTGACTATCATATATTACCATTAATAATATCTGACTTCATTCTAGACAAAATCCTGTCAACTGCCTAGATCAAAGACAAGAAACAATGGGACCACCAGCTTCCTCCACCAAGCACAGAATCAGCTGGTACAGGATGGGCACCATACTTGAGCAGAGCACCCCATGCTCTAACCACCTTCCAAAAGCCCCCTGTCTGAATGCATGAGACTTAGGGGGCTTTTTTAGATCTAAGCCATAACAGATGGCTTCCTTTCCCTCTACTCCCAGAACAACTTTCCACTCACCTTCACTTTATCAGATACCTCGTGATGATACAGCTGCTTGTTTTTATGTGTGTCTCTTCCACTAAATGTGAACTTGCAAGGGTGGGGCTTCATCCTAGCACAGTGTCTACCACACAGAAGAGCAATGAGGCAAAAGGCACAGACACCTGATAGAAGTTCTGGCTAAAAGTCATAATCATTTCAACAACAGTGACAATGGAGGTGGGAAACAAAGTAGGATTTGATCACAGATTCTGTCTCATAAAAGACAGAATTGAGTCTAAAGAAAAGACCCAATGACAACTCTAAAGCATTGGATCAACAATGGTACTGTTTCTTGTTACGGAGAACACTAGAGGGAAAATCCAACTTAAAGGACAAATACAAGAGTTTATGTTGAAACATATTAAGACTGACTCTCAAGTGGAGACTTTCAACAGGTTGTTATCTCTACTGATATGGAATCTGCACTTTACACTAGCATGATCAAGACTGGAAATAGGAATTGAGTTGTGGCATATAGAAGATATATAAAGCCTGTTGGACAAAACAAGCAATGAATAAACTGTACAATAGACAGAGATGAAGACCAAAGACTGCTCCTGGGAAATTCTTAACCAACTAAAGAAAGAGTATATCAGTAAGAAAGACTTATTCAGACATGTGAAGCATTCAATACACAAAATATAAGAGACTGTTCTGCTATGCCAATATAAATTTTTTCATTCTGTAAATTTTTATTCTTAATTTCTTTGTATTATTGGGTAATTTATTAACCCATCATTCTTGAATTAACAGTGGTTTTCACAATGTCTTTTGCAAAGAAAAGTAAGAATATTTTAATTATCAGAAAACATTTTTTTCATTTGTTGTCACAGTTTAACCACAAAAGCATCTTTCTTTCTTCATACCGATATTCAAATTTATAGACAGGAATAGGCAGTCCTATGACTTTTTCGCACCACCAGGGGACATTCATTATCAAACCACTCCTTTGCCTGCAATTGCATTCGCTTTCGCATGCCTCAAAACCAACATCACATAACTATGGTGGAATTCAATTAACTTCACCTCCTTTTGGGGGATCATTGGTATGCCCTGATTGTGCACTTCAGTTTGAATAGCAAGCTCTTACCAAAGTCATGTTTTTCAGTTTCCTCCACAAGCAAAGTTTTCTCTGCAGCAATGTTCACTGATAAGTGACAGATCCTAGGTGGCTTCAGCAGATCAAGAAAACCCTTGGAGTCTGGATAGCCTTACTAGATGGTTCCAGAACAGAGAGTCCTCTACAACCATACTTCATCTTACACTTGGGAAAAAGGAACTTATCTCACCAGTCCCTCAATGATTAATTCATATTGAGAAGAATCTATTCTTATCTTCCCTTTTTCAGATTTATGATTCAGAGACTGAATAAAGATGATTCCAGCTTGAATTTCTACTGCATAGCTCCCCCTACCGATAGAGCAGTGAACATCTGAGTACTAATGGGTACATTAGCACAGTTAGTTATTTTGTGGGTCTCTTTCTTCTGCTGAATGACTGATACAAGGCATAAAAGCAATTATTTAGTAGCTAAGACTCAGGCCAGTACTGAAGAGCACTCAAAGTTCATCAGTTGGGAAGTGACTGATTAAACTGGAATTACATTTGAATATTAAAATTAAACATTAAAATTATTTAGCTCTCCCAGTACCCAGATTTTTGTTTCTAAATACCATTTTCCACTGGGAAAAAAAACAGTATTCCTAACTCCCTATCTGCAACAGGACATGGAAAAGATGAATCTGGAACACTTTGTATTCGAAAGTAAAAAGGCACTACAACACTAACAGGATTGTGTCCAAAACCCACAAAACCCAACTTGGAAGACTGTTCACTGGCCAAAGAAGGTACGATTTTAGCATAAGAATAATAAGTGCAATGCATTGAACCCTATCAAAAATACTTCTATGAGTTTATGGTGAGTTTTTAATTCATTGGTCATCTTCGGCAGATGCTAGGTCACCAACTCATTGCTTCAAAAAATGGGAAATAAAACAGGGAAATCAAGTATTTATCCAGCCTTTCTTTATGAATGCTCCTTGAGAGCAATCCAATGGCTGACAAGCAGAAGTGTCATTTTAGAGAGATGCTGAAGCTGATTAAAAAACTGAATGATAAAATTAGAATAAAAGCATTGTTCAACCTCTAGTGAACTAATGAATCTCGACAACAATCACCATCAGGATGCTGAAAAAGAAAAGGAGAAACAGACATCATACACTCTCTGAAGGAATATATAACATCACAGATAAAACTATTTCTGAGAAAAAATGAATCTAGATCAGATCAAGCTTCTAGAACCATCAGATTACAGAAAATGGTGGCTTCCTAGAACACGCTAAAGACCCCACAAGAATGCAATCAACAAATCTAGACTTAGGAAACTGTAGCAACTCTACTCAAAGTGTAAACGATTGAGGAGCACTGGCCAACATGCTTCTACTGGTCCACACCTAATGAGATAAGTATGGAAATTAAGAACAAGCCTTTAGAAATGGTATGGAAGTTTAACATTATAATTTACCATCTGAGCCCGCTGGCCATGGAGTTGTCTCCCTTAACATAGTATAAACCTGTTGAGGCCAGGTCAACTTGGTCTAACTTATGTGATAAATCATATGTTCTCTGCATATGTCAAAAACAAAGGACCCTGTTAGAACATATGTGTTAGTGCAATTTGTCAACTGTGACCCAAAAAGTGCACCATCTCTCAAATTTATTTCTTTCATGTGAAGATAGGTTAAAGTCAGAAAACAGATCACTTGCTGCCAAGGTATGGGATTCGGGTGTGAGAGAGGTTAAGTACTGGGAGGCATGAAGGAACTTTTGTGGTGACAGATATATTCAATATGTTGACTGTGGGAATAATTCCACAGCTCTGTACACCTGTCAAACTCATCAAATTTTACTCTTGAATGTATGCATTTTATATTTAAATTATACCACTAAAAGCTGTACCAATTTTTAAATGAAAACTTCACATACACATACTTTTGTTTAGAATATATAAAAGTGCAAAAGCATCACTTCCATATTAGCAAGAGAAAAGTTGAATCATCTACAAAAAAATATAACTCCTTCTACATATGCAAAGCATACGGACACCAGGCTACCAGACGAAACATTAACATTAACATTATAATTTACCATCTGAGCCCGCTGGCCATGGAGTTGTCTCCCTTAACATAGTATAAACCTGTTGAGGCCAGGTCAACTTGGTCTAACTTATGTGATAAATATGTGATAAATTATGTGATAAATCTAACTTATGTGACAAACCCTTCCAAGGAGATACAAGACACAGGAAGTGTCCACATTTGGCAGTGACTGGGATGAAGTGGTGGGCACCACATGAGCCTGGAAAGGAAATCTGGTAAGTTTTGTTGAGTTCTTAGAATCCAGGTGTGGGTTAGCACATCAGGACAGAGTATGCAGGGACTTCAGACATAAAGGAAGCAGACAGTTTGCCTCAAGAGGCTTCTCAGGAGAAATATTGGGACCAAGACAGCAAATTGGGAAAAGTTTGCTTTGGCGGGACACATCTGTAAACACACGGAGGCAATCACCGTGGGTAGGATGAACATTTTAACAGCATTGATTCTCAATCCATGAATGCGAGGTGTCCTTCCATTTTTGTGTGAGTTGTTCATTCCATTTACTAACTTTTTTTTTAAGATTCTAAACCTATGTTCATCAAGGATGTTGCCAGGCAGTTCTCCTTTATAGATGTCTCCTTGTCTGGTTTTGGTATCAAATTAAACTTTTTCAAAATCACACAATACTTATAGAAGAAATATGTAATTGCTGATATTCACTTCAAAATGGTCACTGGGAGAGGGAGAAGTGACATGTACCAGTAAAGCAAAATAGGCCATGAGTCATCACTGCTGAAAGCTGATGATCAATACGTGGAGTTCATTATACTCCTCTGTCTCTTGTGAGGGTTTCAAACTTTTCTTAAAGAAAAAAGAAAAGAAAAGAAAGAAAGAAGCCAAGCATGGTGCACATCTGTAATCTCAGCACTCTGGAAGGCTGAGGCAGGAGGATCTTAGATGCAAGACCAGACTTGGCAATTTAGCAAGATCCTGTTTCAAAGTAAAAAATAAGAAAGACCTCGGTATATGGCTCAGGGTAAAGGCCCTGGTTTCAATTCCCAGTCCAACAAAAACGTATACAAAGAAATTAGATATACACCAGCTGTCTGGAAGACTCCACATTACAATGAAGAAGGTAAAGGCAGACAGAAGTGTCCAGCCAGCCTAGGAAAGCATCTACAAAAACTCTCTGAGAGAGACAGGAAGTGGCACGAGCAATACAGAGATGCTTTGGAATGCATGAGCTCCACCGTCTAGCAAGAGAACTGCAAATTCTGAGTGAAGGGTGCCAGCACTAGGACCCTGGAGACACAATGTTGAGTGAGGGCTGAATTTCCTTCAACAGCAGTAGTGAGAGGACTGTGAGTTTTAGCCTTGTTCTGCCACTTCAACAGGAAATCAGTTAGTAGAGAATTCAGATTGTCCTTGAGATTGATAGATATACAGACAGACAGGTACAGGTATAGTATAGGTATAGGTATAGATAGATGATAGATAGATAGATAGATAGATAGATAGATAGATAGATAGATAGATAGATGGATAATAAACTATTTTTAAAAGATTAATTTTTTCATTAAAAAAAGAGAAAGCTCCTTTGCCACTGCTAGCAAAATGTATTGATTAAGAGTGAGTCTTTGGAAACAAAGAGACATGAATTTAGGCCACCCACTAACTGTACAGCCATGAGCAGGTCATTATATCTGGCAAGCTCCTTTCCTTACTTACAAATCATATATACTTTGAAGAATTCCCATGAGAATAAGAGGATGTGGTGCATGTAAAGCCTTCAGCATATACTACATGCTCAAAAGACAATACAGTTCACCGTTGTCGATAATGCTGCTCTGGTTCACAACTGTAGGAAAATGAACTCATTAAGGAGCAGAGTTGATCTGGACTGAAAGAAGAAGTGCTATATAAGTGCTATAGTTAAGCTAGGTATTAATACCACAAACTCAGTTAAAAATAGGGATCTGCGACTGATGCGTGTGGGAAACACCACGCTGTGGCTCCCCACATCTCACCAGCTCATCTCCAACTCAGCAAGTCAGCCCTACCCCACTACTACCCCAGGAAAAGAAGACCCTTCTTCCATGGCATTTACAAGAGCACAGCTGGGTGAGAAAAAGGGATCTGGTCTTTGGGAAAGTGAGCTTCAAAAATTACACACAGAAAAACAGCAACTCTCAATCCCCTTTCTAAAATCAAAATGTAAGTTTTCAAACTCTGATGAAAAATCCAAGTCCTCCCCTTAACACATCTGTGTTCACCCAAATGTTTCTACATCTAAAGAAAAAGTGCACCAAGCACTCATCTAAATCTTTCACTCTATTCCAAAGATTAAATATTCCTGAACACTTTCATTTTCAAATAAGCAACTGTGATAAACCATAGAAGAAAAGAAACATTTAACATTTCCAGCATCTCCAGAAACTGCCATAATTAATTTTCTGTAAAAAAAGGTGGGGGTACTAGAATTTCAGCATTGTAAAAGGACTTTCTCTTGACAATAGAATGATCCTGGCATTTTATGACTATTTTATAGTTATCATGCTACACTACTATAATTTATCATATAATAATATAATATATGGAAATTAGAAGAAAATAGAGCAAACACACACACACACACACACACACACACACACACACACACTGAAGAGCTTTATTGCCTGATTCTTTTTTCTGCCTCCAAAACATTAATGTTTTAGATGTAATGCTTTCTCTTGAAAATGTTCTTAAGTATTTGACAGATGCTAATGCATATTTGCTAACAAAGGCAGACAATAAACTGCATGAATATACAGTAGCCAATTAGAAAAATCAGAAATATTAATCCCTACAATGTGCTGGAAGCTGCAGCTCGCCTAGATGCCTACTGCAGACACTGACTTTCTCCCACCAGGAGAATTCTAGTTGGCTGGAGTTACATGTGTAGAGATTAAATGCAGGGACAGCTGGTGCACTCTGGGGAGGATATTCCTTTTCCTGCCCCAACTGGCCCCCTGTGGGGGAACCCACTAGGAGGAGAAAATGGCAATGGAGCTGGAAGGAAGCAGAAATCTAGTCCCTCTTATACCCAGTATACTTTCTTCCCCCACTTCCCACTCCCAGCATGGTCAGGGGGCTGAAGAAAGAGCAGCCATGCAGATGGAGGGTGGAACTGGACTCCCACGGCGGTCACTCATGGGATGTCCCAGTTCACAGTGCAGCTGCCAACATGGAAGAACAAACCCAGCCCAGCCGTATTTTGCCCTAGCTTTCTTTGAATTCACTTTTTATGGAGCATTCTGCTCTCAATTTCATGCCAAAGTCTCATCGAATCCAATTTATAACCCAAGAAAACGAAAACAAAACAGTAAAGTGTGAAACCTCACTCAACTAAACCACTGTAGTCTATTTAACTTAACAAGCAACATGTTTTCATGAGAAAAAGCAGACAATATATTGAATAGACTTAAAATCAAAGGCTTTAAAATAGAAGGGCTGTACTCATTCTTTTAACTTCCAATTGAACTTTGTTTCTCACTGGAGAAGGGAAAATTTTAAGCATGTAGGATTTCAAAATGTATGGGAACTTAAAGACTTAGACCAACAGTCTAGTCTACAACTAGTAAGCAAAAAAGAAGTGAGGGGAGGGCGTTGCATGCTTGGGGTCCTATCCTGGCCTACCACTTCTAGAGACAGGCTGATCAGGGCCATCCCTTCTCATCACCCAAATTTCTAAAACAAGGGGTTTTGTGCAAGGCCACGCACGGTGCTGCTTCTTTAGTATGACCGCTAGGACAGCAACAACAGCTGGTTGTACAACTCCGCTCACAGTAATAACCTCTCTGCACTGTTGCTTCTTTGACTATAATATAAACAGAGATATAGTCCTTCTGCTGTGCTCTCATGGAGAGGATTAAACAAAGTGCATAATGGAAAGGATCTAGCACATTGCTGGCAGCCTACAAAAGGCCCATCTTTGCTTATTAATCACCCCTCCCTGTCTTCAATAGAACACGCTTTTTGGCCCCACTCTTAACTATGATGTCAGGTGAAGGTTTGTTTGTTTTTTTTTATTTAACTGTATTCTTAATTGACTGTGTGGGAGTTAATATCTCCCTATCTTACAAGACTATTGTAAAAACCAAATGAAACAATGTGTAATAGCACTTTATAAGCCACAGATCATTGTACTTGAGTGAATTGGCATTCACAAAATCTCAGAATGCAAAGAAACAAAACAAAGACATATAAGACAGTCTGTGAAAATGTGATGGCCATCATGACACATCTCCACAATACAAACTGGGAAGAGAACACAATTACTGTTTTTACAAATTAAGTGGATGTATATCTTCCATATGTGATTGTACTGAGAATCTGATGATCCATTAAGACAAAATACTTGTTTATCTTGTTGCAATGTTTGAAAGTCATTTCCTAAACAGTCCTCCTCTAAAGAATAAATTTGTTCCATTAAGTTTATTGGTACATTTTAGGTATACAATACAGTTACATTCATCATTGGGATCTTGTACCTTTCCATGATGTATCTTGGTTCTTATTTTTTCCCCATTCCCCTGCCCTCCCTTCACGCCCTGCACCCTTCCCTATTTACAAAGACTTTTGTTTCCATGTTTTTCCATTTCTCATATTTTTTCTTTTCCCTTCTAAAGAATAAATTTTGAGGCAAGCTCAGAGTTAATCAGTTGTTGTGAATGAAGAATGCTTCTCCTGATTTGACAGTTCAGGGCAGATGAGTTTTTGAGTGTGATCTGCTAAGGGAGAAAAAGTCCCTCAATCCTGGACCTGATTCAAGACTACATGGCCCCTCTCTTTTTCAGTCATCAGAGCAACACTGAGACTCGTTCACACACAAAAACTTGATGTTTTTTACTCTTCTTGCCCTCACAAAAATTTACTTTCAAATCTATGTGGGGTTTCCCCCCTTCTTCTCTAACTGGGAAGAAGACGCTCTTCTTTCTTAGAAGAGGGGGGGAATCTCTTTGATGTTCACATTTTCATCTGTGATTCAGAAACCTCCTTGCCCTCCAGAGTAATTTTAAATTCAAAGAGAAACTTGTTTGATAGGGTTTTGCCTGCTTCAGTGTGTATGTTGGGGGAGGGAGAAACTTTTGTAAAAAATGATCAAACAGGGTTACAAAACCACTGTAGTTAACAAATTCAACAACATGCTGTGCAAGTGGTGCTGGCTTTGAATTTCCAACATTCACAAGGCCGTGTCTTCACGGTTTTAAAAAATTACCCATTTTCGTTCAAATATGCTGCCTGGATAACTCTCTCTGCCTGATCAGTGAAACTCGTGCCATTACTATGCTTATGAATAGTAAAGCACACTGCTTGGCAGTTGCAAACCAGAAATTTGTAGCCTGCTTAAAGGAGGCGTAACAAGGTGACAGAGCCACCCTCCTGGTGCACCCAGGGCAAATTCTAACAAGGGAGTAGAGGAAGGTGCTGGAGCCTGACACCTAGACAGGAGCATGTGCTTCCGCTGATCCTGTTCTTCCTGAGAGGGAGCCAGGCTCAATCTATACAACCCTCCCCGCAGTGCCTTGGCACAGCCCTGACTGCCCAAGCCCAACCATAAGGGCCAAACAGCAGGCCCCAGAAGACAGCACACACAAAGAAAGCTTTGTTTCTGGGGTAGACAGCAGGAGCCTAGCTCCAAGGACAATGAGTGCATCGATTCTGGTAGAAAAGACTAAGGCCATCTCACACGGGGCACAGAAAGCACCAAGGAAGAAGCATTCATTCAAAGTCAGCGCTGATAGCAAGAAAAACGGAATGTCAACAAATTCAAGGTTCAGTCTGGGACCAGAAACTGGGCGTGGTGGCACACACCTGTAGTCCAAGCACTTAGGAAGCTGAAGGAGGAGGATGGTTGTGAGCTCCTGGCCAGCCTGGGCTACATAGTGAGTTCAAGGGCACCCTTAACTACACAGTGAGACACTGCCCCCCAAAAAAACAGGAGACCAGACATGGTGGGACACCTGCACGCCTGGAGCCCCACTGGGCACTGGCACTCAAGAGACACCTCCAGTCGAGAACAGAATCCATATACATGGCATTAGTACTCGGGCACCCAACATTTGTTGGCTCCACATTGGCGGAGTGGGATTGAGTTTACTGTCTGGAATAAAAATTACAAAGCCTCAAACAGCTTCAGGCGTTGACCGAAGTCAGCATTTGGCCCCTATGACAACTGAGTCGGCCATACAATGTCCCTCGGAGCAGAATACTGTGGAGAAAAGATGTTTCAAATCAAGGCTGAGGGCCGGGGATTTAGCTCAGCGGTTCGGTGGCCTGCCTCCCAAGTGCAAGGACTTGAGTTCGAACCCAGGTACCACCAAAAAAAAAAAAAAAAATCAAGGCTGAGTCCTCTCAGGACACCTCCTAAGCCCCGCAGGCAATGCCATTACAAGTCCCCTCCACTTTCGCCATGGTGACAGCTCTAGTGTCATTGGCTGGTTTCACTCTCAGCCAACAATTAGGCAGGAGACAATGTGACATTACTTTTCCTATAAGCTCCTCAGGAGAAGGACTGCATAGGGATCTGCAGAGGGCTGAGTGCTTTAGGTTCTCCCAAATTGAAATGCTGAAATCCTATCCATCTCAAAGTGATGCATTAGGAAATGGGGCCCATAAGATCAGGAGACTAGAGCTCTCGTGAATGGGAGAAGTGTCTTAATAAAAGGACCCCATACTGTAATCTTAGCTTCAGAAGCTGTAAACTAACTCTACTTGTCCTGAATGCCAAAAGACAATTATATTTCATAACTAAAATTAAAAAGGACAAAATTGGAAAATCTGAAACCTTTATGCTTTTTTTAAATATAATCTGGAACTATTTTTGTCACTGATACATACTGAGTCAGGGGCAGGTATAAAGCAATAACTTTGTTCATCTGTATTCACAGAACACAATCCGTTCAGTTCACTGGTGTGATAAAATACATAAATTGCAATTGTCTGTGCTTATGTGGAACCAGTTAAGAGACCGATAATATTTTCATTTGTTATTAATGTATGTTTGCAATGCATACTAATTACATCTGTATTTATGTAGTATGAGGGACACTTTTATAAAGTTCAAAAATACATGTGAGTTGCTAAAACAATCATACTTAGGAATATTTTTTCCTCTTAACTTCAGAAGGCTTTTTAGTGGCTGCTTTCTCAGGAATGAATTGTTGTCTATTA
The DNA here is from genome assembly GCF_012274545.1 of Fukomys damarensis. Lineage (NCBI taxonomy): Eukaryota > Metazoa > Chordata > Mammalia > Rodentia > Bathyergidae > Fukomys > Fukomys damarensis. Next base: position 9,441,075 of record NW_022900919.1, on the reverse strand, counting down.
ATTTCATCTATTTCTCTCCTTGTTAAACTTAAGTAAATGTAATTTTAATATTATATTTAAAAATAGCATGATTAGATATGCCTGGTTTTATAAAACTACTTCTGTGAGCTAAGCTATGTCTCCATGCGTTCACCTATCACTGCTCAAATCTGAGCGGCTACACAGAGAGAGATGACAAGACAGGTTATTCACCTGTTATTACTGGTGGTTACTTCTATGTAGTAGGATTTTGTAAATACTTTTTCCTTTGTAGTGCCTTTCTGTATTACTCAAAATTTTAAAAATAATGAATCATTAAGTGTAGCCGCAATGAAGTCATTCCTTTTAAATATAAGGAAAAGGGAAAAAAAAAAGACTCCAAGCTCTCTTGCTCTTTTTACCATATGAAGCTATGGTAAGAAGACAGCACCGTTTCATGGAGATCTAGTGCACACACCACACGATTCAGCCATCTGAAGTCTGAAATTTGGAGATTCTTAGTATAGTTGCAGACTGTCCTTCTGTCACTACAATCAAATTTAGAATATTTTTCATCACAACCATACCCTGAACCCCGACCCCGAGCCCCTGACTATCTCTGTATACTTGCATATTCTGGACATTCCATATAAATGAAATCATATTTTAAAAAGAAGCCAGCAATCTTCAGCCTCAATGAAAGAGAGCCTTTCCCAGAACCTAAGCAAGACAACTTCCCTGACCTTAGTCTTCCAGCTTCTAGAACTGTGAGAAACAGATGTCCCTTGCTTAGAAGCCATTCAATCTCTAGCATTTTGTCACAGCAGCCTGGACAAAGGCAGGATCAAAGTCATTCCAAGGCCGAGAACCACACCCAACATGGACAATCCCGGGGATCAGCAGCACTGTGCAACCCCAGCCCAGCTTGGGAAGGGCTGCATGGCAAGTGGCATCTCTCCCCCATTTCACCCTTGCAGACAATGCCCAGGGAGGCCAGGCGGGCTGAAAAAGCAGGCAGGGGAGGTCTGCACAGAAACCGACATGGGGGCCCATGAAGAGCACTAGATCACTGTGTAGGGAAGTGACGCAGGGTGCTGTCTACCCTAACACACTCGGCAAGCCGGATGAGCCAGAGGGAGACACACATAGAAAAGTAGCAGAGCTGAGAGGCAGAATACATGTACCATGCAACAGAATCCAGACCCACACAGACTTTCACGATCATGTCCACTGACGTCTGAAATATGGCTTCTCCAGAATGTGAAAAGTTCCCACTCGTGACCAGTCCCACACCGAAAGGAATATTGCGGGAAGTGACCCATTTGTGTCTTTTTTTCCTGGGAATTGCTATTTCAGAAAGGATATGGATCCAAATCTCTAACCAAAAAAAGGAAATAAAAAAATAAAACACGGACCCACGAGGCAGGCATGATGCTGCCGGAGAGCAGACCCATTACCCTTCAGCATTGGGCACCAGGACTCATGGTGAGGTCCTTGGGGCCCTGTGAGGATGCAGCCTTGGTGTACTGACCAGATGCTTGGATGCAAGCAGAAGAGCAGCCAGGTGGAAGCCCCAGGAAACCTTCCCACGGCCTCTCTCTCCCTCTGCCCTCAGGGCTGGCAGCACTGCACTGGGAAATCACGTTTTGATTTTAGAACCCCGTCTCCTACCCGACACCCAACACACCTCTTCCCACAGCATCAGCCCAGCAGTCCTCTGGTAGCTTTCCCTCCCAGCCTTTCTTTGCAGCCTGCCTGCAAAATCCCCCTTCCTACAAGTCCATGCACTTGACCCCATATGTTTTCTTACTCTCCTCTCTCTCCCAGAAGGGTTAAGAGGGGAAACTCTATCCTAACATCCATTTCAGTCTTCCCCAGTACTTGCATCCCATTTGTAACAGCCCCTAACATGCACCTCCATTCGATTTTCCTTACCCAGCTTAAAATCTTCTCATTCTAATTACCATTTCAGTTTTCTTCTATTTCTCCCTTGAGATGTCTCAATTAGTGTACTTTTTCATGCCGCCTGTCACCTCTGAGCTGCAAAGGTGGGATTAACTCCAACGGAAACCACACAGAAAATAAATGAGGAGCCGTTCTGGGCGGCCGGGCCGAAGGTGGGGTTACTTTACAAACTAGCGCACCTTTAATTGATGATAAATGGACAGGAAAGTAGCCTTATTAATACAGCAGCCCTGATTCCACTGGCATGTGGTGTCCTTCCATTACTCAAAGGTACAGAAGAAAGAGCCTCACTCAGTCCTGGGTGAAGAACCTGCACTCGAGACAGACAGAGAGAGCCGGAGTGCACCGAGGCTAATTAACATAGTTCTGGTCAAAGTCAGAAATTAACTCTCTCTTTAAGACCACAGCTAAAAGTGCCATTTGTCTTCCCTGTAATTACACTTAGCGGTAATTATACCCACAGAATTCAGTAAGTTAAATGAAGGGAGGACTTTCTCCCCTATCGCATAACTCTTTTCATTCCAATCCTGTCAAAAGACTAAACAAAAATATAGGTGTCTGCCACAGTATATTTCTTCCACTAAGGAGTGCTTTGTTGTCCTAAGACCTCTCTGGAAAGCTGCCATCAATCGTGCGGTGTTCATTCCTCTGCCCCCCTGCAAATCCAGAGTCCTTATCTGAACCTCAGAATTCAGAATTCAGAAATGCACAGAAAGCACATGGAGCTTAAAAGAGTTTCTCAACCATAGATCATTTTGGTTTACCAAGGCATGTGTCAAGGACAAGGATGGGGTGGGGTCACTTTCCCTTTTTCTTCTTGGCAATGCAATATGTAGATCTCACTGTGGCACCCTATCTAATGGAAGCCAGCACACAACCCCTTCCTATCCTTTTAATTCTCTTCTATTACCATTGTCTTTCTGAAGACTTTTGGAGGTGAAGAAATAGGAAGGTGCATGCAGAAGTGTGTCCTTTCTCCTCAACCCAGCTGGTAATACGTGCATGTGTCTTGGATCCAAGACATGAGCCCAGGTCTCATTAGCACAGGTGGGCTCTACAGCACCAAGAACCACAGACAGGGCTACAGAGAGGGGTCTCACTCTCCACAGGCAGTGGGCCGGACAAGAGCCCCTTTAGGACTCTATTGCTCCTTGGGGGATCCAGCAAGATCCTTGACTAGTCCAATAAATTAGTCCCCCCAAGAGTTCCAAGGGGATAACCTTCAGCACGAATTCTCTGGAGAGATTAGGAATGATCCAAGATAATGTTTGAGGTCTCCATTCCCTTGGCTGTTTCACTCCCTCTTGAGACCCAATTGGCAAGATGTCTTCCTCCTGCCCACCCATTCCCCCTCCCAGTCCTGCCCAGGCCCCTATGGCCTCTCTCATTCCTGTGGAAATTCTGTCAATTGACAGTGAAGTTTCCACTAGAAAGAAGATCCATTTGGATGTGTCTGAATTCTCACTGCCTTAATGTTAACACATGAAGCCAGATGACAGAACTAAGACGACCTTCTTATGAGTGGTAGCCAAAGGCCCCTGACTTCCATCTCACCAAGCTCAGAAACTCCAATGAAGAAATTCAGAATTAAAAAGTAAACATCTCTAGTTACACATTCACTGAGTAGCTACTTGTATAGCTCTCTTATGAAGCAATTTGGCAATACATATTAAGACCAATAAAAATATTAACTGTGAAACTTTCATGAGGAGATAATCTTCAATTCAGAAAAATGTTTAATACAGTATGGTAATATTACCCCAAATAGCAGCAACAAAACAGAAAATAACCTAGGTATTTAAAATTGGAGAATGTTCAAGTTCATAAGTGGCACATTCACTTGAGGGATTTTTATGTGACCATTCATTAAAAGATGGTTATCGAGACTGCAAAACCTCAACAACTGGTTATAGTAAGAGATTTCAGAAAAATGATCACCAAAGTCACACCAAAACATTGACAGTGAATGGTTAATAGGTGAGGAATAGGGTTGATGCGATTTTCCAAATTTTCTCCACTATATTTATACTCTTCCTCATGAAAAATATATATGTATATTAATGTAATATTTTTAAAACATGCAGCTATTGTGAACATGATTCTGAAGAAGCTGTTAAAACAATCTAAACAGAGTGGTTTGGGTAATATATCTATCTTTAAACTTGGATTGTTAATTCCACTGACAAGCTGGGTGGGCAGCTGGAAGCTCTCTGAGGTCCAGTGTCATCATAAAAAATAAACTCTTCCCAGGGGTAGGTGTCACCGTGTGTATCAGTGGCCACGGTGCCCTTTCCCGGTGATTTTCCTCTGCCTCCTGAGCCAACCCTCCCTCTCACCTTCACGGAACTCTTTTGCTCTATACTGTCCATGCCACCCTGGGATCTACCAGGATTCTGCCCTTTTCTTCCTCTTGTGCTTTTCGTAGCCAGAGTGTCGCCTCTGTCGTGAGTTCTGTCTCTGGCTGTGTGAACCTCAGCCCTAAATTTCCAGCAGCTTCCTGGCTTTCCGCCCTCAGGATCCTCCAAATCTGAAATCTTCCCTGCCTATGTGGGACTCTGCTTTCTCCACCTGGTGATAGGACACACCAATGTCCCCTTTCTCAGCCCGGGTCAGAAACCCGGGATGCTACCTGGTCCTGACCCCATGACCTCTAACGTGCTATACCGACTAGTTGTAGCCTACCTGTCCCACACGGATTCACTCATCCTCCCAGTGGTCTCCAGAGGAAGCCTTTCTAGAGCACGAATCCACAACACCATTCACCACGCTGGACCACTGGGTGTCTTCTCCCGATCACGTGAGGGGAAACCCACGGTCTGGCTCAAGACTTCTCACCAGGCTCTGCCTCACATTTGCAACCATCCCCCATACCCACCTGCATAGCTCTTGGGGGGTCCAGATGCTGGCACCATCAGCTCGCTCAGCTCTCATTGCCTTGTTCCACTTGGTCCTTGCAATAGTGAAAAGGCCACCACAGATATCAAACATAACACTGTAACGACCCTGAGGGCCCTGCCTCCCGATAAAACCGAATTCTCCAAATTCTATCCTCCCTGGGCATTGAGCTCCCTTCCTTCCTCACATGTACTCTTCTTCCATGAACTCCCAGCTTTGCTTCCAGACACTGGGAAGGAGCTGGTCCAATTCAGAGTTCGCCTGTGCCTTCCAAATGTGGTCCCTTTTTCAGGGACTCTAGGGATGCCCTTACCTCCAGGGCTGGAGTCTTCTGAATAGCAGCTCAGAAGAGAGAGAGAGGCTGCCTGAGTCTTGCAGGATGCTCAGCAGATCTATCCAATAGGCACATGTTCAGAGGAGTTGTCAGGAGGATGGTCAACACAGGGAACACCTAAACCCCTAAAGAGGTTTAGTGCTTACTTTTAATCTTCACTGAGTCCTGGGTGCCTTGGCAAAGAATCTGGGCTCCACTGGCTTAAATGCTATGCCTGGAGCCCGGGCTGGAGGAAGGGGAGACTCTAGATCTGAAATGCTAAGATCCCATAAACTGGTTGATTCCCACATAAGTCTTGAACATATGTCATTCCCCTTCAGACCCTCCTTTGTCTGTCACTTGACCCTGTTCTGGTTTTTGTAATGTTCATCCTGCTCTGTATATCAGTTTTTTGTGTCTGCTATTCATCACTATTTCCAATGCTTAGCACACAGTGGGGAATAACGGTTGATCTGGGCTTTGTAGGTTGAAGTCCCTTGAGTGGATGTGGGAAAGAAAGGAAAGTCAGGGAGAGGAAGTAAGGCTGGTAGGGCCCTGTGGCAAGGGAAAGGATATTATTTTCAGAGAAAAATGTGTATTTATTCACAGACAAGTAGCTGAGTCCCACTGTGTGCATTCCCAGGACCTGAAACAGCACTCAATAGTAAACACTAAACACTTGTTTACTAGTCTTACTGGATGACTACAACCAAGAAGCTATGTCTTCCTGCATGGACAGTGCTAGGAACATTATTAACTTTCCAGTTCACATTACTAAGCAACATTTCAGATTCTGCACTGTTTAAACCAATAATCAGTGCCTCTGAAATTATTGACACCCCCCCAAAGAATTCACTATTCTTACCCTACAAGCTTATTTGCACAGTGCAAATCTTTCCTTTGTAGATGATGCCAAAGGAAATTTCAGACTCAGCTTATCAACTTCTCAGATTCCAGATTAATGAGGTCTTAAAACACAATAGGTTAGATCCAGAGTCCCACATACTATCAATAAGTGTGTGCGGATCCTGGGGAGCAGCTGTGTGGACCAGAGTGGCACAGCTGCAGGCAGATCCCAGCCAGGGCCCCTCCATGACCCCACAGGTATGGGCACAACTGCCCAAACCACAAACTTGCCTAGAAAAGAGATGCACAAGTGCACAAGCTTCAGCCAGAGACCTGCCATACCATTGTAATTCTAGAAAAAGAATTACACAGATGCACAAGCAATATCCAGATAACAGCAGAGATTGTGCTTTTAGTACAAGTCATGATTAATAAATCTAGAGCAGACACAAATAAAAAAAATAGAGGAGCTGAGAAACATGATGGAATCCCAACATAGGAAGCAAATGGAATCCATAAAACAGATGCAAACAGATTTCCAGGAGATTAAAAACTCCACTCAAAGTTTATGCAGCAGAATGAGCCAATGGGAGGACAGAATTTCAGATAGAGAAGATAGAATTGCAATTAATGACCAGGAAAAAAAAATTTCTTAAAAATAGTAAGGGACCATGAGAGATCAATCCTATAGCTGCTAGACAATTCAAAGATGAATAACATAAGACTGATCAGAGTCAATGAAGAAACGAGAGCGTTCAGATGACATACAAAAACTGTTCACATAAATAATGGCAGAAAACTTCCCAAATAGGGGAAAAGAACTTGATACATAGATAAGTGAGGCTTATAGGACTCAAACTAGCCATGATCAAAATGCAACAGTTTAATTACAACTTTCCTGAAGATGTCCACCCTCCTTAGATATGCTTCCACAGGAAGCGAATGACACTCACCTACTGCACTCAGCATGTCTAGTGGGAAAGGAGTGGGCTCTAAAGCAAGGTCGATGTGGACTTATATGTGCATGGCTTTGGTCAAGTTACTTAACCTCTCCGGACCTGTTTGCTATCTATAAATAGGGCCTATAGGACACACTTTCATGGTGCCCTGTGAAGATGGAATAAGACATTCACTAATCTGTGAAGTATTTAACACAGACAGGAACCAGGGATAACAACAAACCTAGTTCTCATCATTTCCCTTCCTGTGTTAACCTCCTTTTCCTTCCAGCTGGACCTGGGCCAGGTGTACCGGTTCCAGCACTCTTGATACATAAACTGAGCCTGCAAATCCTTTTCTTCTGGAGGGGTGGGGGCTGTCCTGTGTATTATAGGGGGTTCAGCAACACCCCTAGCCCCTCCCCACTAAAATTTAACAGCATCCCACTTCCTAATTTTATCATTAGACATTGCCGAAAGATTCTTGGGGGCAAAATCTCCCCCAGTTGAGAATTACTGGCCTGGATCTGTATGGTGCTGTTACCTGGTTCAGTCTTGCTTGGGTTTCCTTCAGGACCAGTTCTGGAGATACTCAGTCTCCATTCGGCAGAGTCCAAGCCAGTGAGGAGATCAACTTCTGAACACAAGAGGGTGCAATCTTGACTGTGGCTGTCACCAGTAGCTTCTTTCTTTCAAACTGAAGACTGGCTCACTGTGTCATAACAATTCATGCCCAGCCCATGTCAAAACCTTTCAGCTGAGCATCTATTCTGTGCCAGGACTCTGTCTAGATTCTAGGAGATACCAGAGTGAGGTTGTTCCTGCCCATATGCAAATGTACACCAACAGGGGCCACAGACAAAACAAACTGGATAGAAGAAAAAATGTCAGCAAGAGAGAAACCATATGAAGACCATGAAAGTAGGGCCAGGGAGACTGTGTAGTAAGGGGCAGTTGTGTCTATCGCTCCCTGCTGTGAGGGGTCAGCAGCAGAGATGGGGCACCCAGAGCCACATTCTGGCAATGACAGAGCATCCCTGCTCACAGGGACATCTCCTCAGACTCAGGATGGTTCTTTATAAGTCAGCAACACCTCAGTGGCAAAAAGTTGTCACAGTGTCTTAGGGGGAGAGCTTAAAAAGCAACAAGCAAATAAATCTTTTAAAAAAAAGAATCTATGGACCTTAATCCACCTGGATTATCCACTATAGAGACTGCCATAACCACAGCTGCACTGCCTTTGTCTTGTTTTATATTAAAGTAGAATTCAGGGATTTAGCTCAGTGGTTCCCCCACCTGTCTTGCAAGTGCAAGGTCCCGAGTTCAATCCCCGGTACCAAAAAAAAGTAGTATTCATATTTGAGCTAGCTTTGATGGGAACACAGGTTAATTTTTTTCCTAAATTCACTATAGCTTTCTTTATTGTTCAAACGATCAATAAGAAGCATTGTGTTGGGAAGTCTTCTAAACATTTCTTTAAAGTAAGGGTGCCAATCCAGGCAGAGTGCACACCTGTAATTTCTGCACTCTGGGAGTGCAGGAAGATCACAAATCACTCCAGGAAGCAGGAAGATCATAAATTTGAATTCAACCTGGGCAATTTAGTGACTTAATGATGATACTATCTAAAAATAAAAGGACTAGGGGTTCCACAATGTCTGGTTTGATTCCACTCTATATCCCGGGTTCTCATCAATGAAAGATGCTGTCATAGGTGGGAAATGACTTAGCAATGAGCTCTGTAGTGGTTGGACAAAGGATCTAGACTGGGATCTTCAAAGCCTGGATCCAACTGAGTGTGGTTACTGGGAACAGGGAGTACGAATCAGCTTGCGGTGTTGAAAGACTTTCCATCTGAAAGACTCCAGCATCTCCTTTTGGAATGATAGCAGTTACAAGTTATCACGTAAATTCTTCCTAATTTGAACATTCCATCTTCTCTGGAGCAAGGCCACATCACAGACCACCCACCGCTCCACTGTACAGGCACACGCTGCAGGACCCTCTGAGCAGCACGACCCCATGCATTCTCTCTCTTTGGTCCAAGAACCAACAAGGAAAAGGGTCCCGGGGACATTTCACGCTGAGAGTGTGTGTGCATTTGTCTTAGCAAACAGTGTCAGTCCACAGGGATGCAGCCACGTGATGCCGGAGAACCCCTGTCATTGTGTGTCCTTCCCCTGCCACAATGTGGACTGATGGGCAAAACTACACCATCTGGAATGGAGAAGAAAGAGGAGGGAGGAAAAACACGTTTAACTTCTGCCAGTTAAGGCCAAGGTGCTGTGGCCCGTCAGGCTCCTGATTTCAACTGTGATGATGCCTGATTGACTTTGACGGTGGCCCCATGGCCAGGTCTAGGGGCTTCTACTTCTTCCTCACAAAGCACAGCTCTCTAGAACAGTGCCTGAGCTCACAAGCCCATGGGCTGGCAACCTCTGACCTCTTATCCTTTGTCCCCAGCCTCTGGGGAAGACCACGCTACTTTCTGTCCAGGTGGGACACTGTGGGTCCTTCGGGGACATTAGAATGAAGCAGTTCCAAATCTCTGTTCTCTGACTCCTGTACAGAGTCCCAGCTTCCAATCTACAAGGAAGGGTTAAGAGTCTAATTATTTCATGAAGTGTTATATTGATGCACTTCACAGGAAAATATCAGTATAAATGATGTTGAGCTTGGCAAATGTTGCTTCATGAAAGGAATAAAAACCAATTCTTTTCATTATTGCCTCCCACTTACTCCCTTCTCCGCCTCTTTTTAGCTAACAGGTGGAAAGAAATTAAAATGGGCCTACTTTCTTTCCTCCTCCTTCTCCTCCTCTTCCCTCCCCCTCCCCCTTTTTGTACTGGGGACTGAAGCCAAGATCTTCATATAGTGTTCATCCCTAGCCTTTCTTTCTTTCCTTTTCTTTTTTTTTTTTTTTTTTTTGAGATAAATGTCTCACTCAATTGTCCAGGCTGGGCTCAAACTTTGGATCCTCCTCCCTTAGCCTCCCAATGTGCTAGGATTACAGGTGAGCACCACCACACCTGGCAAACCTAATTTTTATAGTTGCTTAGTGCTGATGTTAATTGCTGCCAATTGTTTTGTGGTTTTGGGGTTTTGTTTGTTTGTTTTGGTTTGTTTTGCCTACTTTGTCCATTCCTTGAGTTGCTATCTTCAAAAAGGATTCCCTAGGAGCTGTTTCACAGTTACTCTGCACCTGGTAGAAATGATTTCTCTTACAGTCACTCAATTATCACAGCATCACTGTCATAGCAGTGGGTCATTCCCAAGTCCTCCCCACTGAACGGGAGATCATGGAGACAGAGGCTTTCTCCAAGCCCCTTCTGGATTATCAGGGCCAAAAACAAAACCCTATCCATGGGAAGAATTCACAAGCAGCCAAGCAAACCTCATGATCCAAGGGAGCAGCCCTGGATTCCTGATTTGATGCTGACAAAGAAGTGAAAGCCATTTTGCTAAAAATAAAAAAAAACAGCACTGTCACAGTTCTTAAAGAAGAACAAGTAAAGTAAGGTCCTCACCACCTGACACAGGCAGTGAATGAGTCTGATCCTGGTGGCTGCTGTGACCCTGTGTTCTGCAGGGCCGCATTGGGGCCACACAGGCTGAGGAGACAGGACCTCTACCTACGGAGCCCCACGCCTAACCCAGGCCTGACTTACTGAGCCCCATTCCAAAGAGATGGCGTGAGAAGTACAAGGGTTTGGGAATTAGATGTGAATTTAAATCCTAAGCCCGCTACTTGCAGGAAGTGTGTCCTGGAGCAAGTGATTACGCTTCTCAGTACCTCCAGTGTCCCATCTGCAAAAGGGTATAATAAAGCAGGACCTACCTTTCAAGATGCTCCTGAAGGTTAGATCCACTATCATCTGCTCGCTGGGCCTAAGGCTGAGCCGCAGGAAGTCAGCGGGTGAAGAGAGTGTGCGTTTGCTTCTGCAGCCCTGCGGGCAACTAGAGCTTCCTGTTCTGCCACAGCACCCAGCCCAGGGGAGAGCCCGCTGAGCACGTGGGCAGTAGGCACCCCTCCTCCTGCTCACGGTGGACAAAACTCATCAGCCTACTGACTCTGGGCAAAAGTCGAGCAGCGGAAGTATCAGGGCCCATTAAAACTGCTCATACATCCTCACGCAGGAAGGCTACGCATGGGAATTTACCTCAGTGGTGATTGGACACTCCCAGAGAGGTGTGTGAATCAGACTGTCGGGCATCTCAGCCTTTCTTATCAAATGAACTGACAATGCTTAGAAACAGTGTGAATGCCTGGGATTAGGAAACTAAATTTTAAAAAGCCCCAGTGCGACTCCATGTCTCAGAAGGATTTGTGCAGTTATAACACCAAATACTGAGGTGGGCCAGGTGGTGCAGGCCTATAAACCGGCACTGTATGAGGCTGAGGCAGGATGATCACAAGTTTGAGCCTAGGCAAACTAGTGAGATTCTATCTCAAAATAAAAAACAGAAGAGGCATGGTCTTACAGCCTCTTAAAGGTCCCAGCTCTTAACACTGCTGCAGGGGGGGACTAACCAGTACATGGGTTAAACTGCTCACATGTAAACTCTGGGGAGCACATTTAAACCTTACAGCTCCATGTAAAGGAACACCATGGGTCATCCAACACTTATCATAGCACTGTACAGTTACACGACCGAATATACTGCAAGCTAGCACCTCGGACGTAGTCCCAAATTAGACTCCTCCTTGCGCTTTCAGATGAAGAAAACAGTCTATGATCACTGGCTTCCCTCAGAAGCAGGAAGGAGGGATTTGTGGCTAAAAATGTAGCCTCCGGGGCTGGGGGTGCAGCTAAGAGGAAGAGTGTTTACCTGGTATGCCCAAGGCCTGGAGTTTGAGCACAAAAAAAGAAAAGCTACAAGTTCCTGAACCAAACCACTCAAGTCGAACTCTGACTCCACCACCTTCATGTGGGTGATACTAGAGGGTTATTTAACTTCTTCTGCATCTCAGTTTCCTTTTAAGCAAGGGGTTACCAGTCCTCCTTGCTCCAGAGTGTCGGTCACTGAGCTAGCAGGGCTCTGGTAGTAGACAGCACATGAGAACTAGTCAGCACTTGCAAACAGGGTCAAGTTTTTACATCATTGCTAATGCTGAGGTTTTCATTTTAATGCTGTATTTTATTCTTCTGGATATTTTCTACTGGACACTGTATGACTTTTACCATCATGGAAATGAAATAAATTTTTAACGCATTTCAGTCCTCTAAGTGAATTCAATGAGGAGATTAGCTGAAACTACTTTGCCATAATTGACACAACATCTGCTATTTCTAGGACAAAATCGAATAAAATATAGTCAACTCTCGATTCTACATGAGGCATGTTCATTTATCTGCAGCTAATCCCGCTTCCCCATTTTTATTAGCCTCATTAAGCACTGGCTATAACATCATATGTTACAGCTCTATCGAACGTCTGTTTACTCTCTCTCCCACGGCCAACAGCTCAGCTAGAGCTTTGTAAACCAATTCTCTTAATGATCGAGCCAGCCAGGGAAGATGAAAACCAGGGATACGGCGAACCTAAAGTAGGAGCAGCAGCTCTGCTCCCAGAGGGGATGCAGTGCCACCCCGGATAAAAGGGAAGATGCTGGAATGGGATGCTGCAGGGTCCACCTGAGGCCCTCTCTGGTACTTTAATCCTCTGTGTCCAAGTCACCGGAGGTCCATGCTGCCCGGCCATACAAAATGGTGTCCAGAGAAAGGTCTTCAACACAATGCTGTCTGAACATAAAAAGAGTGTGGAGAATGGCTGAGCCCACGGTCTATAAAGAAAGTTCACACGTTGTACCACTGTGCATGTGTTTACATAATGCAGAATATGCAGCATCCAGTGAGCTCTCTACCCCTTTCCATTAAGTAGGCTGGTCCCTGGCTCCTGATGGAGACTCGAAGGCTGTCGCTTCTCATTCCAGAACCCATGATACTGGATGTGTCATTTGAAGCCCAACACTGCTCTTAAGAAGGCTTTGCTGGAGTCTGTGCTCCTCTCGCTTCCCAGGTGCTTTGCTCCTGAGCATGGGTCCATGAGCTGTGCCTCTCTGTGTAAGAAGATGTCCCCATGCTCCAGTAGGCTGAGTGCTCTCAGGATCAGGGCTCAGGAGCAGTTCGAGGCTCTGAGCACCAGACAGGTCATGTTCTTCTTGGAGCTGCTGGGTAGCACTGAGGACTCTCTTATAAACTTCCTATGATGCTTAAGCTTAACTGTGCACTCCTTTGGCTTGAGAGATGCCTAGATTAGTAAAGGACACTTAAAAGTGTGTCTGGATGGGTCACCAGGGTGTGACCGCGAGGACTGTCTCTGGACCCTGATTGTTTCCTCTCTGGCTCACCCTGGGTTCTCGGCTTCCAAGATACCACGAGTTAAGCAGCTTTCCTCCACCCTGACGTTTCTGCCTGGGAACCAGCCAACCAATGAAACTTCAGAAAACATGAGTGAAAAGACCTTTCCTTCTCCAAGCTGACTTTCTCTGGTTTTGGTCACTAAATCACCTCCCCCTGGCTGCGGCAGCTGGGCTGGATTAACTATGCTCACCAGCAACACTAGGCAACCCCATCTCCTTGGGACAGAAATGGTTCCTAGGAAATCCACCTAACAAGGGGCATTGTCTATGAGGACAGATAAAACTCACTAGAAATTTGGCTCTTGCATTTTCTGATTGGTCCTCCAAGCCAAACCTCTCATCTAAATGAAGGAAAGGTATTCAGTCTCAGTTTCTCGAATGGAAATGAGTATAATCCTATCAGTATCTTGGTTCTTACAAGTATGCACTTAGCTGACCATAGACATTCTGAGCACATTTGTCTTGCTCTGTTTGAGCCTGGGTGTCCTTTTTCTCTTAGCCTCGCCCTCATGGTCTCAAAGATTAGGGTGTGAATTCCAGGCAACGCATCTACATTCAAAGCAAGAAAAAGAGGAAGATGGTGGTGACTTTCCACGGGTTTTGTTTTGGTTTGGTTTTTGCCTATGTAGTTGAGACTGACCTGGAACTCACTATGTAGCCCAGGCAGGTCTCGAACTCACAGTGATCCTCCTGCCTCAGCCTCCCGAGTGCTGGGATTACAGGCGTGCACCACCACGCCCGGCCTCACATATTTATTTTAATAGGGGAACAACGGCTTTGCCAGAAACACACCCAAGAGTGGGCTTTCTCTTATATTATCATTCCCTACATTAAGATAAACTAGGAAATCTCATTATTACTTAGTTTCTCCAGTCTCGGCAGAAAAGAAATGAGAGGCAGGCTGGGCATAGCTGCCAAGCCAAGCAGGGGCTTCCCAAGGCGTTAGAAATGTTCAGATTGTAACTACCCAGATGCAAAAGTTATGTAAGAAAAAAAATACAGAAGTAATAAATCTATTACAAAGCCAAACCTTCGAGGTTTACCACCTACCATGTGGAGCTCTGCCTGGCCTTGGTTTCTGGCAAAGCTCCTGCACGGTGTCTGCTCAGCAGAATCTCCCTAGTGCCTGCACTCACTGTGGACTCCTGTGGGACCCCCAGAACTAAGGCTCAGGGTCCCCAGAGCAGAGCGTACCCATGGCGACCACGAGGGGGCGAGAGAGCTGCTTCAGCTGAGACTAAATCTGGAGTCTGTGCTATCACCCATTCCCCCAGGTGGCTCCCCAGCTCCCCGGGGACACACAGGTTATCCTAAGCCACCTAAATGAGCCCATCTGCCAGAACCTGTGACGAGGACTTACGGAATCCCAGCCCCTTAGGACAGGTCGCGTTGCCACTTTGAGCTTTGGGTATTTTGGTAAACTACAAAGGCTCAGCAACGGGTATCACTAAGGGGGCTCCGAGGGCTAGGCGTCCCCTCCCTCTGAGCTCCGCCGCAGCCTCTGCGAACCAGCGAGGCTTTCCCGTGCAGCACACGGCTCACCTCCCTGCACAGGCAGCTCCTTAGCTCCCGCCGCCGCCTGCAGCGCCCCTCCCAGCTTCCAGCTGCTATTTTAGCGAGCAGGGGAGAAGCTCGGCAGTCATAAACTTACGCAGAACACGGCACTAATTTTAATGTGCAGGCAGCTCCAAACACTTAAGGCTTCTATAAAGCCACAGAGCCAGCGTAAGAAGGATCTAATTACTACGTGAATTACAAAACCAAAAAAATAAATTGAATAAAGCACAGATGCGAGGTTTGCCGTAATGTCTATTGGTGCCTAGTAAATGGCCACAATTGAGAGAAATGTTGGGAAGACCTGGCTCAGGCGCTGTCCCAAGCCCAAAAGTGCCCTCGACAATCGCTGGCATCCCTGCCTCCTCCACCGCCCCCGGTTCTATTAAGCGAATATTAAGCCGGGAAATAGTCCACAGGCAGCTACTTAATAGTCCTGTAATTGTGAACCGCAATTATCCACGACAAGCGCCACCCACAGACATGAACAGAATGTGTTCATGGCTAATCAATTCGATTGATCACTGTTTATTAAGTAAAAACCTGCTTTCTAAACAGTTCCTCCCTAAATGGTGTTTTTTGCAGGCTGCTAGAAAACAGTAGACTAATTGGGGCTTTTAATTTAAATGGGGGAGTGCAAGCGTGCATATTAGCAAAGGCCTTAGGGGCACAGCGTGGGCCGTCAGGCTCCCCCAATGCAGGACGAGAGCTGAAAACCCCCCACAGCCTCCCTCTGCTCCTCCGGTCCAGAGGCTGCTGTGGCCAGATCAGGCGAGGACACTGGGAAGGAAGCCTGCTCATCTATGGATTATGGGAACGTTCAGGCCTCATCAGTGCTGTTAAATTGATCGGCTCCATTCAGCACCTTGCAAGCGGAGCTTGGGAAATCAATGAACGCCGGGCAGGTTAGGCACCCAGGTAAGTGACCATGGCCGTAGTTTCATTATCTCCTTAACAGAGAATAATGATCTCAACTGCCTCAAGGGCTCTAAATCTAAACAAATTACAGACCAAAAATCTAATCCAGCCTGGGAGATCAGCACAGAAGAGATGGGGGCAATTAGGTGAGGGAGGCATTGGCCTTGCCCATAGGGAAGGTCTTCCCCAAAGCCGCTACCCAGGAGAGGACTGGCCCAAGAGTGCCCGGAGCTTGGCAGAGCAGCAGGGAAGCCCGCCTACCAGCAGAGACTGCCACAGTCAGGCATCCCAGCACAGCCAAGACCCCTTCCAGAGAAGGCAGCCGGACCTCTCCTGGGCCCCACCCCTCCCCGAAGAGCCTCACCCTGGCCTCACAACGCCACCATACAGAACAACCATCCCATACTTCTCCTTCAGTCTGCTGTTTCAGTCTTTTACACTCTCTCTCTCTCTGATGGAGGAAACCTCAAAGAGGCCCGTCTGATGTCCTGCCTGACACAGACAAGGCACCAATGAGTAGAAACCATTGTGCAATTACAGATGTAATTTCTGCATGGGCAAATACTCAAAGCCTCGGAAATAACATCAGTTACTCCAAAAGGGTAACTAACCAAAGAATATTGAAATCTTCTAGGAAGGATATATAGGATTTTTCATTGCCAACTGGTTTGCTATTTAGGGGTTCAGATCCTCAAAAGAGGTAAAACTGCTATTTTATATTCTGGAGGCAGAGCTAGTGTTATGTATCTGAAAAAATAAGGAAGGAAGGAGAAAGAGAGAGAAAGAAGGAAAAAAAAGAAAGAGAGAAACTGAAAATGTTTAGCAGTTGTTTCCCCAGCCTGCACTCTGCTCGTGGTCTTTGCAGGCCCATATCCTGGGCTGCGTTAAATCTATGTCTCTGTCCTGATCTCATAAAAAAACATAAACTAGGTTATCGCATTTTGATATGCAAGTGGCAGATGCTCTCCTCCAGCTGGATAATGAACATCAAAACTCTGCATCACAGAAGATATGGGTTCTTGGTCACAGTGCCCTAAATACCACTGCTTGGCTGAGAACTATTACGGCTGGTTTGAAATCTGCAAGTAGCAACATCCAGAGTTCTGTGGGAAAGAGGAAAACTTTTAATAGGACCAGGCTGCATCAAAGCAACCCATAATTAGGTACAAATTTGGCTCATGGTTCAGCAATTTATACAGATTAGCTTCGTTGACCTTCAGGAGCCCAGGATGCTTCTTCCACATTTGTGGTCGCAGAGTGACCTCTAGTGTTAAGAGGGAAGGATTTTTTTTTTTTTTTTTAATGATAACATCAAACATTAACATCTTTTATCCAGTCTGACTTAAAGTGTAGGACATGGCATGCCTGTAGGAAACAAAGAGAAAGTCCTTAGGAAATCTGCATAATCAGGTACAGATGTGAACTTCTTTGTCGGTATTCAAACCACCATTAGTTATGGAATGTTCGAACTTTCTGTCGTGGAAATTTTCAGAGTTTGCGCAGTTACGATGTACGTTTGGTTTCTAGCTCATTGTTGGCTTTTTCTTTTCTTTATGTGATGAGGTTGTGCGAAAATATAAATTTTTGAAGTGGGTACTTTATGGTGCTCTCCGGCTTATGGACAAATCCCTTATTGCTCCTCTTAGTTAAGTGGGCACTTCTTAATAAGGAAAAGTAACTGCAGCAAAACCTAAGTTGGGGGTTATTTTCTTTCAATTCTTTGAAAGTGAAAGTAGGGGAACCACAGAGAAGCTCTTTGGGGCCAGAGCCAAGTTCATGGTGATGACTTGTTGGCTCAGCTTTTATGGGACTTGGCAGGGAATGGGCAGGATTCAGGGTTTGCTGTGCACCAGTTGAGCTGGCCAGCACTGAACTCAGAGTTCACAGTCCCAGTTCAATATGAAAACACAGGGTCCTTGTTCAAAAATCAGGAAAGGGGGAATGCCATTAAATAGCATAAATAAGATGTAAAGACATTTCCTTCCTTCTGTGTTCTTGCTAGATCGCACTGGTATCGTTTGCTATCCAATACATTCTAAATTGAGAAAAATTAAAATCTTGCCCCTCTCCCATGTTCATTGCCATTCATCTTTATGTTCTGTAGTGTCATCTTGCATGGCAAGGGAAATGTATTCAGCTCAAGTGCACAATTATCAAAATTACAAAATTCACATTTCATAGCTTATGTATACTGCTATGGTTGGGACCAGGAAAGTTTCCCAAAGACCCAAGTGCTAAAAGGTTAGTCTCCGAGGTGGCACCACTGTTAGACAGATGGTAGAACCCTTATGAGGAGGGACTTAGTAGGGAGTTTTAGGTCACTAGGATGTGCCCTCAAAAGGGGCTGTGACTTTAATCATTAATCGTGGTTTGTCAGCTCGCATGGGTTAAGAAACACTTCGCAGATTAATGGAGCGCAGTTCTAGGGGGGGTCTGTGGATGATCAACCCGGAGGCCAGCAAGCTGAGTGGGAAAGACCCAAGGCAGATGTGTGGGTGGCCCCAGCCAACAGGCTCGTAACCTGCATGGGATAAAAGGGGGAGAAGAAGGAAGTGCACCATTCTGGAAGAGCTCCAGTCTTAACTATGGCCTCTGGCATGAGTCCCCAGTTTCTTCAGCCTTCAACACAGACTCACACTTGCAACTGGACAGTGAGCTTCTAGTCCTCTGCCCTTGTCCCAGAGCCACATCCTTGATCCTTCCTGTTCTATGGCTTCCATCCTCTTAGGCTGGGCAGCTATTGCACCATCCAGCTCTCCAGTGCATTTGGCACAGAAGGTTCTCCCACCTCCGATCCTGCAGACAGCCCTCGTGAACTCTCCCACCTACGATCCTGTAAGCCTAATAAATCCCCTTGCTTAATTATACATATATTTTCTATGGATTCTGTTCTTCCAGCAGCCCCTAACTAAGACAAGGTCTGAAGGGCACCTGCCCACTCTGTGCTGTCTTATTTCCTTCTTGGAAAAGAGGCAAGAAGTTCCTCACTGCCACGCATTCCCCCCATGATGTGCAGCCTCATCTCAGGCCAAAGTAATGGGGCCAACCATTCACGGACTGGCACTCAAGAAGTGTGAGCCAAAAGAAGGCTTTGCTCTTTATGAATTCATTGCCTCAAGTTTTTGCTACAGTAACAGAAAAATAACACCACGTCTATGTTTTCCCTATCAGTAGAAACCACTGAATTCAGAGGCACCATAACTGAATAATTCACTTGACCCCTCAATCAGGCCTTTTTTGGAAATGCTGAACAATGCTGCAGGGAAAACCCACACACTTGAACCCAGTGGAGAGAGAGCAGGAGATCCCATTGGGTAAGATAGCTGCAGGGGCCTCATAGTGGCTATAGGTGGCCTTCTTCTCTGGGTAGAATAAACCGGTGACCGAAGCATTAGATATGGTAACTGTGTCTTGTATCTAAATGTCTCTCCAAAGCCTCATGTGCTCATAGGTGGGGTTTGGGGAGGCGGCTGGATCATGGGTGTGTGACAGTAAGATTAAGGGAGTGTGGTACTAGATTAGCCCACTGATCAGTTTAGCATAGCTCTGGGTGAGGATACTAGGAAGGCCCGTTCTGGGTGTGGATGGCACCATCCAACAGGCTTGTAGCTTGGATGGGATAAAGGAGAAAGGAAGGCTCTCTGCTCGCTGCTTCCTGCCCACTGCGCCATGGACTCTTCCTCCCCTGCCATTCCCCTCTGCCGTAACACCCTGCCTTAGACCCAGACAACTATGGACTGAAACCTCTACAAACTGCGAGCTAAAAATCAACCTTTATTCCTTTAACTCGTGTTAGGTACTTTGTCTTAGCAATGATTAAAAATAACTACTTAAGTTTATGTGTCAATTTAGCGGGACTAAAGGATGCCCAGGTAGCTGGTAAAGCAGGACTTCTGAGTTTGTCTGAGAATTTCTGGAAGAGATCAACATTTGAGTCAGCAGACTCAAAGAGGCTCGCCTCACCCCACACCATGCCAGCCTAGACCTAGGGCTGTCAGGTTCTCTGCGCCACAGAAGTCATTACCCTGAGATCCAGAAAATGTCCGGTGGCCGACACAGTATTGTTTTATTCTTAACTTTAACTGCACTTTAAAAATGAAAGATGTTGCCCAGAAAGGCAATCAGAGACCCTGGGAAAATAACCCCCACATTACCATCAGCCAGCATTACTGTGTGCGAGGCAAGGGCAGGAGCTCTGTGGAGACTGCCCCCTTGGACATGCATGCTCAGCTTCACTCCTACCCCCTGGTTCATTTCATGTGCAGCTCTGTGGACTTTCACAATTGCCACCCTGCTGTATATCTCTCCAGGTCAACATGCAATAGCCTCGGCTTAAATTCCCCTGCACCACTGCCCACACCTCCTCCACAGTCAGCCCATCTCTCCCTGGTGCCCCTGACTGGTAGCGAGCAGTTAGAATGACCACACCCATAGCCCTCTGCTCCAGCCCATGCACATCAGCTACTAAGTCATGGAGTAACCTGTGGTCTCAGTGAAGTCGCAGTGGCTTTCAATTGAAGGGAAGATACAATGAGTACAAAAACACCAAGTGCCTCTGGAAACCCAAACAACCATGGGAGAGAGAAAAGAAAATGCAAGAGAGCAGCAGGGACAACACAGCCACCAGCCCCACTGACCCTGCTCGCTGCCATGATAGCCAAGATTTCCTCTGGCTTTGAACAGTCTGTGTAGGACAATGTCTTCTCCTCCTGTCTGGATCCCTGTATGCCCTCTGCATCCCCTTCACAGCCAGCTCCAAGGGGGCCCAAGTTCTGCTTGCTCTCCATCCCCCCTCCCCACCCACTAACCAGCCTTCTTGGCAACGCAGCTTTTCATATTCTCCATTCCCTGCTGGATTCCTCTACATCCACGTGGTCCCCGGCCACTACACAAAGAGAACAGAGTTTCCCCAAACCAGGATCCCTTCCAGCCTTCCTGCTGGACCCCACTGACACTCCTCTCCTCTCCTTGACTCTCAGTGGAGTTCACACTCAGGAAACCTGCTGTACTTTCATATTTATGTTCCCACAAAATGCATCCTTTGAAACCTCACCTTCAAGGGGATGGTATTGGGATGGTAAGCCTAGGCAGGTGGTTAGGGCATGAAGGCAGAGCCCTCACAAACAGGATTAGTGCCTTTATTTAAGACCCAAGAGAGTTTCCTTGTCCCCTTCACCGCACGAAGTTACAGAGAGAAGACAGTTGTCTATGAACTAAGAAGAAGGCCCTCTAGACATCCAACCTGCCTTGATCTTGGACTTCCAAGGCTTCAGAATTGTGATACAGAGCTGGTACAGATAAGCCACCCAGTTTACAGTAGTTTGTATAGCAGCCGAAAGGACTAAAGCAAAACCCCTTCACAAAAACTTCCAGAATGGCCCTTTCCTCCACTTCAGCCAAGCCACTCCTGGTTCTTTCAACAAGATTACAGCAGTTGCAGTCTTATCCAAACATCTTTTCAGGGAATTCTCCTCCTTCTTCCCAGACTCTCTACTTCACAGTTTCCTGCAATTCTCTCCTATGAGCCACCTACCTCCATCCTCCCTGGGAAAATATCCCAGGATCTTCCATAGACTGCTGATCCCACACATCTCATTGACCCACCCAACGCCATCCCACACACAGCTGTGTGTTTTGCAGAAAGGATTTCAGAAGGAGCCTTCCGTTTAAAGCCAGTTTCCCCAAACCATCCCTACTATGTCATCTCTTTAAAAAAAAAATCCCACTATGTGGAATGAGATTTCTCAGCCACACTTTCCAGGGCAGGTAGCAAGAGGTGGAGCAGGGACGAATCTCCACTACCTTCTTCCTGGGGTGGCTGGAGGAAATCTCAGGCCCAGAGACAGCTGGTGACCACACTGCTTTTTTCCAGACAAATTTCAAATATTCTAATCTATACTGCATATCAATTCTCTAACACCCAGGGGCCATAAGCCCAACCTATGGGCTGTAGTAAGAAAAATGTGTGCACTCTGAAAAAGTTAAAAATGCTTCAGAAGCATGAAACACCAGCCAATTCCCTGCTCCACAGTAGGAAAAATGTGGATTACCTTATCTGTATTTTGAAAATATAAAATGGTACCTATGGCACCACCATTATTATCTCTATGAATATAATTGCATAAGTTTATTTTTGGGGTCTTGCTAATCATAATAGCTAAAAACTTGCCCCAAAAAAGAACAAAACAAAAAAAAATAGAAAGACACAGAAGTAGACAAAGAAATGCTTCCAGTGGTCCTTCGCCAATACAAACATATGGGTGTGGAACCATTAATTTGGTACATATAGCAAAATCATACATACTTATGCTAGCTCTAGCTCCTGCTTTTTCCCCTCACAATGAGATCTTGAACATTTCCTCCTGTATATAAGCAACCTTTCCTTCATTATTGATGGCTGCCCTGCTTATCATGATTTTCTCAACCAATCCCTTCTAGTTGTACATTTCAGTTGTTTTATTTTTTCCTCTTCTTATATGTAGCAGTATTATAACACTACAGTGAACATCCTTGAAAAGACTTATTTGAAGATCTATGATTACTTCCCTAACAGATTCCTAGAAATTGAATAGCTGGAGCAAAAGATATTATAATTCTGAAACATCTTTTTGATTGTTGATGAGGTCATCTTGGTAATGCAGCACACATACAGGCTCGGAAAAACAAACTCAGACAACCCTAGGATCCCACATTCCTGGTGGGCTCTGAAGTGACCACAGCAGACTGTGGAGCCCACCATCATCACTAGACTGGTTCCTGCACAGAACTGCACCCCTGACTTGGAGATTTTTAACTCCAGCTGCAGAGGCAAGTGTCCAGAAGACCATGTGAGATGCTGTCACTGATTAGATTACCTCCCTATGCCAGGGAGTAGTTGTCAGATGAGTTTGATCAGGCAGCGGGGGTAGAAGAATCACACTGAGGTAAGAAGACAACACCACATCCAAATGCACCGAGAACGCCCCCTTCCAAAGAGCCTCCCTTGCACCAGGAAACGTCAGAGTTGCTAAAGAACCATCACCTGCAATGCTGCTGATGATGCATTTATCTCTCAGTCCATCTAAATGACTGGCACTCATCCTGCTTCTACCTGAATTGTCCATGCCTATGGCACTGAGTGACCAAGTGATTCGAAGAGCAATCAAAGAGGAGTAGGAATGAGAAAAATCAATGATCTCTTCCTTCACACTCTTAAAGAAAGGGCAGCAGCAGAAATACAGAGCAGCATGAGCCTTGAGCTTGGGTCACTGATTAGAAATCGCAATCAGTTAGAAGAGAAAGATAAGTCCTACCGGGGAGAAGCTATGTGTAGATGAGGGGCATCAAGGACACCAAGGTTACTGTGGGTCTTCTCTCTTCTCCACAAACCCCACAATGCCCTTCCTACCTCCTCTCCGTGTGTGGCCAGGTAAGGAATCACTGGGCATGAGGACATGCATCCCTGAAAGCAAGATGAAGGAGTTAACAGGATGCCTGGACAGCACCACCAAGGAGATGTGTCCTAGGTCCAGGGAACATGACATCTTCACTTCTGCCTAGTGGGGAAACCCACTTTCAGTTTGGATTTAATCAAACCAAAGAGACATGGAAAACAGCCTTCCTGGAGTCACAAATGCTACAGAAAAATTTTTAAGAAAAGATGCTACAAATTGAAACCACAGAGTGTTTACCCCAGCATTGTTTATAATACCAAAAAGTTAGAAACAAACTATGTTGTCCAATACTAGATACATACAGGATCTCCACGCAATGAATGACACACTGACTTTACCATTTTAAAAAGATGAGACAAATAACAATGCTGTGTTATTTGCAGAAAGCAGATAACAGATTCAGCAGCGGCCCCTGTGATATAGACCAAAATAATGTTTCTATTTCTTCCATGAGATCAAGTGATCCCTCTCTTTTTAGTTCATCTGTGCTTTCTGCATTTTTTATTGTGCTGGAATGAATGAAGAAACCATGGTTGTTTCTGTTTGTTTTGTTTTGTGTTCATCTTCCCTTCACCACAGGGCAGCAGAGAAGTCCAGGGGCCAAATCACTGACCTAGCAGACTGTACAGGTCAGAGCACAGAGCTGCGGCATGGGAAGGTTATTAATAAGTAATTAGTGGCCAGCATTTCTCAGAGTACTGCGGAAGGCAGTAATGCCTCTTTGTAAGCTCCACAAAAGACTACAGATGTGGAACTTTGATCAAGTTCAACACAGACTCACACAAGAAATGGTATGAAATCATGTGGAAAAGAATCCACAGAGCCAGGGTTGGGGGAAACAGGAATACCCAAGCCTTACTTTTTAGGGAAGAATGTCAGTAAGATCTCAGAGAATCGTGACACTTTTCTTAGGGCTCTACTGCATAGCACATGCGGTCTCTGATTCCTGGGCACCACATTCACTGGGCACTGCGGTAAGAGACCTACCTTCTAGGCACATGTGGCTTTGAAACCCAGAGGATGTGAAGTCGCCAACCAGGACCTCTTGCAGTCTGCTGTTTCAGGAAAAATTTTTTCTCTCTTCTTCATATGCCTCATAATGGCATTTTGGACCACCTACAAGATTCCCTCACCTAGTGACATCATAGACATCTGTGTGTTGTAAATAACTCTATGATGCTGACACAATGAGATCACCTGAGACATGTCCTCAGGAAGTGTCCCCTCTGAAAAAAAACACATAACTTTACTATGCCATACAAAAACCATTTCCGTTACATGAAGTACAGGTTCTACATCAATGCAGTTCCTCTTGCCTCTGTTGTCTATTTCTGGAAAAGTCTGGATTTGGCCCATGGTTTTGTGTTCATTTCAATGGCAGCGTGGAAAGGGAGGGATCCCCAGTTCAGTCTGGGGCGCAGGCTTTTAACCATGAGGGGAAAGGGGCACAGGATGCTCTGAAGCTGCAGCAGCTGCGTGCTCCTACGGGAGGCAGCAACACCTCAGCCTGGTGTCTCCGTCCATCTCTCTCCACCCTCCCAGAGACCAGAGTCCTGCCGAGGGATTGCAACCAAATAAAACCATACAAAATAACAAACAGAAAAAGGAAGGGGCTGGGTAAGGAAAAGTGAGCATCTCTCAGATGAAAAGTGTCCCTCATTAAGTTGTTGAAAAAAAATTTTTAAAACGGGACAAGTTTTTCAGCCATGACATAAACCTCCACAGAATTTCCCAGACCACAGGAGAAAACAGATGTTGTCTAAATTTGTGCCAAAGACACTATGATCTTAAACTATTTCTGAAATTATTATTGCCTCTTCATAAGCAGGGTGACCAGGTCCTACATCCTTGGCCAGTGAAGGAGTCCCTCAGAGTGAAGGGCTGCATCAGAGCCCCAGTGGCTAAGGCCCTTACACCCGTGTACTCAGGAGCCACATGGAGAAAGGAACCCTCCAGAAATAGCTTGTTTTTCCACCCCACTCAGTGAACTTTTGGCTGAGAACAGCATCGTTTTTATTAAATGATTTCTTTTTATGAGTTGCAAATAGTCGGCACTTGACCTGAAGCCTCAGTGAGACTCACAGATTCAAATCGCTTTGTCATCCTCCTCCTCCTTGGGTTTTGTATGTTGCAATGACCCATTTGCTGATTCCGTGACCTTTAGCAGGCTACTTAACCTCATTTTCTGAATGTCTCCATACATAATAGAATTCCACTCTGTCTAGGAACACAGAAGCCACCTGGCATGGGTGCACAGTTGCGCTCAGACTTTGGCTTTCTAAACTCACCTGAAAACCTGCCAAAACAGCACATTCCATGCTCCAGAATTTCTCACTCTGTAGGTCTTGGTGAGGCCTGGTGTGTTGCACTTTTATAATGAGCATCCTTGAAAATATCAGCAATTCTCATACAAAAATCAAAAAAGAAAAACAGTGGCCCATGCTGTCTTTTTTTTTTCCTCAGCCAACATTTTATCCATCAACATATTTGCCAATGATGGAGAAGAAAAAGGAAATAGCAAGTGGTCACAATGAACCAGTGAGATCTACATGAACGTGCTCTTCCCCAAGAATGACGATGGTCAGTTTTGATAGGATGCCATGAGTCTGGCAAAAAGCAGGAGTCCCATAACTCCTGAATAAATGTGTGCTCCTTCTGCTCTGATACTTTGTTTTTTAATCTCCATACTACCATGCTCTAAAATGCTAAATTATTTATCATTAACAAAGGCAAGATAAAGAAAGACTCCCGGATGTTAGCAAAGTGCTCTGGGTTTCATACTCCATTGCTCACAAAAGCAGTCTGACCTAAATCTGATGGCAATGCAAAGCTGCAATTTTCCAGCTCCGGGTGACAACGTTGACTCAAAATGTTCATCTAACTAACTGCCAGCAGCAGGACCAGGCTGAAGTTACACAGATTTTATATCTCATCACAACTCTCTTTCCTCTTACAGGCTCAGCCACCCAGAAGATGGTACAAAACAACATTCAAAATCCAGGAATGGATGTGTCTTGGGGTGGGAGAGAGGATCTGGTGCCTTGGATTCTTGGAGGATCCCAGTGTCTCTGGCTTCTCACCTTCCTGGGACCCTCAAGCCATGGAGAAGGTGAAGGTTGGGAGGCAGCATTCTAGTCACCCCTGGTATTACTGCTATGTGGAAAGGGATAAAGACCAAGTAAAGAAGAATGTACACAGCAACAACAGCTCCCCCTTATACACAGGGACTGAGTGCAAGAGCCCTAAGGCTCACCTAAACCCACAGCCAGTTCAGAACTTTAACACACTGTCCTTTCCTATGTACCCTGCGGCTTTGCCTCATAGCACTGAACACTGCCATGTTTTATATCTGGTGCCTCCTTTGCTTCAATATTCTTATGCTTTGGGGATACTGGTAAGAAAAATAAGAGTCACTTGAACACAAACACTGAGAAACAGGCACAGTGTGCTACATAAGCAGAAGGCTACTAAGTGCCGATTGAGCAGTGCTAGTTTGAATTTGAAATGTCCCCTCAAAACCCATGTATGAAAGGTTTAGTATGCAGCTGGACAGTATTGGAAGATGGTAGACATATAAGAGGTGGAGGAAGTTAGGTCATTGTGGACATGCCATGAAAGGAATGATGGGAGCCTGGCTCCTTCCTCTTCCTGTCTTTTTCTTGTCTCAGCCGTGAGGTGAGCTTACCATGATGTGTTGTCTCATGACAGACCCAAAAGAGCAGAGCCAACCAGCCATGGACTGAACACTCCAAAACTGTGAGCCAAAATAAACCTTTCTTCCTTATAAGTTTCTTGTCTCAGGTATTTTGATGCAGTAGTGGAAAGCTGACTAAGCAGGTCAGCTAGCTGGTAACTTGTGCTACTTGGACAGAAGGGAAAGCTTTATTGTGAAACAAAGGGAAGACTTCAGCTGTGCCTAATGTGAGTCCAGTGATTCCTGGTCACTCGGCTAGGGATGGCCACATGGAAGCTGAATGGAAATCTCCCAATGCACAACTCAGTCCTCTTCCCAGACCACAAGGTGACTGGTGCCCAGGATTCTGATAAAAAATGCATTATTTAATAGGAGCAGGTATGGATCATTTTGGGGTTCACAATGGCACTGTTATTGCCCTGGAACCCCAGGATAGCCATGTTCTAGGGAGCCAGTTAGAGAATACTGTAGGGTAATATTCCATTTTCTATAAAATGGAATATTACTCAGCCATAAAGAACAAGAAAATAGATTCATTCATAGGAAAATGGATTCATATTGAAGATATACTCCTAAGTGAAATAAATAAGTCACACATGTGTAAACACCAAATAGTGTCCCTGGTGTGAATAATCTGCAACAATGCATAAGATTCTAATAAGATTACAGACATTTAGAAATGGGAAGAAAGGAGCTAAAGGTGTAGGGAAGGTGGGATGGGTAGGAGAAGAGTAAAAAGGGAAAAGAAAAAAATGTGAGAGAATGAAAAGATGAAAATAAAGTGTTTGTAGATGGGGAGGGGAGGAGGGGGTGAAGGGAGGGCAGAGGTAAGGGGAAAAATGAGAATCAAGACTTGTCATGTAGAGGTACAAGATCCCAACAATGAATGTAACTGTGCTGTATCCCTAAAATGTACCAATAAACTCAATTAAAGCTAAAAAAAAAAAAGAGAATACTGTAGGGGACACTGTCTACCACTCTGAACCCTATTTCCTTCTCTGGAAAAGTGGAAGACTGGATAATTCCTTCTCTAAAGCCCTCCTTTTTCTAAAGAGTTTTCTAGGCTAGCCTGCTTGAGTCCCATGTATCAGTGTGCCTGTTGTGTGTCAAAGGAAATTTCTCTGTCTGGGACCACTAACATGCTACTTGGAATCCCCTGCTGTTACAAGAGCTGCCCATTAGAATCTGGTAGGCTGAAGCATGAAGATCTCAGGTTTGAGTCCAGCCTGAGCAACTTAATCACTTCGTGAGATCCTGTCTCAAAATAAAAAATAAGGAGGACTAAGGGATATAGTGCAATGTGAAGGCCCTGGGTTCAATCCCAGGCACTCCAAAAAACAAACAACAAAAACAACCTCAACTAGCCCTAGGCTACTAAAGCAAGTTCCAGAAAACAAAAATTTGATGTGCCTATCCCAACAGGCCACGTCTATGATCACCCAAAGACAAGAGCTTTCCCAACAGAAGGGAAAGTAGGGAATGTTTTCAGAAGTAAAAAATTGAAAAGCACATCGCTAAATATCTCAAACTTGGTATCTCTTCATCTCTTTCTTCTCAAAAATGAATAAATTTGGCCTACCACCCTTTTTTCTCTTCAAATTACAGAATCAAATG
Organism: Fukomys damarensis; assembly: GCF_012274545.1. NCBI lineage: Eukaryota > Metazoa > Chordata > Mammalia > Rodentia > Bathyergidae > Fukomys > Fukomys damarensis. Next base: position 9,412,583 of record NW_022900919.1, on the reverse strand, counting down.
TTCCAAGGATAAGGGATATCCCTGGTATATTCTTCAATCTGTTTCTAGTCCTAAAATTGGGGATCATTCTAGCAGATACCCACTGTGTCCAGCTCTGATTGCAGCTCACAAACACGTGACCACATAATCAGAGCAAAGGGTGGATCTTTTTTTAAATTAATTAATGTGCTCGTGTGTGTGTGTGTGTGTGGGCGCGTGCGTGTGCACACGTGCGCACACGTGCATGTGTGCTGGGCACTAAACTCAGCACCTCACCCACACTAAAACACAAGATCCAGCACAGAGGTACATTCCTGCTCCTTCTGAGGCAGGGCAGTACCTTGTTCCCAAGTGTAAAACACGGTGTCCAGACATAGCAACTTCATGCTCGATATCGCAACAAAACAAATGAGCCTCATTGCTGCTTTGGCAAATTCTCTGCTAATCTCAGACCTTTTTATGTTCTTATTCTTTAGGTTCTTATTCCTTTTCTCTTTCAGCTTTTTTCCATACTGGCATTTTGATCACATCATCACCATAGCCTTTCATCTTCATCCTTTTATCTTTTCCATAAAAGAATCTCCCCCAAACAGAGATGAAGTACACACAGACCTAAATATTAAGCTCCTCAGAAGCCCTCCAAAGCATAAGAAAAATCAAAAGGCAAATGATAAATCTGAAAACAATATTTTAACATATCTAAAAAGGCAACATTTAATGCAAATATAGTTCTAACAACTTTCTAAAGATAACAAACAGCTCTCATAAAAATGAAGAGTAAATTCATACACAAAATGAGGGTACTTAATAAAAACATGAAAAAAAATCAGTAACTATTTTAAAGCAAAATTAAAACAAACAGAATTTTTCAAGGGCTGGGGATTTAGCTCAATGGTTCTGCCTGCCTCGCAAGCGCAAGGTTCCAAGTTTGATCCCCAGTACAAAAAAAAAAAAAAATTTTTTTCAACTGTCAAGTTAACAAAAATTTAATGTAGTACCCAGAATTGCTTGATTGTATTAATTCTTTAGTGTCATCATGCTTGTTTCCTTAATCTGGTTGTTTCTAAGAAGAGTATGTTTTAAGCGTCGATTCACTTACTCTTCCTGCACATCTACCATATTGTGATTCTATTTTGTTTGGCACTGACTGGCAATTGACCCCAGGACCTTGCACCTACAAGGCAAATACTCCACCACTGAGCTAGTCCTTCACATTTTCCTTGGCTTCTATTTGCTTGGCGTTTTCCTTATGTTTTTGTTATTTGGTTATTTCTGCTCTTGGGTATCTCCTGAATGAAATATAATGCTAGGCTGCTTACTCATTTACTCTAATAAGAATGCATCTGGGGGTGCTTAGGTAGTTTAATTCACTTACACATCTTTTAAACACTATTACATGGTGAAATAGTTATTCCATTTTATACTGTATTTTTTATTTAATTGCCTTTGTATACTTTTCTTTTTCTCTTAATTTTTTTATGAAAAAGACTAACTACACTTTTGTCTTTTAAATTAAATGTCATGCATTTTATTCTTATCTATTTATACCTCTCTTTCCTTATTAATTTGCCCACACTTTATAACTTGCCCTGAACAACCTACATGCTTCCTCCTTCTCCCACTGTGCTCTCACCCTCACAGCAACACATGCTGACCCTGATGTCAGTGTCACCTAGGACTTCCATCTGGGTGAATGAACTTTTTCTTCTTTTGTTTTATTTTATGTAGGGACTTGGTTTTTTTAACATAATAAACTACATTATTCAATTACCCTCACATCCTATATTCTTTGTAGCAACCTCTTAGACTGATTTTTTGTGTGAGCCAGCTTTCTACCCCGATAACAAAACACCTGAGATAATCAACTTATAAAGGGAAAAGTTTTGAAGGTTGGAGTCTGCAATCTGGCTTTCTTGATCCGATTGTTTCGAGCCTGTGGTGAGGTAGCACCACACATCGTGATGGGAGCATGTGGTGGAACAGAGTCCCTCATCTCATCATCAGGAGGCAAAAAAGGAGAGAGCAAAAGGGACTAAGGCCTCACCATCCCTTGAAAGGACACATCCAATGCCCTACGACCTTTCCCTAGGCCCCACAAAAATGGCCAACATGAACTCAGCTATCTCAATATCCGCATTAAATGTTAATTAACTAGACTCCCCAGTGAGGCAGACTTTATCGGACATTTTTTTAAGATTCAGTTATATGATGTTTATAAAAAATTCATTTTAAGTATAGCAACAGAGTTAAGTATAAAGTTGAATAAAGACACATCACACTTCTGATAATTTAAAAGTTGCTGCCATTATGTTGCTATCAAGCAGAGCAGTCTTTAACACAAGGATAATTACCACAGATCAAGGGAGCTACTTCATAATGATATAATGTTACATTTGCCAAGAAGGCCTAGCATTCCTAAGGCTGTGTGCATTTAATAACAGAGCTTCAAAACTATAAGAAGTCACTGCAGTACAGTGAGTGCCATAGAGAGAGTCCCGAGGCCAGTGAGAGTCTGAAGAGTACTGGGCGACTGTGTGCCTCGCAGAGGAAAACAAGTAAACATAAGCAAAGGAAACCTGAGAATCTGAGAGGCAAAACCTCATCACAGGAACTCTTTGTGCAAACTCGCCAAGAGCAGCACAGGAAGAAGCATCCAGATGCTTCCGTTAACTTCTTAAGAGTTTTCTAAGAAGTGCTCAGAGAGGTGGAAGACCACGTCTCTAAAGAGAAAGGAAAATTTGAAAACATGGCCAAGGCAGTCACGGCCCATCACGAAAGTGAAATGAAAACCTATATCCCTCCTAAAGGAGAAATAAAAAAAGAAATTCAAAGATCCCAATGAGTCCAAGAAGACCTCCTCAGTATTTTTCTTGTTCTGAGTGTCGCCCAGAAATCAAAGGAGAACATCCTGGCCTCTCCATTGGTGATGTTGCAAAGAAATCAGGAGAAACATGGAAGAATACTGTGGCAGGTGATGAGTAGTCTTACAAGAAGAAGGCTGCCAAGCTGAAGGAAAAGTATGAAAAGGTCCTCGCTGCCTACCAAGCTGAAGGAAAACCTGATGCAGCAGAAAAGAGAGTCATCAAGGCTGAAGAAAGGCAAAAGAAGGAAGAGGAGGAAGATCAAGAGGATGGAGATAAAGAATAAGATGATAATGAAGAATAAGTTGGTTCTAGAACAGTTTCTTTTTCTTGCCTCTAAAGAATTTAATCCCCATGTACAAAACTCATTCCCTTAAAAAAATTGAACGTAAGGCTGTGTAAGATTTGTTTTTAAACTGTACAGTGTCTTTATGTGTAGTTAACACGCTACCAAATGAGTGTTTAGACAGCCCTGTCCCAGTGGTATTTTCAATAGCCACTAACTTTGCCTGGTACAGTATGGGGGTTGTAAACTGTCATGGGAAATTTAAAGTAGCACAAATTAGTTATATATGGGGAAGGTAGTTTTTTATCTTCAGTCATCTTTGATGAAGCTTATATGAAATAATAGTTATTCTGTTAACTGAATACCACTCTGTAATTGCAAAAAAAAGTTACAGCTGTTTTATTGACATTCTGAATTCTTCTAAGTAAATACAATGTTTTAATTAGTTAAAAAAAAATACGAAGCAATAATTAGCAGAACCAAAGACAGAAATAATGAATATAACGGGAGATTTCAACACTTTCAATTAAATGTGCAAAGATAAAAGACTAGGGATTATAAAACAATATTAGGACCTCTGAGGAGGGTAGGGGAGTGGAAAGACTAAAAATAATTACCACTTCTTAAACCAAAAATATACAGCCTCATTGAAATAAAACCCATTGGGTAGATTAAACAGCAGATTACCTGAAGCTGAAGAGCAGCAATGATTAGAAAGCAGATTAAGAGAAATTATCCATAATATAGAATAAATAAGTATAACAATGGAAATTTAAAAGACATAAAAGGAAGAAACAGTACAGAAAAAATGACAATGAGATTTTATTTTATTGTGCTAAGAAGAAAGAAGCCTGGCACACTTACAATTCTATAACCACCTACACTCTCACTCAAGAGTAAAAAGAAATGAGACTCTTCCAGTCAGAATTCATCTCTTGTTTTTTGCTTTTGTTTTTGGTACCAGGGATTGAACCCAGAACCTTGCACTTGTGAGGCAGGCACAGTGCCACTGCACTAAGCCCCTGGCCCTCACCTCTTTAGATCCTTTCTGAAGGAAAATAAAAATGTTGTTCTTCAATAAAAAAAAAGTGACTCATAAAACAGTGAGATGCAAAAGCCAAATGGCAAATCAAAAGAAAAAAATCAAATTAAGCCAGGGTTATGCCTCAGTGGTAGAGCACTTACCTAGCATATATAAGGCCCTGGGTTCAATCTCCAGCAGTGAAAAAATAAACAAGTGGCCAAGTGGCTGCATGTGAGTGAGTATTAATTCATTGGTCAATGCAATGAAGTTGATGTGACAGCTAACATGAAGAATCTAAAGCAAAAAGATATTAAAAGTACTAGAAAGTATAATATGGAAGATGGAAGAAATGTGAAAAGAATTTAAAACATGCCAGGTCTGTGGTCTTTGCAGAAAAATAATTGCTATTAGACTACTAAATTAAATAGACAGCATGCAAATTTAGGAGTAGAAAACAAATAGAATATATAACCAAACAAGTAGATGAGAAAGAAAAAAGTGTAAATACTCAGCCTTTAATAGAAATCAGGAAGATATTTAAAACAAAGCACAATATAAGAAAAGAAAATGAATGTGGTAGAAGAAATACATCTAAATAAACTAACAATAAATGTAAATGGATCAAACTCGCTAGTTAAAGATCCTAATTCCAGATTGGATTTTTCTAATTCAGCTATATGTACATCTACTACATGGACATATGTAGACAATAATGAAATTTATAAATATAGTTAGTATTTTATGAAAAAAGCAAATTGAAGTAAGAATAGAGTATCACTACATTTTGTATAATTTAAAACATGTTAAACACTAGTTTCGACTGTTTATGGATATTAGCATATGAAACAATAAAATATGGAAGGTATTTCATATCAATTTTAAGATTGCAATAATTTCTGTGGAAGAAAGAAGGGAAATTGATGGGATGGGGGAACAAATGTTAATTTTACCTATATCTGTAAAGTTGAAAAATCTAAAGCAAAAAGTTAAATGTAGAGGACAGGTTCTTACATTGAAGGTCTGTTTAAAATGTCATACTGAAAAAATAAGAATAAACTTAATAACTGAATAAAGCAAAGCAATATTACAAGATAATCCAAGTTTTGTGGTTATTAAACTGTTCTCATGTTAAGAAAAGCACATAAAATACAATCCTTACATTTTATACAATGACTGTTTTATAAATAAAAATGTTAATTTGATACTAAAATATTTTCTAGACAAACTAAAAATAACTCAGATAAAGATTCTATATAAAATAACCATGAGAAGCAGTTAAGAAATTTTACCTCATCAAAACAACAAGCCTTGTAGCTCAGTGAGATGACTGTTGACACCAATTAATGAAAGTCTCAAAATGGCCAGTAGAGTGGATTAGTAATGTTCCTAAGACAAACACATGAAAATGTCTGAGTTGACAGATATGCCAATTATCATAATATGATCATTACATATCACACACGTGTTAAAATGACACATTGTACCCCATAATCACTATATGTCTTTTGAGGAAGCGTTATCCTAATACTGTACCTTTTCGGTTCTGGCCAGTAAGTGGCAGATACTGACGGTGCTATAGTCTTTTTTCTTTTTTAATAGGGATTGAATCAAATGTTTTCTCACTACGGTACATCCCAGCCCATTTCAATTTTTTATTTTGAGACAGCATCTCTCTGAGTTTCCCAGACTAATTTATGCTCTTTCTGCCTCAGTCTCCCAAAGTCCTGGGACTACAAGCCTGCAAATTTTTAATCCAGGCATCATTCCTAAGGTGAAATAATCTTTAGGTCAGAGCCTACATTTACCAGAGTTTTTTCTGGCTTCTGTGTATTGTCCCCACAATGTTTGCTTCTTTCTATCCACCAGGAACCTGTTCCAGTGATATGACTTCCCACTCCCCAGCCCCATCTGCAGAGCCAGTCACCAGGTGAAGCAAGAGGGTTACAAAGCCAGAGGAAAGGACTCAGTCATCATGGAGCTCTGTCCCCTCTGTTCCTTTAGTACAGTGAAATGTTTCATTGCTGCTATACAGAAACCTGGCCCAAAATGGTATCGTGGTTTTACATTCAACACTTATAGCTCTCTGCAAAAATATGAAACAAAAATCTAAAACTTAGCACAATCTTCCCAGAATTCTCTGAAAGAATGAATCCTATTTACCACCTAAAATAATGCCTCCTTATAGCCTGAAGTGCCGAGGTGGAGAATTTAATGAATGTTTAACTTTGTTTAGTGTGTGTTTGACATGAAAGCACCTGTTAGACAAACACAGGTCTTGTGGGCTTGCAAAGAACATTAGCAAAGCTACTTGCAAAAAGACCTCATGGACCCAGGAACAGGAAAGAGAAACTGGTGACTTATTTCCCTTCTTTTCTTGATCAGATGTGAGCAACTTGTTTTCCAGTGGGTTCTCTGTCTACCCAGAGATCTTTTCTACTTCCTATTTCCTGGTTTCTTTTGTCAAAGTCTACACAGAACTTTTAGCTATGTTGCTGTTTCTTTGCATCCTAAAATTCCAGAGACTCAAGGCAGAACTCACTCAACTTCCTCAAAAGGGGGCGGGGCTTACTGCTTTTATCATTCGTCAGTCACTTCCAAGTTCCTGAGTCTTCTCTAACAATCTTTTGAGGGTATGGATCATTTCCCAAACATGGCACAAGGACAGCAGGATAGAAATTTGGCTGCAACAAGCTTTGAGTATGTGGTATGTATGGGCCAAAGGCAAGTTGTAGGAGCATCACACAGGATCAGTGGCTTCTTTTCTCAAAGGCCCTATGCTTATATTATTGTGCAAGTGTGACCACCTTGCACTGCCATATGCAACAGGTACTACAAGTATGTCTGATATCAATCTCTCTCTCTCTAGAAAACTGTTAGAGAACTTTGCAAAAAGGTTAACCCAAGCTTTACTATTTGGTGCTCCTTCATCAGATGGGGCAGCTAGAGGCAAGTTCCTGATTCAATTCAAGTATTGTTTAAATGGATGTACCATATGCAATCATCTTCCCTTCATTTAAGCAAAATACCTCCTAAGAAAGTGGAAACCCCTCTGAGACCATGAAGCCTAGAAAAGCACATAAGTTTGAAAAAATGTGGACATAAGAGAGACAGGCACATAACAACAGAACTGAAGTCATAAACACCCCCACATCTGGTGCACATATGCTCTGATTTTTCTATGCATAGGAAAATAGAGAAAATTATAAAAGTTGAATGATTGTGGAAACCTTCAGTGTTGCTCAGAAAAGCAGAATAGTTTTTAAAACTCCAGAAAAACACTTTTTGAGGGGCTCGAGGGTCACCTTAGGATGCTGCCACCTACCCTACTTATACAATCAAAGGTGTTTACCTGCACAGTCCCGAAAAGCTTGTGAAGGAGACAATGCACTAGAAAAGAAGAGTATCATTGAAGGCCTGATGGTTAAACAGATACAAGAAAAAGTGAAATAAGGAAGAATATGCTTTCAAATCTATGTGCTACAGCTGCTGCTGACAGTGAAGTGGTGGCCACAGTCCCAGCAGAAGACCTGGAGCAAGGTGGTCAAGAGCAAGCAATCTTTTGGTTGTTGGTGGTGAAATTAGGCATGGACAGCATTTTCATATCTAAAGATAGGCAAAGACTATGTTGGTGAAAGTCACAAAGAAGGCATCAGCTAAAACACCTACTCATGCATCACTCCAACATCAATGCCCCTTAGCAACACTGAAGGGAAGGCATCCTCTGCCACTGGGCATTCGCACTGCAGCTGTGCCGGGAGCTTTCTGTCACGGTCCATTAACGGTTAAATGCACGGTGAATGCTTTGCCATCGGCACTCCTGCTGGTGGAGGACACTCCAGTGCTGTCGATTATGAAGGTAGTGCTGAAGTCACTGTGACAGACCAGGAAAGGCCATCATGGCCACCTCGGCTCACCTCCCTTTTCTCAGCAGCAAGTCTCACAAACCCTCAGTCTGTGAGGAATCTTCGTTTTCAATTCGCATTACTTATTTTACTTCACTACCCACTTTTTAGTTTTTCTAACATACTACTTCATTGCTCATTTATATTAGAGTATATGTTTAATGAAGAAAGAAAATAATCCCTGTGGCTCCTGTACATGCAAGCACACTCACCAATGCATTAATTGTTTTAAGAAATGAAATAAACTATTTTAGACACTGTTATATGTAAGTCTGCAGTGGATTTTCATGCAAGAGTTTATTTCAGGTATTTGGAAGAAGTCAGTTGAGAGCTTAGAATAAGCTAAAAATGTATTCATTATTTCTTCACAAGTGAAATAAACCAGATACAGAAAGACCAATGCCACACTATCTGACCCACACAAGGAATCTGAAAGAGTCAAACTCACAGAAGCAAAGAGTAAATTGCGGGGTTTCCAGAGACTGCAGAGGAGAGAGGATGAGGGGATGTTGCTCAAAGAAAGCCACATTTCAATAAGGAGGAATAAATTCAGAGATCTATTGTAGAGCATGGTGACTACAGTTAATAACAATGCACTATACCCTTGAAAATTGTGAAGAGAGATTTTCACCACAAATAATGATAAAGCATGTGATGCAATCCATATTAATTAGCTTGATTTAGCCATTCTATAATGTATACATATTTCAAAATATCATATAGTGTACCATCAATGTATATAATATATGTGCATTCTTGTCCTCTATAGTTGAGGAAACATAAGCACAGAACATTTCAGTAACCTGCCCTGGGTCACCCAAAGCAGGGGACCAGGCCAGTTACTGAGCCCCACCTGGGCATCCCTGATACCCTGTGCTATTCCCACTACAACACAATTGCTCTCAGGAAGAACTGGCCAGGATAGGGGGGAAAAAACTAAGCAATGGCTCAAACTCCCAGAAAGCACAGGGATCCATTCCATTTAAAATACACGAACAGTTGCAAAACACAAGGGACCAGCAAATGCAGTAGAAGGTAGCATTTTCCCTATGACAGACATTTTTCAGGGCTGAGGAAATTCTAGTTATTTATTTATTTATTTAAATTTATCATACAGTTCCTTGCATCTCAAGTTTCCCTGGTTTGTTTAAATAGCACAGTTACTGTTAAACAGCACAACAATCTACCATAATCTAACTACACAGAACAAAAATTCTAGAGCAAAGAGTTATCAAAAAAAGTCCAAACTTCAAAGCATGTCTTAGAGTCAACACATAAGGATTCTAATTTTACCTTACAAATCTGAAAAACTGTTAAATTTCTTTACAGGCCAAAAGAGGCAAAAGCCAGTTACTTTTTATAAGTGATGGGATAATCTTGCTGTATTTACAAATGGAGGCAAAACTTTATTTGAGCCGTTGCTTGTACATGCTTAGATGAAGGAAAATAGAACTGAAGCTCAACCAATAGAAGAAGTGACAAACTTATAATTATAGAAGGAAGGACTTTCCAGCAGGATAAGCTGGAAATGAGGTAACTTTATCACTATAACCAACCAAATATTTTCTTTTAAGGGTTTCTCCATTCATACTACAAAAACCTGCTCCTATACTTCTTTGATGAAATCTAAACTGCTTGTGGTGTGCATCTTTCTGAATCCTTGTTTGCTCCAATAAACTCTTAAAGTTATACTGTGCCTCAGTTTATAGTTTAACAATACTCAGCATTCATAACTGAGAAATCACAAAGATCATCAAACACAATAATAAAACATGACTTACATGCCTTGCTTCATACATCATCAGGAGAAGACCTTGAGATGCAATATTTTCCACTTGACATTGAAATGACACTGATGTCTCTCCTCCAACCATCACCCGAGTCTCCATAAAGCCAGCAGACACCACTCCCAGGTCACAGAACGTCTAAGGACATATGAAAATATTTTTAATTTTTTTTAAGAACCAGAAGGAAGAAAGCCCACAAACTTTTAGGTGGACAAAGAAATTTTAATACATAATATTCATAATTTTATCATCATACTAACACATAGTACAATTTTTATGGCAAAAGGATCCTATGAAGGTAAAACTCCGCAGAACCCAAAGAAGTCACAATGCATCCCCCTCCCCTTCTTCTCACATTATTTTCTAACCCTGGCTTTCGGGACAAGGAAGCCACTCCTACTATAGAGTATCTGTGTGCCCAGCACTATGACAGGACTTCTGGGGCCAGTATCTTGTGTGGGAAGACAAGTGATTCTCCAAGAACATGAACCTACCAGGTCAAGCAGCACCCGGATCATTGATCTCATTAGAATTAGACCTGAAAATATAATGTCCAGCAGTGGCAATGGCTCTGTTGAAAGATGTTTTGATATAATATATCTGGGCATGAGTCAAGGCGCATTCAAATGCCAAGAGGTGAACCCCCACCACCACCACGACTGGCTCTGCTTAGTCAAACCCTCAGACACAAGGCAGGCAGTGCAGACAAGAAATCCAGGGCCTTCTCTGGCCACAGGGTCACTGTCTCTGCTTTTCACACACACTTTTACTTTTAACTGTTCTACTTGGAGCAAGCCCCAGTGTCCTTTCGTTGTTTTTTCTGCCTGGTCACCCACCGACTTGAGACTCCACTTTTGCAATGTCACAATCTACCAATTGAATACCCAAGCCCAGGTCCCCACATGCACATCAGCTCCGAGAGAAGCCCCTTCCTGACATCCACTCCCCCCATGCCCATCAGAGCGCCCATGGTGCGTGTCACCAGCCAAATCAGTCCCACATCGGTCAGCACAGTTAGAAACCAAGACTAATAAATCATCTTCCTGATCTCGGCCCACAGATGGTAAGTGTGGTTCAATGCAGGTAATTATAAAAAAAATGACTTTGGGAGCAAAAAATCAAAACATGGGAGGATGTGTCTAATAGAAAAGGCCTGCAAAGAGATTTGGGAGTTCTAATGACTCCGAGGAGCAGGTGAAAGGTCTTGGAGCCTGACAGTGGTGGGGCAGCCTGATTGACGGAATCGATCCCTTCTTCCTGCGGACATCACCAGGCCCTGTGTCTGCTCGCCTCCAGGTCCCTCATGCCAGGCCATGGAAAGGGAGGCAGGGGCTGAAGCATTCCCTCCTGCTTTAATGTGTTTGCAGAACAGACCTCACCAACCCATCAATTACCAAGACTGTCAGCCAGGAGAAGGTGTTGGGACAGTGACAGGGTCAGGTAAAAGCCTCAGGGGCTAATCTGAAGGTTCCCCCTGGCTGCGTTAAAGCACTCTTTATATCCCCACCTTCTGTTCACAGTTATGCCGCCTCCAAAGAACAGTTTCCTTTTCCTTTTAACTTTCACAAGGATGTTTGTGGTTTCTGTAAAAAGCAGCATGGATGACAGGTCTTTATTATTTCAGCTGTCACTAATTAGAGAGATCAGCCTTTCCTCACGCTCTAAGCCCCCTCCCTCTCTGTCCAAGCAAGCACGGGTCAGTAGGGACTTTGGTCCTTCTACTATTTCATAAAGAGACCATCTTCTCCTTGGCAACTTCCCCCATCCTCCAGCATGGGTGAGAGATAAAAAAAACTCAACTACTCCTCAGGTTTCCTCAGAGCATTTAGTACATTCCCTGCAAGAGAATTTCTGCTTGTCATTTGAAACTAAAATTTTCACATCAGTTACCAAAAAAGTTCTTGTCAGTTTCCTGGTGGAAAATGGCTTTATGCCCAAGTAGAATTCAACCATGATTCTTCAAGCCCCTTGCAACTTAATGCTTCCAACAAATATTGTTAAGCAAAGTGATTCTACATTCTCCAGAATTGGATAAATGTACCTTGATGACTAAATTAACTGAGGAGTAGATTAGTTCAAGTGAGCAAACGAGGTATGTGAAAAATAATTTAATCCTTTGATGGAAACTATCCATACAGCATCATGTAACCATTCAGTGAGTACCCATTCTGTGCCAGGCAATGTGTAAAGCATTCAGGACACAGAAAGAAAAAAATGTTTTGGTCCCAGCTAACTGCAAGGAAATTATAGCCAAAGTTTCACACCTTTGTAGACAGCCTGCATAATTTTTTTAACCATGGCAAGAAACAGGGAATTTGTGTAAACAAATGAAAGGCATCTCAGAAAAAAAATAGCACTAGAAAAAGGTATATTCTCACCCCAGGTGAAAGAAAAAAAAAAAGAAAAAGTCCTGCAGAATTTACCTAAAGTTGTAAAAGATATCAAGTGTTGCACTTTGGAAATCTGCTGAAACGTACAAATTCTATGCAAAGGCACAAGAAGGAAGCTGAGTGTGTTAGCTTCAGAAGGAAAATTGTCAGTGCCGAGGAAGCAACGCCTACCAGAATTCCTTTGTCAAAACTCCGTGGGTGTGGAGCTAACAGGTTGAAGCAAAAGCATCAATTAACCTCACATTTCAGACTCCGATGAAAGTTTCTCCTAGTCCTGAATTTCTACTCTTCATTCCTAATATTCGTAGGGCAAGGTAAAGGAGGGGAAAAAATCTATTATTCTTAGAATGTACTGTATCTGTTTAGATACAGAAAACATTCCAGCACAGCCACGTAGCATTAAGATGTCCATTAAGACTGAATCACACTTAGTTGCACCGCCAAGCTATCTTCGAGTGGGTCTCAAGCCAAATCCAGAGGTGGTTTGAAGAATTTCTAGTGTGTATGAAAACTGAAACAATTCTCATTGGTAAAATTCCCCACGTAACTGGAAATGGAATGCTTAGGTACGTGTACACACACACACGCAGGAGAGAGGTCTTCTAGCACCTCTTCATACCAACGCTGCTCAAGGTGAGGCATAAAAGACCTGCAATCATTTACTACTCACTCTCTTGAAAGGAAACGAAAGGAGAAGGACTTCCTTTTAGCCGTGCCAAATGATAACTGTGGCACAGAACCAAATATCCTTGAGTGTCTCGTCATGTGCAGATTATGTGAATGCCAATGCAGAAAGAAAAACTCATTATTAAAAGGAACAACTTAAATATCACATGGTTTTCTTTTATAAGAAACCTAAATTATAAATAAAGAACAAAATAAAAGACAGATAATAGGAAGTAGGAAGACAGATCGTTCTCCAAATGGGAGGGGATCTAGAGGTGGAGGATGGAGGATGGTGGGGTAGATGAAAAAGGAATTAAGGTGTTATATACGTGTACCAACCCCACACAGGGCATGTAAACATATTCTAATAAAGAATTCCATTGTTTAAGCCAAAAGAATAAAAATAAAAGGTAACAAATACAACAGAAAAGCATCATACATGCAGGTCAGTAAAAGCACTCTTACCCAATAGCTCTCTGGGCACTTTCTAACATTTCTTCTTCACCACCATCTGAAGTTACCTGGGGGTAACTTGTGAAGTAACCATGAGAACAGAGCTGGGCTTCAGCACAAATAACTAAGAGGCTGCACAGCTGCCCATTTTGCACATCTCGCCTCTAGGGCAGGAGGTTGCCTGGTTGAAGACCAAGACACAACATAAGGTCATACCCAGTAAGGACCAGTCTCTCACTTCCCTGACTGTCCAGGTGGAAATTAAAGATCCCGGGATACTTTTCAAAATAGCCCAGGGGATCACACAGCTGTCTGGGTCAACAGTCCCCAGTCTCAATAAAAACCAGCTCAATGTTCCGCATGGGAATGAGCCCCTCTTAAATACACAGGAGCGTCTGTGTTCATGTACACAATTGTTAAACTGTCCTTCAAGCATGGCAATTACTTTATAATCAACACAGGACTTCAGATACTTAGAAAGAAGGGTGCTATGAAAAAGTCAATTGGATAATTGAATTTATCCACAGAGAAACAATTGGTCACTAAACAAAAATACCTTCTAGGGAGTAAATTTACAGGTGCAGGGGTTACAACTACTGGTGGCTCAGCTCCAAGAAAATTCAAATTCTAAAATAATAACTTACAACAAAAAATTTGACTTAGGACCATTCATATTATTTTAAAAATTCTAAACATTTTTATCATTCAATCCTCTACTAATTTGATATGTTCAAATAGATGTAGCCAGATTCTGATTGCCTTCTAGTTGGTCTTTTAAAAAGAATGGATAGATGCTGTGTGCTTTAAAAACAACCAACTATATTAATCTTTTTTAACTGATTCCAAAGAAAACTCTAAAAGGTTAAAAAGAATGTCCTAAAGAGGAACAAAATAATCTCACCATTTTATGCATCAAAGCTCATATGAAGAGTTGTAAAGGACACAGTAAATTTAAATATTACATCTGTAATCTATCTTTCAGCCCAAGATCTCAAAGATATTTCTTCTATAAACAGACAAGCAGATTTTCAAAGGGAGTGAGCAAAATAATAGGGTGGTATATTATTTTATCTGTTACTATTAAAAAATAGCCCCCTAATTAGAGAACTTTTATTATTAGCAAATATGTATGCTATCACACATTTTATCATATATCCTCCAGGTCAAAACTCAAGCTATGGCCTTAACTGAGTGTCTTGAACCTTGGGTCTCTCAAAGGATGGCAGTCAAGGTACCAGAAGGGTATAGACCCTCATCCACAGTTCAAATGCACACAGCTCTACTCCCAAGCAGTCACGTGGCTGCTGAGAGGACACTGCACCCCACAGCTGCTGGACTGAGGGCCCCAGCTCCTCCTGGACAGTTGGCCAGAGCCCTCCCTCACTTTCTTCCATGTAGACCTCTCCACAGAGGAGCTCACAGCCTGGGAGCTGGATTCATCCATGCACAAACCAAGAGAGTAAACAAAAGAAGGAAGCCAGTCTTTCTGTGACCTAATCCCAGAAGTGACATCTCATCACATTCTTGGCATCTATCTGCTACACATGGGTCACTACATCCAGCTCAAGACTGGGGTTACATAGATGTGAATACCAAGAAGTAGGGACCTGGGGGTCACAGCTCAATGGCTGCCTGCCACAGGTGGGTACCAGTGTAGTCACCTGAAAAGATCTGGCCTTTGTTTTGGCTCCTGGAAAGTGATCTCCTAAGCCCTGAACTTTGAGAGTAATAGCACTCTGTCACTCCAGGTGGGCCCTTCTCACCCCTGCTGGGACCCAGGAGAGTTTGAGTAGGAGATGACACAGGACAAGGGCTGGCCACTGCAGAAGCCACCAGTGGTTAGTGCTTAGAGCTTTGAGTTCCGTGATATCATCTGATCAAGTATTCAGGCAAACATGCCCACCTAAGCAGACCTCAAGGAAAACTGGACATTGAGGCCTGGTGACCTCTTTAACCAAAATGCTCCCTGATGGAAAAGCAGTAAGAGACAGGATTTAGAAGGTGATGAGGGCATAACGGTAGATCCTTCATGGATGGGATTAATCCTTGGGAGAAAGGGGACTTCAGAGAGTGGGTTCCTCTCTTCGCTTCTGCTCTGTGAGGACGGCTGCGCAAGAAGGCAGAACCACCTTCATCATTTTCATTCTCACCAGCCACAGGGAGTGGCCACCCCAGCTAGAAGGAGCGTCTTCTAGGGCTGTGGGTCAGTGTGAGGGAACTGGAAAGTGCCCATAACAATGACATGGACTTGGCCAACCCCACCAAGTGCAATGCAGTTGATTATTGAAATATTTGTCAATTCAGCGCCACAGGAAATATAAGATTCCAGCTTAGTATATGGAGATAGATAATTTGTATTTCAGGTTGCTCCTTCCTGATATTCCCCCAAAATATTTATTAAAAGCATTCTATGCACCAGTGCTGATACTGGCCCTTTCTAGTGTGTCTTCAATTAACCCACAAAAATTATTCCACAAAATAGTGATCCATGACTGTAGTCATCTTATTTTATACATGACGAAACTGAGAACACAGAGCCAAAGTTGGTGAGAAAAATAACATTTTGAATTCATACTGAAAAGCAAGTTATCAGGTCACCAATTCTTGGTACAGTCACATTTACCTGGTATACAAAACTGATTAATAAACATATACTTTGTTTTTCCATTGCTGTGGGCTGATCACTTCAGACTTAATTGCTTCTTGGAAGCAAGTAATAATTATGTATAAATGCAGTGGAATATTATTTAGCCATAAAGAAAAGTGAAGTTAGGTCAATTGCAGGAAAACAGATGAAACTGTAGATCATCAGGCAGTGAAATAAGCCCAGACTTCGATAATAAAATATCCCATGTTTTCTCTGATACAAGAAATCTAGGGGCAAAGAAGGAGAGATTATATTAAAGTAGAAAGGAGATTACTAAAGAAGAGGAAGGGAATCTGAGGAGGGGGAAAGAAAGGGGAAGGGAGACAAGGGGGTGTGAATGATCAAAGTGTGTCACACGCACGTACAAATATGTCAAGCAGACCCACTAGTCCATATCACTCATATGCAGACTGATAATGAGGATGAGTGTGTGAAGATCCTGGAAGGGGTCTCGGGAAAACCCGCAATCTCAGGCTCTGCACTGAGAGCAGTGTGATCACAGCCGGTTGCTCACTGTGGGGACAGGGTCTGGCATTGCCTGCCTGCTGGCTTTTCAAGAAACACCCAGAAATGTGGAGTTTTCTGTGAAAACCTAGTGATATTTAAATGTTAATAAGTCGACCTTTTTTTGAGTTTGACAAAATTTATTGGCTGTTTTAGTAAAGACATTCATCTCTGTCATTTTTCTCTCCTCATCTTGACTTTAGTATTTCACTTGGGTCAAGAAAAGAGTAGGTACGAGAGGGACATTATTTAAACAAGTGGTAAAATGGACAAAAATGAATAGTTTGCCTACATAAAAGTAAAAGTAAAATTCACCTATCTTGATATAATTAAATCATGTAAGAATTAATAGCTCTATATACATTTCCATTGTTTATGTGGGGGCTTAATCTAAATTTTAATGTAAAAGAAAAACTTATTAGGTATATGCATAGGTTTCTTCTTGGGAAATACTCCTATTAAAAAAGATCAGCAAGTAACTACCACCAATAAAATAGTCTGAAGCTTCCTCCAAATTGAACATTGTAGGAATTCTGTAGGAAATAATTGTATTATTTTACTTTTGTCTGTGACTATGCTTTTAAAGATGTGTTTAACTGTCCCATTTTTTAAAGTCCATATATAATACAAAAACACAAACACCCAATAATATACAAATCTAACCATATATGTAATGAGCCATTTCTTTCCTTTTACCTTCAGTACCTATAATATGCTTTTGAGAGGTCACTGGTCAGTATTTGTATACTTAAACCATACTAATGTTCTTATAAGAAATACTGTAGAGAGTTCAACTGAAATTGAATTTAACAAATTAGTAATGTAAATACATAGACAAAGTTACAGAAAATGCATCTTATTGCTTTCTATCTTCATGCAATGTTTTTTCTTGGTGTTTATACCTTTTTAAAAATAAAAACCAGCCAAATATTTAGGCAATGTACACATTTACATTTTTGGTGGTGGTTTGTATTTTACAAGAAACAGCTTCCTTATAATTTGCCTCGAGTGCTGATGGAAATGCTTACAAGAATTAGCTAATAAACAAAAACCAAGAGAAGCACATTAAAAATACTGATTTGCTTTGATAGCAAATGGCTGTTCTTTGAAGACTAATGAAGTTCAACAAGACCATTAAGGTGAAATGGGCTATTTTAAATACTCAATACTTCACATAATTTTTTTTTTTTGTAAAGGAGCTAAGAATCTGTATCTGCTGATAGCAATGCAATGCCTAATATATGATGACTTGAAACAAAACAAATGCCCATAGAGGGAAAAAAAACCTCTACTTTAATTATATCTAAATTTACTTTCAGTCAATAGTCCAGCAACATTTTCCTTTCAATACAATACTCCACTTCCTCTAGCCAGTTCCTGGCAGCCAGATAGTTTAGGTAAGGAGGGAGTTAATTTAGGAGTAGCTGCTTACAGTTTCAAATAGACTCTAAAACTTTCTGCTTCCCTCTTAATGTGCCAATAGTTGTGTCTAAAAAAAAATGCAATTCTTAAAAAGGTACCATTTCTGATTTATTATCTATAACCTTCGGAAACTAATCACATGAAACTACAAAATATGCAAATGTCTTAAATCTGTATATAAAACATAAGTTACTTCTAATTTTAAACTCTTACTTATTAGCGTACTATTCCTTTTTTTTTTAAATGGAAAAGGAAAAAGGCAATGTGTCTTCAAAGATAGTCTTATACCATTCTTTAAAAAAGGAAAATGTTCCTTCTAACTTTACACCCACCCCATACTCCAAATCAGAATACATCATTTATTTGTTTTGGTCATGGACATTTCCAAGATGAGGTTTTATATTTTGTTCCCATAGTCTCTGGTTATTGAAAACCCACATTTTCCTTTACTGAAATAGTTTGGTCTGGCTGATGTTAGTGTATCCCTTCCAATATTCTTCATCCTCTTCTTTGCTTCTGAAGGCATTTCCTCTGCTCCGCTACCTTCATCTTTATTACAAACTGTTGCTACTGAAAGGATTTTTGGAGCAAGAGTTGGAACAGTTTCTTTGGGCTTACTTCACCCAAGTTTGATGAATGTAGCTGATGCTTTATTATGATGCTTCCTACAGCGAATCCACATTTGTAGATCTTGTAGGCTTTGTTGGGAGGTCCACAGCTTCTTTTTCAGCTAATTGCCTCCCAACGCTGTGACCAGAACTTCCTCCTCATTGGAATTTTCACCTCTACCCCTCCGGAAGCTCCCAGCGCTCTTCCGCTTCTCAGGCTTCTCCTTTCCCACCTTGCCATCTGCCACTCTCCCCACTGTGGCCTACAAATTGAACTTTTTAAACTTTTGGGCTACAAATTGAACTTTTTAAGCTTTCTAAGCTAAACAAAACTTGCCAGTGGTTCAGAACTTTGACCTAGAAAAAATGAACAAAGAGCTACAACTTTTCTGTTGTTCATTTGCTTTCTGTGAAGATACACATAGGACTGACTACCCTGGCCCAAGATCGGTGGTGAAATGTCTTCACCCTGGTGTGGACCACTCCATAGATTAACTTTCCACCTCTCAAACTTTGCAGACACAGAGCAGAGTAGGTGTGAACTATAAACTCATGAATGCTTGACACTCTGAAACATTTTGTTTGTTTGCTTGCTTTCGTTTCTTGTGGTGCTGGGAATCAAACCCAGGGCCTCACAGGAGAAATCTTAAAATTTGAGTTTATCATCTTGGGTATTTTGCCACAGTAGCAGGTTCTTCTTGGATCTAAGGGATTAACTTGAAGGCAGCCCATTTCTAATGAGCTCCAATTACTAGGAAATTTTTCCTAATATGGGCTTGAAATGCACCCTTCACTCATTCATTCTAGTTCTTTCTGGAGCCACTTGCAATCATCACTATCTTTGCACATAACAGCCTTTCCATAGGCATCTTTTACCCCAAGTTTTCTCATGCCTCAGTTTAGCAACCCTCAACCCTTTCTGAAACATGTTCTCAGGAGTTCTCATGACTCTAGTCACCCTCTTCTAAGAGGGCTTCATAATGTAAATAACCCTCTTAAAACAATGAACCTAGAACTAAGCATGGGGGAGATGACACTAAACTGCTTCTCCAAACAAAGACATCTCCCCAAATAAGGACATTCCCAAAGAGGAAGCCTCGCAACACTCTGATGTGGGTAGGCTGTCGTTAAATGCTCTTTTGACTTAAAATATTTTCATTTCATGCCGAGTTTTAGATGTAGCTGGATCATAAGTCAGCAAACATCAGCAAAACTGAAAGAATAAGTTGAAATAGAAAGGATCTACTTTAAAATTGCAATTAGGAATTAAAATTGTAATTTAGGAATTATATTGCATACTTTTCTAAGTTGCATATTCTGGTACTGGGAATCGAACTTGAGTCCTTGCACTTGCGAAGCAGGTGCCAGAACCACTAAGCTAAATCCCCAGCTCTAGTTGCATATTCAGTTAAGGAATATGGCTTTTCTTTTCCACACTTACTTCACCAAAAATCCCTCATCTTTGCCATCATTACAGCCACCTCTGGAATCATGCCAAACACTGTTCCAAGGACATCATTTAGTTCTCGTTTGCTCACAATGTAATATTTCTTACTGCAGGACAGCATAAATGTAGAGGAAAGGCACAAATCATCTATATTTAGCTCATTGGTTTAGCACAAAGTGAGCTGCCAAAGTGACTCTTGCATCTATCACAAGACCAGCACCCCAAAGGCCCCCTTCCTTCCTTTTTCCGCACAGAAACCACCATCCTAAATTCTATCACAGTTGATAAGAAATACCTTTTTTGAAAGTTACATAAAGGCTTTTTGTGTCTACAGACTTATGGCCAGTGCTATGTTCATGAAAGCCACCCACACTGCCTCATATTTTGGCTTTAGTTCAAGGAACATAGCACTGTTTAAATCTGTGTGTGATGCACTTACTAAATTATTCTTTCAAGCCACTGGTACTTACTTGCATAATACGTAGCACTTGCTTATTTGTTTTTGTGGTGCTGGGGATTGAACCCAGAGCCTGTCATATGCCAGACAGGTGTTCTACCACTGGGACACACCCTAAGCTCCCGAAGTTAGCAGTTACTTCACCAAGTGGATTTTTAAAACTCACCTCATAAGCTTATACATACAAAATTTCCACAACATGCAACCCCTTTATTGGCTTTGTCAAGTAATCTCTAAAAATCAGTAAAAGACTTGTTTAAATTAACATTAAACTTGTAAAATTGTAAGGTCTTACACTCAGAAATAATCACTATCTTGATATGAAGTTTCTTTCTTTCTCCTTTTTTTTTACTGATCTATCAAGAGGCCTCCATAAACATCAAAACTATTAACTGAGAGAATACCCTTTCCCATGTGTCTTCCCAACATGATATATTACTGTTTCCTATAATTTGAGAAACTTATTAGACCTTCAATGTAAGGGTTTTTTTTCTAATGGAACACTTTTAGAGACATAAATTGGGTTTCACATTAAGCTCTTATCACTTGTGTCCCATCAAGTATCTTACTGAATTTGTAATCAGCTAAAATGCTCAGATATTTTGCATAAAAGTTCCTATGAAACTATCCTTTTGGTATGTTCCTATTTATGCTTATACACTTTTACCTAAGTATAAATTTTTCCATTTAGATCATCATATGCCTCATGTGTCTTATGCTTTATTCTGCAAAGCACTTTCAATGCAGCAGTGGTACCTTGATTCACAAGCTTAATTCTTTTCACAATTCTGATTGCAAACCAAATTGGATGAGAACCAAATCAAGTTTCCCCATAAGGTCAACATTAAACCTAACCATGGAATTTTATTCCGTTCTCATTCAATTCAGTTTTGACCAGAATCATGGAAAGAGTTAAGTTCATGAGCTGAAGTAATACTGTATATTACCAAAACAACTCAAAGCAATAACCCAGGGAATTAACTATTATATCTTCCAGATATAAATATAATTATCACTGATAGATTTCAACTCCTTAAAGGGATAGTGATTATATTTTATAAAGCACTCTGTCTTCTGTTGGTGTAACAGACTACTTTAGATTGGCTATTTTTTAAGAAAAAGAGGTTGAGGCCAACAGATCAACAGATAAAATCAATAGATCTTGAGGCCAAGGAGTCCAAACTCAGGCAGTTACATCTACTGAGGCCCTTGTGCTGCTTAATTCAGGGTAGAAGCAGCAAGATACCTGTGGAGAAACTAGAGAAAGAAAAGGAAACCAAACATGCCTTAGAACCACCCACCATTGCAGTAGCTAATCTAGTCTTGCGAAGCCAGGGACAATTCACCTGAGAAAAGCATGGATCCATTCACAAGGACTCCAGCTCCATGACCTAAACATCTCACACCATGACCCACACACCCCACACTGCCACCCTGGGAACCAAGCTTGAGTTCTAGTGGGGGCAACCATAGTTACACTAGAGAAGTCTTATATAGATGGAAAAGGAAATTACAACACAGAATCAGCAGAAGTCATGACCTTTGAATACTGCCATTCAAAATACAAAAGTAATCAAGCACATGGCCAATATCATTTCTATGAATAAAAACACAAACTGAAATCATGAGTACCATGTTAGCCCTACTAAATGAACTAGAGTGAGACAGAATCCAATAATGATAAAGTAATATTGCAGTGGAACTGTTGGATGCTTGTCAATGACACTATAAATTAGCATAAATATTCTGGAAAAGTAACTGAAAAATATACTTTGAATCAAAAACTAAACTATTCCCTTTGATCAAATATTCTCTGGCATAAAGCTTATTTTTATAAAAGTAAGGAAGAAAAGAAATCATGTGCAGGAAGATATTCATTGGATCATCATTTATAATAGAAAAAGAAACAATATACCTTTGTTTCAAATTTTTAAAATGAAGTAAAGTTTTGTTCAAATTACTGTTACCCAATTTCTACCCCCCCACAACACTATACTTTGCAAATATGGGAGAAAAATTGCCATTTCTCCATTCCTAATATGTCTTGTTTAATATTCCTGGT
Organism: Fukomys damarensis; assembly: GCF_012274545.1. Lineage (NCBI taxonomy): Eukaryota > Metazoa > Chordata > Mammalia > Rodentia > Bathyergidae > Fukomys > Fukomys damarensis. The sequence goes on along the minus strand of NW_022900919.1, from coordinate 9,390,088 downwards.
GTTGCATTTCATCTGAATTTTCTCATCTAATCATGCAGTTAAGTTTGCATTTGCCCAAGAACAGCCTTTGTGCAGCCTGCAGCCTGAGGGAATGGCTCCTGGAGACATCACAGGATTTTTAAACTCCCAAATCAAATGGGAGCCATGATCCACAGAAGGAAGAAGCTGTGGCTGTGAAAGCGCTGACAAATGAACTGTGTGATGGAAATACATTTGCATGAATTTCTAGATAACCTGAGAAATTGCATATCCAACAACACCACCCCTCTTAACATTTTGGAGGCAGACATGATGATGCTGTCCCCAGAAGGTATCTCCCCTAGACTATAAAACAAAGGACAGCTCCCACAATGCCTTGCTGATGGGAAAAGAGGGTCCCATCTAACCTAGAAATGCATACAATCCAAGCCATTGCCTGGATACTTAGTAAAAGTAATTTAGACTTTAACACAAAATTGGACTTTTGTCTTAGAAGGAAAATACTTGTTTGTCCCACACATTGGCTGAGATGTGCAGGGAATGCCTGGAGGCCTTAACATCCCCTTACCAGGCAAAAGAGAAGCAATTCAAACCACCAAGGCATTGAGCTCAATGTCAATGTATGCCTTCCCAAATTCACACGTTTCTAGTCACTTTGTGACAGATTTATTAGCCTTGACAGGCAAGGAATAGAACAGGAAACTTCTACCTTGTGCTCATCTATCGGGTGTGCACACAGACCAGCCTTGCTTTCAGCCTTGCTGAGCTCCCCATGCTGTTGAAGGACCCTCCTGCTATTCACCACCCTCACATCTGATTCTCTGTAAAATTTGTACCAGCGAGACTAGGGCAGTTAAATATATGGCTAGAGTAATTAAACAAACTACAGAAGAATATTATTTGGTCTGCAAACAATTCTATAAAAGGTTCCAGAGAGTTGAGTCTTGAGAGTTGTAGCTTATTTGTGGGGTTCGGGCCGGAAATGGCTAATTATGACACCTGAGCACATTTCTCGGTGATCAGGCCCCAGGGATCCATCACCTTGTGTACACAAGTCAGCCTTGCTTTTCAGATGGGGAGTTGCACGGCCACAGTTGGCCATCAAGCAGAGCTTTTTTTTTTTTTTTTTTTT